>NC_134572.1:79296120-79601120 GCF_050947875.1 Dermacentor variabilis
GCCGAAACAGCGCGAACAGAAAGTGATTTACGGGACCACTTGAAAACCGTCGCCTACCTGCCTCCTTCTACCTGTGATTGTTTCGAAACAAGGAACGATACGACCTTTCGAAGACCCGAGACACGTGTCCGCGCGTTTTTTTGGGGGACATTGAGCAGCCTGCTTGCCTAACGACCAGAGAAAACCAAAGCCATTGTGACGTCCCGACTCCGCGAACACGGCGCTGCACTCATTCCACCACCTCCAGCCGGCGGCGGCTGCTCCGTTGGCAATGTCAACCGCGGCGGCAGCGGCGGCGGCGATGAATGGCCGGCACCACGCTCCAAACCACCAGCCGCACCAGCAACAGCAGCACTTACCCGTCCACGAACTGCTAGCACGATACCACGTGCCCCGACACCACTCCGGTGTCATGGCCCTGACCACAGCGGCGGTGGCTGAACCGATAGCGCCGATGCCTCAACAGCAGAAGCATCCCGCTCCGGTGTCCTCCAGCGAACTGGTATCAGGCGGAGGAGGCGGTGGCGGCGGCAGACGTCGCCAGGGCTCGCAAGCCAACGGGGCGCCGACGACCGCTACGCGAAGCCCGAAGTGCGCCCGGTGCCGCAACCACGGGCTCAGCATCGCCATCCGGGGCCACAAGCGCTTCTGCAAGTTCCGCCAGTGCGAGAGCCCCAAGTGTCGCCTGACCGTCGAGCGCCAGAAGGTCATGGCGGCCCAAGTGGCACTGCGCCGCGCCCAGGCACAGGACGAGGCCCTGGGCCGCATCCCGACCGACGAGGACGCAAAGCCTGTGCTTCCAACAGACCCAGGCGCACCGATGCTTCCGCAGACCGCTCCGGCGTCCCTACTCAGGGGACCCTCGGGAGCAGCGCTGGCCGTGTCGACCAACTCCGCCTTCAGAGCTGCCCCCGGTGAGTGCAGGCAAAAAGTGATTCTACTGCAGACAATTTCTTGTCGTCTCGAGGAGGAAACGGTCGCTCAGGGCAAAAGAGAGAGAGGACTCCGTCGCTACATCGTAACTACCTCGCTCAAGGCGGGAAAACGAACTATTCCATGGGAAGGAATCGCGTTCGGAAGGACGCCACTTCTTTATGTATTCTCTTTTAAAAGCATGATGGTGAGGGATCTGTCGTTCTCTCTTTCGACGCTTCTTTCGCTTGTTCACGTGGTCTGCATTTCTTTTTGGAGACACCCCATTCAAATGACCTCGTCCTGAGAGGTCAGGACTAAGTGTGATAAACTGCTTTCGAGAAGTGTTCCACTGCGAAGCAAGAGCTTTTGCTCTTCCGCATAAAACGTGAGCGAAAGGTCTTGCCATGCAGCGTCAGATTACGACCGTTTGGACCCGTGAAAATCAATAGCTTATGAACAACGTAAATGTCTTTGCCGTTTGATGATCGCCTCTGCTGCTTGATGATCTCGTCCTCGTGTTAAACGTGCGGCACGAAACTGGGCAAGCAGCTGTGTTTGTCTCGCTTCCTTGTCTCGCTTTCTCGCGCTGTTTTTATTCTTAACATCATGTACCAACTAGCCCAACAGCAAGCACTTCTAAACGCACGGATTTCGTGCAGTCAAGGGTTGTCAATTTCTGAACACGGAAGCTCCTGCAATGATGTCCTTCTTTGCAGGAGATCCCGTTTTGGAACCTTGCGGCCTTCACATGACATGATCGATGCTCTGCGAAAGCACGCTTCGCAAACAGAAAGCTTGCTTTGGCACACATGCATATAATTTAAACGAACATCTCGACACGAATGCAGCCTTGTCGACACAAGCGATCAAATGACGTTGCGTGAAACCCTGTCTCTCAGAATACAGTTCAGAGCTCTTAATGATGGAGTAGAGTTGATCTCTGATGATGTATTTTTTCCTATGACGACTATACGGTCTATGTTTATTTCGTGTTAATTTATTAAACACTGTGCTTCCCATGATGTCTGTCGCTTGTGGACGCTACGTTTTATCATCTGTTCCCATGGTGGATTGCGTGCTGGAAAATGAAACAAATTGGTGTTATGCGATGCGTAGAGCTTCTTGCGAGTGGGAATCTTTTGAAACTGAGAATTCAAGAGCTTCCGCACTTCGCATTGTAAGATTTCCCGCATTCCTGCGTCGCAGTTCGTGCAGTGTTCTATGGCACTTCTGTTTTGCACAATCCGTAAATTGCTAGAAACAACTGCGTATATGCAGGAACTGCAAATCAAACATTAAAAAGCTTACACGCTTCCGAACGCTGTCACTATTCGTTTGCAAAAGTTTTTCCACCGAAGACAGATGGAAAACCTTTTGCCCTGCGGAAGCAGATCTTGTTCAGTGTTAGGTGTGCCTAGCAACAAGAAGACTGAAATTTCATCTGCGAAAACATCAGTGACGCCGTGCCAGATCTCAACTTTTTCCCTTGGCAGAAGTGACGACTCTCTAGTAAGTTGCCAACCAAAATTTTACGCTGTTTGTTAATTTCTACATTACATTGTCGTCCATCGTCAAGTGATGGCTATGTGTTTGGTTTTCATAATAAAGTGTACTAGGGAGCAGCCTCTGGCGTGACGTATTCTAGGTGCATGCCTCCAGTTAGTACACATTACAGGAGCATTGATGATGACGCAGACTGTTCCTGAAACAGAACATGCGACCAAGCTTTACACGTATATAGTTTTAACGTATTCTAATTGTAATTTTAGAGAATCCTAAGAGATATTGAAGATAATTCCAGTCAGTGGAGCAGCTAGAATTTTTTTTTTCACTGAGGGGGAGGGGATTACGCGTTTGATCGGGTAGAGGGAGGGTGAAAGTGGGGAGTAGGGGGTGAGGCTGGGCAGTTTGCATGTCAACACGGAAATTTGTGAGAGGGGGAGTCACATGTCTAGCGTGCGCCCCCTCCCCAATGTAGCGGACACAATGTCGCGGTTTTCTGAAGCGGTCGCTGTCCTTATACAGGGTGTTTCAGCGAACACTTTCAGAATTGTGGAAGGCTGCCTGTTGCACATAGCACAATTATAGTTCATGAGCTGGTCTACTCGAAGAGGCGGACATAACTTGCACAAAAAAAATACTGAAATGCATAATCGACTAATCAACAAAAATTCACTAGTTAAGTTTTTATCTAGTTACCTTATGGTCTATATTGCAGTTCACAAATTGTAGCCGTGGAGTTCGCAAGGCGGATCCACTTAAAACGAATTCTCAGGATGACACCAGTTTCGAGATATGAATTCCCGAACTTTGCGGATAAATGCACTGGCGTTCCAGATACTTTTGTACGTCAATGCGTAAAACGAAGCGGAACGACAGTGCATTTCTCCGCAAAGTTCGGGAATTTATATCTCGAAGCCAGGGTCATCCTGAGAATTCATTCCAAGTGGGTCTTTTGTGAACTCAACAGCTATAATTTGCTAATTGCAATATTGCCATACAGTAACTAGTTAAATCTTAATTAGTCGTTTTTTGTTAATTATTCGATTATGCATTTCAATATTTTGTGCAAGTAATGTCCCTCTCTTCGAGTAGACCAGCTCATGAACTAGAATTGTACTACCTGTCAAAGGCAACCTTTAAAATCTTTTGAAAGTGTTCGCTGAAACACCATGTATAGTCCGAAATGTCTGACCTAGTTATTCTCGCAAAATTACCGCCCGAAAATGGTCAAGCCCCGCGACAAACGTAACTCCTCCTCTTCTCACCAGGAACTAAAGGCGAAGAAACACCTGAACTGGTGAAAAACCATGTGTATACACAACTGAGGTTACATGTGTAGTACATAAATTTTAATTCACACAAGTTCAAGTTACCACTTATAATCGAAATCATGTTCCTAAAAGACTAGCATTATTTTTTAACCCTTGCACCGCCCGATTCATGGCCGATTCCATGGAGTTGGTTGCGCCAGGTCTTTGAAAAACAACATTTGAAACTGATGAGCAAAACGAGAACAAGGACGTTGGCCCCTGCTTTCACCTTGTTCTCGTTTTGCTCATCGTCTTGAATTTCCATCTCCCGCATTCCCCGTATTTTCCCGCCATTTGAAACTGTTATATCCCCTATAGTCTCAGTGTACTCATTCGTGCACGCTAATTGTTTGTGCCTGTTCTGTCCAGTAGTGGCAAGGAAAAAATCACGGACATTATTATACAATAACTGCATGATTTAATGACTCTGTGATACCGGCGACACACTGAACAATCAATATAGCATGGTTTTACCGCTTTTGGTATGCCTACCTACCACCTCAATGGTGGTAGGCAGGAGCGACAATGGGGGCTTCTTATGGGGGCAATTACTTAGCTGTAATTAGAGAGCCTTAGAAAATAGAAGATAATTCCAGTCAGTGGCGCAGCCAGAAATTTCTTTTTTGGGGGTTGGGGACGAGGGCAGGGGAGGGGAGCACGCACTTGACTGGAAATTACACACATATCAACACCTGGACGATACATAGTTAAATTTTTCGCACACACAATGTTTTCCTCCGGGAGAATCCTTCTGAGTTCCTCTCGTGGAATCACGTGCACAGCACCCTTCCCTTTTTTGTTTCACCGATTGGAAAGTTCAAGGATCGATTTGTCCCTTGGAACAAAAAAATATATATATTTTGATACATTTACTGACAGCCCAACGTAGATGAAGGGCGATATCAAAGAACATAGATTGCTGAGATTTTAGATGTCGCTGTTACAGAACCTCGATAGAAACTGTAATAGAGACACTAGGGATGCTCGCGTAAACGATTACGAGCGATGTTTTAAACATAGCCACTCCGTCTAGACACCCTGTCATGACTAGACACAATCCAGACGCTGTCTAGACAGAAGCGCTGCGTCTGCCTATGCAGTGTCTTGTCTCAGCGCATTATATCTCTAAATCATGTCCCAGTGGCCAACAAAGTCACCTGACCTCTGTTAATCATGATGTCACAAAAAAAAAAAAAAAATAGACGCCCCTTCGCCTGCCCGAACTCATACGGATTCCCGGGTAGAGAAAACTTCCGTATTGGCGCAATGTGTAGATCTGTCGGCTGGTTAGCCCGGCCAGCTGGTAACATGACTGCACGGTTCAGAGGGGTTTCTCTCTTCTACACGTGGACGATGCGTAATTCAGTTTTTCTCCGGAAGAATCTGTATGCGTTTGTTTTGCAGAATCGCGGGTACGGCTACCTTCGCTTTTGTCGTTTCATCAACTGTAAAATAAGTCAGTCAGTGAGTCACAGAAACACGAGCTACTGGCTGACGATGCAGTCTTGATTCACGCTTGGAGGTTTTTCGCGCGACATTTTCCCGTTAGGCTTGTTGATTCTACACAATCATGTCGGTACGGCTTTGCGTGAGAAAAAAGATTTGTTCTCCAAGGTCAAAATATTATGTTAATGAAACGGGCAGGAAGGCGGCAACGTAATGTAGTAAAGTGTTGCGCTGAATGGATACTGCGAGCCCTTTGTGAAGACATGCATAAATTTACTTCCAATAAAGCGCAGAGGTTATCGTTCACAACTACTACTAGACGAACATGGCACAGTACGTGCATTTGGTACGTAAGATTAGGCATTGTGGTGCTTCTGGGAAAAGAACAATCACGTGTCGTTGCCTCACTGCTTAAAACGGGTGCCCGCGTCCTCTCTCTCTCTCTCTCTCTCTCTCTCTCTCTCTCTCTCTCTCTCTCTCTCTCTCTCTCGCTCGCTCGCTCGCTCGCTTTTCTTTTTTTTTCGTTTTTTGTAAACCTTTAGAGATTGAGCATTTACAGCAGCAATGCGCTGCTGGGTGTTTCTCCAAACTGTGCCTTCAATGTATTCAAAGCTTTTCTCTAAAGAAACGAAGCTACTTAAAACACAGCCGTAGCTGAGTCTCGGCCACGGAGTAAGATATATAGAAGAGCCTACCTTGCCGTTCGCCAATAAGTTTGCTCGGTTCCCTTAACGATACCCCGCTCGCTCTCAGCGTGAGCAGCATGTCGGCGTGCTCTTAGCCTCTGCTGCTCATCCTCCCAGAACAGACCTTAGTCAGATCAGAACAGGGAGCTTAGTCAGATAACAGACGAGGCGGACGCGGCAAGTGCGGTAGGCGACACAGCAGCGAAAGAAACGCGCCAAATGGTGCTTTTGTCCCCAACCTAGGACATCCCCACCTAACAGGTGCATTGACGCGCCACATGGAAAATGGGCGCCGCGGAGTAACCAAAACTTTTTTTTCTTTTTTTAACGTAACACTCCTAAAGAAGGCCTAGCCTCAGTCCGGGTCACGCTTGTGCCCGTCGGCGGTGAGATTCAAACCTACGACCTTCTGCAGCCGAAGCGGGCACTCTAACCTCCAGTGGCTGGCGCAGAGCAAACTCCAAGTGTCGCCATCTGCGCAACAAGTGGCGAAACTGTTCGCCGCATCTGAGAGGGAGCACTGTTTATCAGATCAGTCGGCTCTCCTGTTTATCTTGCTCCGTGGTCTTGGTTTAGTCGTGTCCCGCATCGGTACCATGCGTGTAACTGCTGTGCATCCGGGAAAAAAAAAAGAACGATGAAACATGGCTTCTCTTCATGCTACTTCTCTACGACTTCCGGAAACGGGGGACACTATGCAATATGCAATGCTCTATACTGGTATACGGAACGCTATGGATTCACTGCCGAACGAAGAACCACATGCAACGTCAAAATTTACGATGCGAGGTGTTTACGTGGGGGATCAAACACCCTGTCTTTACTCTCGTTAGCATCCCCTTTCATGCGCTCTACACGCACGAAAAAAAAAAAAAAAAAAAAAAGAGAGAGAGAGAGAGAGAGAGAGAGAGAGAGAGAGAGAGAGAGAGAGAGAGAGAGAAAGAGAAAGAGATACCGGCGCAGGAACCCAACGTCCTCTGAGCACAACGACGAGAAACCGCCACCCGCGAATGCGGCTCTCAGACACCGCTCCAAGATACGCGGTACAATTGCGGAGTCAGTGCAATATCGAGCCGATTACCGCTGCACAATTACGATGGTTAGTAATGGTTTATAATGCTGATGTGCATAAACAGCGTTGTGATGCTTTAGAATACGCTCCGTGCACACAGGCACGCACGCACGCACGCACGCACGCACGCACGCACGCACGCACGCACGCACGCACGCACGCACGCACGCACACACACACACACACACACACACACACACACACACACACACACACACACACACACACACACACACACACACACACACACACACACACACACACACACTCACTCACTCACTCACTCACTCACTCACTCACTCACTCACTCACTCTCAAATACTAGCGAAATCATACAGATGAGTGCGGTATAGACTCTACACGAGTCTCGCGCACCCCTGCGTTGGAGCGGCACTGCTGTTCAGACGAATGGGTGGAAACAGCAGGTCAGCGATATCGGCATTTTGCACAAGTACTGAAGTGTCACCCAATGCACGCGACGGCCCAATGGCGAATGCGCGCCGAAATCCGATCGCATATGACTACGGTGAGATTAGATAGTCGTGGCGAATGGTAATTCTATCGGCAAGCGAAGCGCACGCGAAATATTTACCCTTCAAGTCGCCAATACATTTTCTACTGAGGCAGTGAAAGAAACGCTTCGTTTCTAAATGTATCCTATTCTGTGTCGACGCTTTCAGAATTTAGCTGGCTCCTCGACAATGGTGCTGAGTCAAGTTCACTTGAATTAACTCGTTAACGTGTATTATGAAGCAGGGGCGGCAGTGTCGGGTGAAGCTCTTTCTGTGCTGTGCTAAACTTGCGTACGACATCATCGTCCATACAGACCTATGACAGCCACACAAAGGGGGCATTCAAAGGTTATTGAGGCTCCCGCAGTTTAAGTTCTAAGTGTACCCAAGACAGCGGTGGCTGACCCTAAAGCATAGGCACAACACCGTTAAGAGGGGCCTTTAACTCCGGGCCAAATCCGATTTTCCTATTAAATATTAATGTACACGTAAAGCACAGGAATGCTCTCGCTATGTAACCTCTAGAGCGATTTGAATTATATTTACGGCATTTAAGAGGGAATGCAAAATTCTACCGATATTAGGAAACATTTTCTTACTTGAGCCGCGAAATAGTTTCCAATCTAGCCGAACATTGGCTAATTAAACATACTTGAAGCCTAAATTTAGAATTTCTAACCATGCACCAAGTACAGGTATCACAATTCTGTAAAACTCATATTTAGAGCGCCTAATGCGGACAAATACGATCTATTAGTTCACAGCTCAACTGAAGTCGATACTTTGCTTACAGGAGCTTCGCGAAAACTGTATTCACAAATTCTTGATACACTTCAGAGTATTGCATATTATGTCAATCTTGTCTGTTTCACATGTCCAAGCTGGTGCAGTATACAGAGCAGTAATACAGTTTCTTATTGTTGAGTTAGAGTTGTAAACTTGGAGATTCCGTTTCGCTATATTTTCAAATTTTCAGCAAGTGTAAAATTATTGACGACAAAAAAAAAGTGATCCGATTTTACGATTGCTATTAACGATTCGTTTTAAGTGCAACAAACGTCACACAAGAAGATCATAATCAGTGCACTGGATGGCGAGTAGAACAGTTTCTCCGTTTCCATGCATTTACACGGTAGATTCCGAAGTAAAGTTTCTTTTTAACAACGACACGAGGACGGCGCGACGAGGGCACGACGAAGGCACGACAGTCCACTCATCGCGGATGCGGGATAGAATCTAGCGTGGGGACTCTACAAATGCTGCAGCCTACTATCTATTCTGCCTGGACGACATGATACACATTGATGTACCTCACAGTGATGGAGCTATGAACGTCGAATGTCGGAGGGCGAGATATGAAGAAGGAAGGGAACGAGAGACAAGAAGGCTAACAAGACTTTATACCTTTGGCTGCCCTACAAGTGGTGATGGGAAGTGGAACAGAGGGAAGACAGGTGTTAGATTACTCAGGCGCGTTAGAAGAGGCGCAGCGTGTCTGCAGTTCCGGACTCGAGCCATTTTCCGCTTTCAGGCAGAGCAGGAACGCTCATGCGGGTTTCTCCGCTGATGAGAAAGAGAGGAGGTAAAGGGAAGGAAGGGTGTTTAAGTGGGGCGTACCTGGTTTGCTACGTCGGACACTGGGAGAGAAGGAAAAGGAATGATAAGGAAAATGAAAGGGAATTTTCTCGTGGAATGTGAGCCTGGTCTCCCAGAACCGCAGCGTCCGCAAACGACCAATCGGCTCTTTCGATATTCGAAGTGTATTGAGCAGATCGAAAGTCGGAGGAACCAGTAACAGCTACCGGCTGCTAAGTTACTAGTCCATTTCATCTTAAGGAGGCATTGAAAGCACTTTGTGTGCTCTAACCTATACGACAGCGCTGAAACAACATAGGTTACGTTATTCTGCAGCAACAAATGATGAGAGTTGTGGCGGGGTTGTGATCCATGCAGTGGTCAGTAGCGTAAACTGAACGGGGACTGAGGAAAGAGGCGCTTGCCGCATACCTCTCTCTTTCGCTGTTTCTTGCGCTATTGCTGACTTTAAGGAAAGATGTGTTCGTCCTGCAGTGTCTTTACAATCTGAAAAACGCAGGCGCTCACCACACAGCCACTTTATGAAGCTTCAGTTATGCATGCATGTGCTCATAGAGCTAGAAACATATACTTTCTCTCTCAAGAAACTTCCTGCTAGAATCAGCATCATGGGGACAGTACGGTGTTCGCACGTGACATTTGTACTCGACGAGGCTGCTTTGCTAGCCCAAAACAGTCCATGTGATGAAGACACTAGGTGCATTTTTCGGAAAGGGTGCATGGCAAAAAAGACAAAGTTCGAGGGGAAAGACAGAACATCTGCACACGTGTCTTCTCTTGAATATTGACCGTGTCCATCGTTTTACGCGCCTTTTCCAATGTGACTTGGTAAGGTTGCTACTGTGCTCAGGTCTAATTTATTGATTGCGTAGTGCCTACCACAAAAAGAAAAGATAAAGAAACAGAGGTTATCCTCGTATAGCAAAAACATTGGCTGCTTTCCGCGTTCGAGGAATATCGTGAGGCATTCCGCACCATGAGCAAAATAAACGGGTCGCTCGAAGTGCTACTCACTTTCAGGTGTGAAGCGTGAAGTCTCAGAGCCTGCTGTGACAGCGGTCTATTATGTATTGGAGTATACACGTTCCAACCATGCATAATAATAACTGATGGGGCTTCAGTTCGCAAAGCTACGCAATATTATGTGTACGACAACACATTTCTACTTGATTTCTATCGCTCGTGACGGTCTTTTTCCCTCTCTAGTAATGCAGCAAACAAAAACATAAACTTGGTTTCTTGTTCTCTCGTTCGGTATTGCGCGCTGAGGAAGTTCTGGGAACACATGTTTAAAATTGACCAACTAATTGATTGGGCTCAAAGTTCTTAATTAACAGATGATCTACGTGGTATACCGCAGTGGAAGACTCCGCATTAATTTTGACGACACGTGGCATTTTTAAAATGCACGTAACTACACTAGCTTTTCTTCTTTTTTATATTGCACTTCCGTTGGGATGCGGCCGTCGTTGGCGGCAATCGAACCCGTGACATCTAGCCCTGCCGCAGAATGCCGCAGCAACTCAGGCACCGCGGCGGCTTCTACGCGTAGAAAGCCGACTAGTAACGAAAAAACGCGTGTGGCTAGCGCGACGCCTTAGCCGGCCTTCCTTTCTCTCACTGGGCCCCAGGTCATTTCTTGTCGAGTCCGGGATGTGTGGCGAGCGCGCCATATGCGCGAAACGTTGCCGCCGTGTGTATCGCAGTCGTCCGAGAACGACGTACTACGTTGCAACGTGGCGCGTTACGCAGCTGTTTCTTCGCCGTGGCAGGCGTGCCTTCGCGAGGTGAGTTCGTGCGTGGCTCGATGTGGCAGCGCAGTGCTGTCCATTGGTCTCTGCGGCGCCATGTCCAAGGCCGATCGTAACTCATCGACACGGCACTACCGGCCCGTGGCGGCGGTGGCCGTAGCTAGTGCGCAGGTCGACGACCCCCACTTTTTTGAGCGGGGCATCGCGGGTGGCAGATGTTACTGCACTCGCTAGACGCCATAGAAGCCGAGCGGGAGAAGTGGCTTCGTGTGTATAGACTTCTTGGCAATATCCTGCTGCTTTCGTCCGTGTTTGCCGCCCGTTCTGTCTTTCTTAGGGGATGTTTGCTTCGTCTCTAACTTTTCTTTCCTTTTCTTGTAGCGCCGGTGCCGATGTACCTATGTATACGCGCTCCATCCTACTGAAGCCATACTTAAGCCGATATATCTTTGGCTTGGACGAAGTATACCAAGCGCCTCATCGATATAGCCGATTTTCCAGCTTCGTTATCCAGTTATGCTGGAGGGCAAAATAAACAAGGCTACACTCTGTTTGGCGCTAAACTTGTCGTCTCTAATGCACGACAGGCGCCTGTCCTCGAGACCGCCCCACTGTAGACAGGCTTGGCTGCTGAGACAGGATTCCTCGGGACGCAAGCACGTCAACGGATGAAAGTATTCTACGAGGACAATGTGGTCTTGGTCCCACCCCATGTGTTGCACTTAATGCAATCTTACTATAGCACAATCATGTGCCATCTACCTCTCCCTTTCCCTGTTTCTCTCCATTCCGTTTATCGCGGTGAGCAGTATAGCAGGCTAGAGACCCTCCTCTTTTTCAGTTCATTAAACTGTAGGGGCGCGATTATCGCCTCCGGAGCCGTCTTCTTCGCCGCCTCAGGAATCGATACAATTCTCCGCCTCCTGCATGATCTTAGAGCAGCAAGGACTGTCACTTAAATATCTAGAGCCATTTATAACAAACTATCAAGCCAACGCCGTGTTGTTTAACTGGATGGCAGTGCGGCCCCGCTTGCACGCTCCTCACGTTGTTCCTTCTTCTCAGAGGTATGAGAGGAACAAGAGAAAGGCGCAGTGAAAATGCAAGTAAATACATCCTCATAACGGGGAGCAGTGGTAGCACAGAACTCTCAGAGAGACCGCGAAACGAATGAAGCGCAGCAGCCGCGCACGATGGCGCCGTCGTAGTCCAGGTTTTCTTGTCTTTTAAACATGTCACGTTTGTTCGGCACATGAACTTCCAGACGTAACATGCTCGACGACATTTGTGGAGGTGCGTTCTAAGCCTACTGTAGTACACAGAGACAGGCTGGTGTCCTGGGTTGGCCGAAATGTTTTGTTCACTAGATGCGGGCACAACCTCCTCTATTCGCCTCTTCGGTAGACAATGAAGAATAGGTATGTGCCACTGTGACACTAGGAGTACACAAGGCTTAAATGTACTGACATATCTGTTCAGGGCAGGGCAAAAATACTTTGCAGTTGTATAATGATACAATAGTAGGTACTCGGGCAAGAAGTACTTGAGATACATATACAAGATACTACCGCAATTGTTGCATCCGATACGATGCTTTCCATTTGTATCTTAAGATACTTCGATACATTCGCAAATTTCCTATTATAGACCTATATGGTGTAGCAGGAAACGTATATGCACTAAAATGTTTGCTTGGAAATTTCCTAACTCCGACCAACCTTGTTTCATTTGGATGAAGTGTTCGTTAGTATCTCAAAATTTTTTGCTTTCTTGCTCAAAGTATAATATTTTCCTTGCGAAACAATTTATTCGGTTTGCTTTAGCTGCTTAGCATGAAAGCTCTTTATACGCTGCGCTGTTAGTGGCTTTCGCTTGTCGATTTTGTAATTGATGGGAGTCGCTGCTCCGTTTGCCGATCAGCTAACGGGTGGCAATCTAATCACAAAGACGTCAACAAGAAGCCTCTGCACGATGGCAAAAATACCGCTGTAGAGTTTTACTTTATGAAGTTTCTTCCGCCTGCCCTCGCTGGAGGGCTCTGGCGGAAAAATAAACGAATGTCGCTGCCTTTAGTTTTATTCAGGTGGCTTATCGGCAGCAGCACCAGCTTGAGAAGCTGAGTTTAGTCAACATTTGTAGTTCTGCACGCTGATGTTGCGATAGCAGTACCTTGTATCTTAAGATACACGATAAATTCTTTCATGCATCGGAAATAGAGATACTGACACACGTCTTGCCAGACGTATCATGATACAGATGCAAGATACCTAAGAGTATCTAAAATAGTATCTAAGCTGCATGTATCTTCGATACTGCCGAGCACTTGGCGGCACATCACATGCATTGTGTAATTTTTCGCTCTGCCACACACGTCTCCTCCCCATTCCTATCCCGGCAGTTAAGCATTTCACATCGACTTCGACCGCGCGATTGCGTTGCGTCGACATTTCACGGTGCCCATCCGCCTGAACTGGTGCTTGCATGTCAGCATATATTGTGTAAGGTGTAGCGCATAAACATAAACATTGCACGGCACTAAAGTTATGACCCATGGGGTGAATAAACATTCTATGAGATTACTCGTCGAGTAAAATGAAAATAAACGCAATTGTAGACGTTGCATTTAGTTGCACAGCATTTAATTAACCGCTTCATGATACATTCGTTGCACGCAGACTCCAAAGAGGCGCGAAATCGGCAGTTCACTTATTTATTGTGATTATGTTCTTTTTTCTTACATCCGTGGCGGTGTGCATAACGTTGCTTCTTTCCGTGCGAGAACTGCTTGCACACTCACTTCTAATAATGATCATGATGCACCTTCAAAACATGGCACGTACCCACTCCAGGGTAAGGGCCAAGGATAGGGTGGTTGTACGCACGGTTACTGATCCCAGAAAAATGAACTCGAACCAGTCGAATTGCGATTAAAAGGGTATAGTTTATAATTGAGAAGTGAGGCCAAATGAATGGACTATTCTACTTCAAAAGAAAAAGAAATATATGAAAGGAAGATTCATTCAACAATTCAGAATGGAAGTAGTATGAAAAAATTCTACTAGGAATAGTAAGGACCCTGTCCATCACTGACTTCTTTTCTTTTCTTCGTTTCTTGAAGTCGCATACTTCTCTACTTTGTTTGCTTCTCTAATGCTCGCACGTTCTTGGCCTGCAGCGACCGCAATGTCGAATCGCAATCTTATTCCTCTCATTTCTCGCACTTGACAGACGAGGACAAGGCGGCGCTGATTTATTTCCCTTGTCTCGAATCAGACGCGACTAGAGAGCCACCCGTATGTAAGTTAGTCACTTAAATTGGATATGTCGGTACGGGTAAACGGCGAACATCCCGCTTCCTTGGGAACCTTTCTAACGCACGCAAGGGTATAGTGCAGCTTTGTGTGCAAGGTAAACCGTTATGACCGAACACACGCATACGGACATTTGACATATGCAGCCGAGGAAAGTTTGCAGCCGGCAGACTCGGTGGCGTCAACTACGTTCTGTCTGGATTGCCCAACACTGTCCACCCTTAGGTGAGTTAAGGCCGGCGAGTTATCACTGAGCAAAGACGAACTACTTGATCACGGCGCGGGCCGCTAGCTGCGCCAACACGTACTTCTCGACTGCAATCACGCGCCGATGAATTTTGATTGGAAGTGTCGCAATAAGTTTGAACCACTCGCGGACGGTCTCTCTCAGTCCTTCTTTTGAGGACCCTTAACAAGTGAGAAAGCGGAGCGGAAACCGCATTAGAAGTCATCATCTTGAAAGTGCTTTCTTGCTCATTCGTCATGCAGGCTATATCATCGTGTGACTTCCGAAGGAACCCGTAGATTCATGTATTAATGGCCACACGTGGGGTTTTACGGTCATAAGTTACGCCTAGGTTCTGTGAATGCCGTAGTTGAAAGATCTTGGTTAATTACTTGCGCCGCCTGGCGTTATTTGATGCGCGCTGAAAGGTCGGTCTGCAAAAGCTCCTTGAAAAGTCATTCCTAACTGATCAACCGTTTGTACCAGTTCACTCTCTGCATTTCTTCACTTCGTTATACTTGCCCTTCGCATGCCTTTTGATTTCATAGCCTCCTTCTTTGACGCCTCGTTATTCGCATATTTTATATGTTCATATCTAGCAGCCCCCGTGTGTATGGACCAATGAAGCCCGTCGGAATTGAGCTGACGAGTGGTTCTTGTGGGCTATACGTAAACTGACATGCGGACGTCAATGGCTTGCGCCAGTACCTTCAAGGAGGTGAAACAACGCAGTCTACACTAAGCAAAACTGACGCTGACAAGGCTTCATTTCTTCTGACAGGGACCGTACAAGAAACGGTAATTCCTTGAGAAAATACTCGAAGGTACACACAAACACAGAAAAAAAAAACGATGCTTGAAAGGTCGAAATATCGGAAATGCACTCGAACGTTGAAGTTACAAGATGCACAGAAATTTAAAGAGACAGTGACAAATACGACGTGACCGCCCTGCTTAACGCTAGAATCTCAAGAAACCTTCGCCAGGTGTGCGTGAAGTGCGTGCGGAAGCTGCGCTAATGGCTCCACCCCATGCATCTACTCCACGCATCTGCAATATGCTCGTCGGCCTTGTGACTTGATAAATTTACTTTGCACTTCGAATAGAGCGCGCGAAGCAAAAAATGAAAATAAACCGGACCGAGATACAGTGACTAAAACCACAAGAACTCGGCGTTCACTGGCTTGCTGCTAACTTTTGCGGGAGCTGATACTCGCGCTGCGGTCTGCTATGCACCGCCACGCACGGTACCATTGGAGAGGCCGTTAACCGCACCGCGGCAGCTGTTAGGTGTTTAAGAAGCGCGTCGACTGGCAAGCTGTCTTTCTAGCGGAGAGGTACACATATAGAACAGAACCTTCGGGTGTTGCTAGTTTTTTCTCTTTCGCTTTGTCGCGTCTGTAAAGCAAAGAGAAGGCCCGCTACTAAGGTTCTGTCTGAGACTCTCGCGCGGATTGTTTGGTCGACTTTGGTCTGTGCCGCGTACGCAGGTCAATAGGCCGATTTATTCAGAAAGTAATAAATTATCAGGAAGCAAAATAAAAGTTCCTTTCCGGCTCTGTTCGCTATCACTGGTCCTTGTCGTAAATTATTTCATCATCATCGTCGTCGTCGTCGTCGTCATCGTCATCATCATCATCATCATCATCATCATCATCATCATAATCACGACCATCATCATCATCAGCGTATTTTTATGTCCACTGCAGGACGAAGGCCTCTCCCTGCGATTTCAAGTTACCCCTTTCTTTGCACCTGCAAATTTCCTAATTTCATCACCCCACCTAGTTTTCCTGCCTGCCTCACTTCCCTTCTCTTCGCATCTAAAGCGTAACTCTAATGGTCCATCGGTTATCCATTCTACGCGTTACATGGCCTGCCCAGCTCCATTTTTTTTTTTTTAAATTAGAATGTGAATTAGAATATCGGCTATCCCCGTTTGCTCTTTGATCCACACCGCTCTCTTCCTCTGTCTTAACGTTACACCTAACACTTCTCGTTCCGTCGCTCTTTGCGCGGTCCTTATTGTTCTCGAACTTATTTGTCAACCTCCAAGTTTCGTCCTCATATTTTAGCAACGGTTGAATGCAGTGATTGCACACCTTTCTTTTTAATGATATATATAGTGGTAAGCTCCCAGTCAGGATCTGGCAATGCCTGCCGTATGCACTCCAACCTATTTTTGTTCTTCTGTTAGTTTCCTTTTCATGATCTCGGTCTCATGTGAGTAATTGACCTACATAAACGTACTCCTTCACGGACTCTAGGGGCTGACTGGCGATCCTGAACTCTTGCTCCCTTGTCAGGCTACTGAACATTATCTTTGCCTTCTGTATATTAATCTTCAAGCCCACTCTTACACTCTCTCTGTTAAGGTCCTCAATCATTTGTTGCAGTTTGTCCCCAGCGTTGCTGAACAGGACAATGTCATCTGCAAACCGAAGGTTGCTGAAATATTCGCCGTTGACTCTCACTCCTAAGTCTTCCCAGTTTAACAGCTTGAATAGTTATTCAAAGCATGCAGTAAATGACATTCGAGAGATCATCTATCCTTGCCTGACCGCTTCCTTGATAGGTAACTTTCTACTTTTCTTGTCGAGAACAAGGTAGCTGTGGAATCTTTGTAATATTTCCCAAGATATTCACGTATAACATAGCATAGTGTAGTATAACACAGTAAAGTGTAGTATAACACAGTATAGTATAGTATAGTATAGTATAGTATAGTATAGTATAGTATAGTACAGTACAATATAACAACGCGGTCGCCCATGGATCTTTAAAGCCCATGTGCTACAGAAACTGGGCTAGCTTTTGTGATTCCAAGCCAGCGCGTCAGCGCATGCTGTCAAGTCTACTCGCGTAACCAACAACGAGACAGTGTCCGAGACCCGCGGGCCTCACCATCGTGCTCTCGAAAAGGGCGACAACACCGTTTTTCAGTGGTCACCGGATCATTGTAGCATCGTTAGCAATGAACTCGCAAACGGTTCCGCTCCGTCCGCCGGCGACATTGCCGTGACAGTTCGGATACGTCTGTTTAGAACAGACGCTGCAAGAAAACTGGGATCACTAGGGCGCCTGAATGCAGACCCCCTAAGTATCACAGGCTCGCAGCGCCCCTCTAGCTGACTGAAACTCCCCCCGTTTCTCGAACTGTGGCCTACGAGTTCTCGATCCTTCCACGAAGCTCCAGCAACCACAAGGCCTCTCCTGCTGCGACGCAACACTATTCTGTCGCTTGTGGCTGGGTATGGCATTCAGAAAGAGCTATTCGTTCCTCTTTGGGAGAAGTGGCACACCTTTCTGCGATGGCTGCGGATGTGATGAGTCTGTCAAACATTTCCTCTGCATCGGTTCCCGCTATCACCACCAGTGTATTATACTACGCATCACGCTAGATCAGCTGAACTAAAGATGATTCACGGTGAAAAGTACTTTGACCATGGTCACGTGCCTCAGAGAGAGAGAGAGAGGGGGGGAAGGGGGGAGAGGGGGAGGGAGGGAAAGAGAAATGAGGTGGGAAGGGCAGAGAGGTTAACAGGAAGAGATGCTTCTGGTTTGTTGCCCTACCCTGGGGGAAGGGTGGAAAGAAAGATGGAAAGAATAGGGAAAGAAAAAGGAGGGCGTAAGAAAGTGTTAGAAGCTTCAATAGCGACTTGACCTACTTCTGGTAATTCCTTCTGGTAATTCCTTTGAGAACTCTAGATAAACTACCTAGATCAGTTTGAAATCAAAAATCGAGATTTGTATGAATGTCAGCGATAAATTCAAAAAGCTGAGTTTCACAAGACTGGCCTCGCCGAAAATCATGTTGATTAGGCAAAAAGAAAGAGTGACAATTGAAGTGAGAAATTACGTGAGAGTGTAGTATGTGTTCCACAAGTTTACAAGAGATGCACGTGAGGAAAACGGGATGATAATTTGATAGATCGGAATGGCTACCAAATTTATGCACCAGTACAACATGACTAATTTTCCAGTCCTTGGGAATCGGGCTGGTGGCGATGGACGGATAAGCAGTATTTTTTAATGTTAAGCTCGAAACTGATCCTATTTCCTATTCTTTCAGCTGTGATTGGTCCTTTGAAGCCACTAATGCAGCGTTTTCTCACGATTGATCCATGACGCGTTGTCATGAAACACGGCTAAACCAGGTGCCTCCCTGCGACTTCAATATCCAAACTGAAGCTGTTAAGGTTCGCCCAGCCCCCACGTGATCAGTGCGGGTCCCCAGGGGTGGGTTAGGATTCAGGAAAGGCGTATGGAAGATAAGTACACTAACAGCGAGTGGGACAGGATAACAAACGGAAGGAAATTGACATCCGTCTGTGCTTTCCCACGTGCTGTTACGCTATTTAGTGACATACACTGACCAGCCCAAGATAGCTCTCCTTTACATGAATACAAGCGTTGGACCTGAAGCAGACAGGTTTGTCGCCACCAGGTCGCGCCATGACTTAGTTTTCATTCCATTCTAAAATGGTAGTCTAGGTATAGTACACTCTACTCTGGGGCAGACATAGTTATAGACCGATTCTGCCGTAGAAGAGAAGTTCTCCCAAGCATCTTTAGTCGGCCGCATAGTAAGTTGTTTGACTTGCTCCTTTGTTTTGTTTTTGTTTGTTTGTTTGTTGTTGTTGTTGTCGTCGTCGTCGTCAACGTCATCGTCGTTGCTTCTGTCATTTTTTGCTACATTGTGAAGGTAATCCTAATTAAAACAGCAGTGATTTACCGATTGAGGAAGTGAGGCTTAAGCCAAGCTTTCTACGTTTGTTAGTCGGCAACCTACGCCCGGCAATTTACGGTCACTTGCGTGACATTAAGCGCCGCTTTTTGAATCTCTGGAGTAAAATGCTTCAGGGAAACCGCCCGGGAAAATGAGAGTTAAATAAATAACGTGCTTTCTACTGGCACACATAAGTATTCGGAATGCAATGACTCTGAAGAGTTGGGGAAAACCGGTAAAGACATTGCTCTGATCTCCACCGCTGGATATACTCAAAACGAGAACTATGCTTTCGCGATGGGACGCACAATGCTTCACTGGAGTAACGCCATCTCACGCGCGCAGCTTCTGTTGCACTGCGAGCTGTTGCGAACGGCGCGTTGAAAACCTTAAGACGTTCCTATTTAAGGCTTAGATGCAATGATAAGACCGGTGGCGCGCCATGCGCGACGGGCACATGGCCGTGTTAACGGCCGCGGAAGCGGCGCGCAAAGCCAGCAGCACACACCGCACTCACCTCCGCTGACACCGTCGGAAAATTTATAGACAGGATCCCGGGCCGTAAAACAAATGCGGTGTCACGGCGGCTGCTTGCTACTCGAGGCGCGACGTTTGATTTTAAGTGCCGCTTGGACGCCTTCGGGCGTCCTGTTGAAATGCATTTCGTAGAGGTCCGTGCTACCTCGACACTAATAAAGTAAGCGCCCGTCGCTTTAAGCATTTAAATTACGGGGTCTTACGGGCCAAAACCACGATCTGATTATGCCGCATGCCGTAGTGAGGGAGGGGGGGGGGGGGGGGACTGCGGGTGACTTTGTCCACCTGAGGTTATTTCACTTGCACCTGAGCACCTAAATCTGCGTACACCAGAGTGTTTTTTTTTTTTTCATTTGCCCTATCGAAATACGGCCGCCCCGGCCGGGATCATATCCGGGACCTCGAGCTCAGCACTGCAAGCTTGTCGCCTTAAAAGCAATGCACTCGCGTGGTAGCTCTTTCAGGTCAGTGGTGCCAACGACAGAGTTTCATGATGCCGACTGACAGTAGAAGAGAAGTGGTTGCCAAGCAGTGATGGCGATTGCGTTGACAAAATCTTTAGCATTGGTGGTATTCATACCATGCATCGTGCCTCAGGAACATTCCGGACGAATAGGACGGCACGTGAAACGGTCGAGTCTCGAAGTAACTCAGTTGTTCACTATCATTACATGTTGCTGAGCTGGTTGGTTCGTTCCTATTGTGGTGACAAACACGTGAAACCATATGAAGAAACGACCGGACACAGGCGCGCTTTCCTGGATTATTTCTTCACGTGGTTTCGCGTATATTTCGTATCACTCGCATTTTAACGTTACCGTAGAGGTGTCACATAAGGAACTTACTTTCGATTCATTGCCTCCAGAAAATGAAACATAAAATCGCAGATTACCGAATCAGATTACGCAATTAAAAAAAGAAAGAAAGAACTGAACCTTGACTTGCAATAGAAAACATCGATTATCTGATTTCTATTGCAATGAAGGTGCTTGCCGCATGCATGGTATCTTAAATTATCGCGAGTATAAAAGGTCATCTGATAGAGAGATGAATAAAAAGGGACTTGAGCGCTTAACACACACACACACACGCACACACACACACACGCACGCACGCACGCACACACGAGGGAGATACAGTCAACACTTTTCACACTTACTTACCTTATCACAGTTTAGCGACCACTAAGGAGACTCAAATTTACTCAAACCACACTTGTTCACTGCGAATATGGCACTTCCGAGAGACTGACGAAGCTAAAAAATAAGAGAGTGATTTAAGCTATATACGCGTGTAGGTCTCAGAGAACTATCGTAAGCCCCAATTTCGTACTCCTAAAAGAGCTGTTGTATAAAGATTTAAATGATAGTGTAATCGTGACTGCCAGCATCGTCCGCCATAGCAGGAGTAGCATAAGGAGACATTAACGGGGTAAGAAAATCAGACCAATAAAGCGTGCAAAAAAGGAAGCAATGTAAGTGTACAACTCGGCAACTGATATCGATGGTTACAGCACTGTCGGCGTTGAAAGGAAAGAATAACGTTTCTTTTTTCCTTTTTTTTTTTTTGACAGATGCACATACAAGGCACTTCGTTCATTCTTTTGAAATCGTAAAAGCGAAAAATATCCTCAACCGCTATTCCGCAGTGATCTTGAACTCGCACCTCCAACGTTCGCGCTCTTGAGAGTCCACAGAGCCACGTGCGCAGGATGTGCTTATGTCTCTCTCAGTGCGCACCAACTGCAGCGACGACTGTCATTTGCTAGAGATCATGCGATGACGACATATGCGTATTACCACTGAGAGTACACGTTCTGAAAGTACACATTCGTCATCCATCAAGGATAATGACTGATCGTCTGGCTTCCTTGCCAGCACAAAGATGACGTGCAATACTTTCGTTTTAGCGTTCGACTGCTGATCACACGTGTCTCTTGCGGATAACTGTTCACCCGCGGCAGAACTCGTGCCTCCCTTGCGGCGCCTAGCACAGCTCGTCGACCGCCTTGGCTTTGAGGCACATGTGCTCACCGTAGTTACAAGAGGCGCGCGGTGACGGCAGGTCTATTTACACCGATGGCTCCGTGTTATCCGCGAGCAGTTCGGGCGTCGTCGTCATGCTATTAGTCCGGCTCAATTTCGTTGCGTAGCACGCGACGACATCGAGGACGAGCGAACTTACCGCTTCCTTACCACAATTAGTTACGCCATTGGAGAACAACCGAAAAATTGGGCCGTCTTTATATGACAATAAACATGCCCTCAGAGGCTGCTATCGAAACTGCGCCAAAAGCTTTCGACCAGTACAGGTATACGAGATTCTGGAAGTCCACCATCTCGATAAAAGCCGTTTGGCTGGCTGCCAGATCATTGTGGCATCGTTAGTAATGGCCTCGCTGACGGTGCCACTCGGTCCGGCCACCATAGCGCCCCAAGCAGTTCGGATACCTTCGTCTATAGCGTACGCAGCAAGAAAACTGAGATCACTCGCTCGTAAAGCCACGCTACCCGACCTTGAACACGCCCAAAGTCTAAAACTGTCTCGTATAAATTTTCAACCCTTCCGTGAAACATCTTTCGGTTGATATAGAGCAGACAACTTTACCACATCGGCGATATCGACAGTGGACTTTCTCTTCTCTTAATCGTTCCCTCCCCTTTCCCCTTCCCCCAGTGTAGGGTAGCCAATCGGGCTCTGTCCTGGTTAACCTCCCGGCTTCTCATTTATCATTCTCTCTCTCTCTCTCTGCGTGAAGCTCCCTTTACCACAAAGCCTCTAGCACTGCGGTGCAACTTTACTGTTTCACCAGTGGCAGGGTGGGCCATTCACAAACACTTGTTCGAATTCTTTGAGATAGATACAATCACACGAAATTACGTGCAATCAGTGAAGCCGTAGAGAGCATAGGAAAATTAATTGTTATGCTCAATTGAAATGCAAGGATACTATTTTCCTGGCTTCTTCGTCTGTCATTTCGTGCGATTGTAACCAACAAAAATCGAACTCCTCGGTTCTCTCTATTTTTCTCGCTTATTGAGATAGGTCGTACACCTGCGACAGTGACGATTGTGGGGAGTCTGACACCCGCAACCACTGTGAACAGTACGTCAGCAACATACTGGCTCGAACACGTCGGATGCGGGAAGCGATATTAATGTTCACTTGTTTTAGGTGCATTGGTACCATGACATGCATCGCAGAACACTAGTACTAAATAAAAACACTGGTTGCCGGAAGCACAACTTAGCATAATCAGCATTCCCCTATCAGTAGCGATGTTCGGCAGTCACAGCGCGGCTGCAGTTATTGAGCGAGCAATTATCAGTATTTCAATGAAGCAACTGTTCCTTGTTTGAACAAGGGGTAAATATAGAGGACTTTCGAGGAACAGATATTGTAGCGCGATTTGTACTTGCATCATGCCTGGAGAATCTTTGGTGCGCGACTACAATCCGTCAGTATCTCAATTTGGACGCGACGTTAGTATCCGGTCTAGCTTTCTCTTTCTTTTCATTGGCTTCAGCAACACCAAAGCCAAGACAAACCAGGTCTGCGGAAGCCCGCAAGGTGGAGGCAGTTCATGAAAAGCAAAAGCTCTCATCCACTCACCACGTTGTAGCGTGAAGCTACAAAGAAACCCATACGCGTTTCTGCGAAGGCAAACTTCGCAGTGGAAACATTAGTCCTGTTGCAAGGATTGAATCTGCGACCACAGCCGTTCCGGTGCGGTCGAGCTACCATTTGAGCTAGAAAGCAGGCTAGCATACCATAGCACGAGGGCGAATTATTTGACAACTAGGAGCCCAGGGGCACTGACCTAAGTTCTAAGGTCAAGTAGTGGACTTAGGAACGAAGCCAAAACCCTTTATTTTAGGGCTAACGTCACCGCGTAGAGTATGTGCCGAAAAATTATTCTCTGTCTCTTGGTCTGTGAACGGACCGGTAGCTTGCGTTTCGTAAATAGCATCAAAATATTAAAACTTGTGGTTAACGCTCTGTTTCATTCATTACCACGTGAACACTAAATTTCCTTTAGTAATTCTTTCTTTCTTTCTTTCTTTCTTTCTTTCTTTCTTTCTTTCTTTCTTTCTTTCTTTCTTTCTTTCTTTCTTTCTTTCTTTCTTTCTTTAGTTCCTTCTTTCTTTCTTGCTCATGGGCGTCCTACAGTAAGCCCCCAGTAAGCCATAGAACCATCCACTGGAGCAACTTTTATTCATGTTGTTGCTCGAGAGCCATGCTTTTCAGTGTCGTATTTCCTCCTGAGGCGAGACTGCACGGATATGAACAAAATAACCAGGCTCCACTTCGCTCAACTCAGTTAATAGGAACAGGAACTATACATGGGCCTTTCTTGAATGCGTTTAGTAAATCGCACGTGGTCCTGAGATGAACCCCCCGCTGCAATCATGGAAAATATTGGGAATACTCCAGTGCCACCAAAAGAACTCCTGGAAACTCCAGGACTAGGTTAAGAGGCTGTCCCGCAATATGAAACACCATGCAGCTTGCATAAATCAACAGAAGTAACAGCGCGAGCTGTTGACTGTCCGCAAGCAGGTCACGAGAGACAGGCTCCGTCGCCGAGCCCTCCGCATAGTGGCCTTTTCAGAGTAACATCGTTTCTTGGCCAATTCCTGCGCATATCTTTTGCGTATTCGCAGTGCTCACTATTTTCCCATTTTCCTCTGTTCATCCTATTTCTCCTTACTCCCGGTGTAGGGTAGCAAATAGGACGCGCATCCAGTTGTCCTCATTACCTTTCCTTTCATTGATCTTTCTTCCTCGTAATCAACACGCCTCACTTCTGTAGAGCGAGATCAAATCACATCACAGCGTCTCGATCGACGCACAGCACCAGGCTGTGCACGACCAGGTCCTGTGGTACGGTGTACACTGCGTGAGCCTCTATAGAAAACCGTCGACGCCTGTGAGCGACTAGTGCAGGTATTGCGTGGACTAACTGCCTTTCGCGTGAAATTTAAAAGAAAAACAAATGGAGACGTGTCTTAGCGGTCAGAGTTCGCAGATTAAGAAAGCAAGGCCGTTGGTTCGATCTCAGGTCGAACATGTATTTTTTTTTTTTTTTTACGTTGTGGCGTGCGCCGAATGAAGGCACTGAAGAACACAATCGGTCCGTTTCCTCTCTCTACAGAAGAAAAACCTTCGGCATGCATGCCTGCAACACCTTGTGCTTCCGGTGAAGGAGCTTCACCTTTTCTAGCGTTCCCAAAACGGTATTCACACGAGGGAGAAATCCGCCTCTCCGGTGCAAGGAGAGCGCACTGCGTGACCACAACGTCACGCCTTTGTCAGTACTAAACGTGTGGTAACATACCCCAGGTAGCAATTGTCGATCGCCGAGCTAAACACGCCTGTAGCTACAATCCACCACTACCGCCACCATCCCTCTTAAGCGCTGTTCGCAGAATTCGGATGCAGAGTGGCGAAGTAATAGAGAAAGCAGAAACCATCTGCTATCGTTATCACGTTTGGCGATAACGACGTTGTGCAAACAAAACACGGGCTCCTCGGCCTAACGATAAAAAGAAGTATCGTTTTGTCGAGAAATTGATTACACAGTGAATTAATTCTTCATGGAGCTCTCTCTACGCGCTTATGTGCTGCACTAGTTGAAAATAAGGAGAAGTATGTGGGGGATGGGCTCCTTGATTTAACTACGTGCGCGCAGAAGCTGAACGTAAAGTAGCGCTTACGACGCATCGCGGCGATTGCAGTGTATTAAATTATTAAATGACCTCGATTCAATCAAGGAATTCCCCCAATGAAAGGCTAACTATAAAACCCCACAGTCAATAAGCATTTTCCGTGATAAACAGTGGACCTCCTGTCGTGAACCTCCCGAAAAGTGAGCGCAGACTGGGCTGATTTGAATGAGTCCACACTAGAAGATTCTGCAGCTTAAAATTTCATCAAGTAAAGCTTATTTCTTAATTGGCATCGGCCACCTCTTGAAGTGCACACTCTGACGCTTTGCAAGTATATTACTGTTGGATGACGGACGCCAATACTTGTGTGTTTTTACTCTTGTTATAATTGTGTTTCGTTGAACAAGCTAAATTTCATGATGATTAGCTACGTAAAGGTGGGGCCGTGGAACTTGCACTCCTTAGAAAACAGAACCTTGTTCGGCAAACTAAACTCTATCGCAGGAGTTGAGCCTTTCCTTTGCGCCGGCATAGGTTTGACAAAAAACTGGGGCATCGTTCATGTGTTAGCGAGAGAGCCGTGACACTTATCCGCTGCCAGATGTACCGTGTCTATTGAGAAGGCGCTGTGAGAAGGGCGATTTGGCAAGATGAGGAGCAGGAGGAGAAAAGGACTCCCGCTACCGGCAGAACTCTTCGGTAGCCAGACCGTCCGACAAAGAAGCGCCGTATCCTTTGGCGGCGCGCCGCGAGGCGGCATCGCCGTCGCGGGCGCGCCGGCCCACCACGTGACTGCCTCGCCTCCAGCGCTTTGCGCGCGCCGTTGGAAACACGGAACGAACGACGATACCGTGCGCCTCGCGAGCACGCGGCACAGCGCATCAACCCAACCTCCTCGTGCGTGGCGCGCCGCGCCGTCTCGCCCCGGCCCCGACGGCTCCCAAGGCGCCTCGAGACGCGCCAAGTCGACTTCGCGCGCGCTCTTCGGCAGTCGGTGGACCAGTCCCGTGCGTTCGGTTCTCCTCTTGACGCTTTAACCCGAGACCGGAGGACAGTGCCATGAACGGGACCTACCAGCCGAGGGCTGCCGCGCTGCAGCAGCAGCGCTTGCAGCAGTCACAGCAGCAAGGGGGAAACGACGAGCTGCGGGGCCCCAAGTGCGCCCGCTGCCGCAACCACGGCTTCCGCATCCGCGTGCGAGGTCACAAGCGCAACTGCCGCTTCAAGGACTGTGTGTGCCCCAAGTGCAAGCTGATCGCCGAGCGCCAGCGCGTGATGGCGGCCCAAGTGGCGCTGCGCCGGTCGCTGGCCCAGGACGAGGCTCTGGGTCTTGTGCCGATAATCGCGATGCCGCATGGAGTCGCACCGCACGACGCCGGCGGTGACTCGGCTGACACCACGGCCAACGCTGCCGCTCATGGGCCTCCCTCGTCGTGGGCACAGCAGCGTCGGCTGGCCGCTTCGCCGCTCGGGAGCAACGCGGCCAATGCGGCAGCGGCGGCAGCGCAGACAGCCGCCGCGGCCGCAGCTTTCAGGGCGGTCGCCGCCGCCGCAGCATCTCCGGCACCCTCTGGTGAGGCATTCTATACCGGCGAGAGATGTTTGTATGTCGAGTCTGTACCTGTGAGAAAGCCTACATTACCCTTCTCTTAGCTAGCTGCCGAGTTTCGGGAACCACACCATCCGACGCGTTCGTACACCATGCTTTAATTACGCCTTTGGTCTTAGCAATGTGTAGTAGGATATCTTTCAGCTGTCAGTCCGAATGTGTTTTGCCGCGCTTCTCCGCGGGCGTTTAATTGGGTCGCACTGTACGACTCCACTCTGCTGCCTCGATATGCGTCCTGCAGCGAGTACGGATTCCTGTTATCAGTTTTCTTAACTGATTGCCTACCAGGAGTTTTCTATAAACTTCAGCGCAAGTATTGTACGCAAACCGGCAGTCCGAAAGAGGTGTTAACATTGATATCAACAGATCAAACTGGGCAGCTTTCTTCACACCGATCGTATTTAATCTACTGGACTTGTCTTGCCCAGATACCAGCGCATCTCAACAGCCAGATCAACAACATTTGCGCTTGGAGTTAGCTGTAGCAAGTTGACCAATTAAGGTTGGTTCTAAGACTGGTATACAAGTATGGAAAAACGTCCTCGCAGCTTGTCGGGAACAATTGCAGGCGCCCGACGACTAACTGAAACTAGGAACTGAATATGTTCCAGGAGGCAAGTAAAATTATATACCCTGCTTCTTATGGCTTCCTGCAGCCATAGTGTCACATCGCATTATATTCATGTCGGCAAGGGTTCGTTTGAAAAACTACTTCAACGTTTGAACAGATCTGAAAAAAAAATTCTTATAAACTGGCTGCTAAGACTTCGTGCTGAATGCCTAACTTTCTTTCTCCACAACTCTACGAAAAGTAAAAGGAAGAATCATCGAAGCTACAGGTGAGACAATGAATTCTTTGACAAAACAAAAGGCATCACTGGTCTACCGAGCCTGCAGAACCTGTTGTAACCCGTTACGCAGGTATGGCTCATCGAAAGCTAATTTAGGCGTTTATTCACTGCTATAGTCGCTACTGCTCCATCTTCTTTCGATCACACATTTAACTTTAGGAAAGTTGTGCAAGGGTAGACCTGCACCTCGACTTTTGGAAGAAACGCATTAGAACGTGGAGCGCACTTAATTTCTTGCCTTATTCAACTTATCGTCTTCACGTTGACGTATGTATCTAGTATCATCAATCAAGACTAAGCAATTAAAGGCTAACATCTTATTTGGCTACATGAGTGTTTTCATCGGACCTCAGCAGCCAACATACTTGTACTTTCCATCGAGAGCGCTTGAGCATAGGAGAGGAGAAATGGAGGGAAGTTAAACAGAACAGAAAATAGTTTGTTTGCTACCCTACTTTGGGCAATGGAGAGGAGGGGGTAAAAAGATAAAAAGAGAAAGACAGACAGAGGGCACAGGCACATCGCAGCCGGTCACGATCACCGTACACTACCACCAGCACAGGATCACGTGCATCACAGTGAACAACAATCAAGGCTAAATCAGTTTTGGCAGGTTGGGTTACCTAAAGATTGTAGCAGTGCCTTCATCGCCCACTGCTGCGATGGCTTCGGGGAAGACATTCGAAAGTACTTTGTTCCGGCAATGGTGTGTGATGAACTCGAGCTGGCGAGGTCACGAGCGATCGTCTCCGCGCACTGTAGCGAGGACAGTTACACAGCACGTGTTCAAGGGTCTCCTCGTTACCATAGTTGTGACGCGTTGCGTTATCGGCCCCCAGTTCCAATCCAAAAATGAAAATACTTTGTAATGGCTACTCCTAGACATAGCCGAGTGTGTAGGGTACTGGACTCTGTCTCGCTTTGGCAGATGTGATGCGAAAAGGAGGGGGAAGAAAGCCTGAAAATTAATAACCAGTGATTATAATATTAATCGATTTTAGTTTAAACACGAGCAACTTCCAAACCGTAGACGTGCAGAACGACAAACTACGATGTCGTAAGAGAAAGCGTTTGAATTCTAACCTGTATAACAGGGGGGAAAATGGGCATGATAAGAGACGAAGAATGTAGTATGCAACAGCAATTGGTACAGTCTTATCCAATTGCTCTTATCCAAGAGCAAAGAGCAAAAGACTGGAAAGTGCATGACGTAAGGAAACATTTACTCTATCAACCAGATAGATCTCAATGCGTTCCCGAGCCTATCAGCATTATAGCATTGATCGCCAGAATGTGGCAACCCGTTCCAGTCAATTACCATTCGAGGAAATAAAAGGAATTGCTAAGTGCTTGTAATCTTTATCACACGAACAAATTATGTATATCACTATGCGCCGGCGAATCAGCCAAAGCCAGGTACTATGGTCACAGCATTGAACATGCGCCAGTTTGGAGCAGAAATGATGCAAATAAAAGAGCGATTTAATGCTTACACTTTCGTTTCACGTCACGCCTACTTTTGATAACTACGTAACTATGTGTCAACGCTGCTATGTTACAGTGACGTGTGAGTAACCCATAAGGAGACCTCAAAGGTTTAAATCGAACATTAAAGGTATATGAATAATGTTCATGCATAATTCATTGAAACGCAAAACCTTTGGATCGAAACCGTGGCGTCATCGCTTCAGGCATCACCCGATGTTACCTTAACCTATTGTTCTTTTCGATAGCATCATGTGTTTACGCTTAGAGACGGTGATTTGGAGTGGTCTACATAGACACAATTGTTTGAGAGCTGAGAGACCAAGCCACCGTGAATAGTGAAATAGAGCGAAACCCAGCTAGTACGAGGAAGCGAGAAGTGCGAAGCAGATGTTTGCGTTCGATTGCTGATATATCTGTAATGGGAGATAGCAGTGGAAACTGACGTGCATATTGATACAAGTCACCCTACGAGACAGTTGCCTCTGTGCTGTTTAAGTACTCGTGCCCTTTCTTTGGAGCGCCATTGTCATGCACACTTTATTTTGTTTTGTTTTTATTTTATCTCTTGCTCCACTTGATTTCGACAACGGTGTTCCAGGTAGCACACGTGCCGTGCGGTCAGCTCCATTGACGTCGTGTGCAATTGTATTTGCATCCTATCACATGCAGATTCCTGTGTATACATGTTTCACGCGTTGCACACATATCTACGTGTAACGCCTTCACTATGGCATCATCCTATCGGAAGTCATAAATCGACGAGTGTAAAGGGACCGATGACTCAGTCTTGGTTGCCTGCCCACTCGCATTGTGAACGTCTGCTTCGAACAACCGAGTACGCCGGACATGTTTCGTTCGCTATACTGGAGCGGATGTTGGCGGAAGTTGCAAGTCATGGTTTTGACCATTTCGCAACAGCTGCACTGAATGTATCAAGTGACCACACTCGCTGTCCATTACACCGTTCGGGCATCATATTACAAAACACGGCTTCAGAGGCATCTTTTTCCCGTTATTATCGTAGCAAATATTAACGACTCTCTTCGCGAAACAGCTTTAATTTTTATGAGTTACTTGTTTGTCCTTTCGTTGAGGACATGCGTAATCTTGGTACAGTTTTCTTTTATACATTTTCGTGCTGCCGATTAAGCTTGAAAACAGTGTTGCGTGAACTTGATTATTTATAAAGTCATCTCCCTTTGGCCAAGATCACCGATCTTCTAAAGTCGGTATAATCTCATGTTTTTAATAGTGTTAGCTAAATCTAACGATGTGAGCGAAAGAACTACAGATTGGTAATTACTTGCAAAGTTATATGTTTTACTGGCGCACAAAAGTCTCGAAATGGAAACTCAAAAAGCTAAAAATCAAAAGCAAGAGCATATTTAGCAAATGATTGCCATAAGTTCTTGTATGCGCATCTTCTTTTTTTTTTATGCACCTTGTTCTCAATGTTAGCCTAGCACATTCTAGCGGGACCAGAATGAAATCAGTGTATTATGAGTCACCAATGCACAAACATTTTTATACCACTTCTTTCTTATTTCTTAATGTCATTGGGACGCAAAGCTGAGTTGCAGATTTGAACAGGAAATCGGTCGTCGATCAGGTCATAAAGCGTTGCTGCTTTATAATTGTCGTCAAATAATTACTGAGCCGTTATAAAGCAACGATTCCTTTTACTAGATTCCATTCCTTTCTTATCATTCACTGTTCGTGACTGGCCAATCCTGTTGCTAATATAGGCGGAGTGCCGCTCGAACTTCTGATAATACGTGAAAAGCAATGGCATTAGAATATAGTCGTTACGTCTTATATCGACCCTGAATGCTCAAACGTTGAGAACAGCTTCATAGCTGCCACTGTTACTTCACATCGCCTCCATATCTCTCCCTTCTCGTGCATATAGGTATATCTAATAAAACGCGCACGTGGAAAACGTTTCTTGGAATGAGTGCGCTGATAGGTCACGCGACGGACATATAGTGCGACCTTCGTTTGCTTTTTCGCTTTGGAGTCTAAGGCGCCCCTCGCGCCACTTTTACACTCATACACACCGTTGGATGGCGTCGTTGCTGCATCCGCAAACAACGTCATCCGCGTGCGTGTGATGCGTTATGCAGCTTAGATTAGATTAAATTTTGTCAGGGCTTGTGATTAGCAAAATATCCACGGACACAGTGAGGTATAAAGAGGACGTTATCTCTCGGAAGCTCTGTTCCGCGCGCCGCGAGCACGAGAGATAGTTCTGCTTAGTCACTGATGTGCAAGATAGCAGTACCTCTTTCGACCTACGGCCGTTATAAGCTGCTGATTGAAAGCGAACTTTCTTTTCGGTACTGTTATTGCACGTATGAAATCAGTCTCGGAAGCTTGTTCGCGTTGGACTCAAAATCGGTGAGAAGAAGAGAAAATAAGGTAAAAAAATGACTAGTTTCACACGTGCACACATGCACACATCGCTGGTTTCTCAAATTAGGGTACGATTAGGTTTACTTAATCTGTTGATCTTTGTCAGCACACCACAAGCGTGTTGCGTCGCTCGCGTCTTTCGGTAGAACTAGATAAGGATGTCTGTATGTAGATAATATTAGCATTATGCCTGCCTGGCGACAGCTTATAATTTCCAAGTTCAAAAGAAAACGAACACAGGCGTTGTTGCACTAGACTGTTGAATGCAGTGCTACTTCTGAGAGCCGTAAATAATTGTTCGTACAAACATTCTGCGCTTGATATTTCAAAAAAAAAACTTGGAAATTCCAATTCTGTCAGATGTTTTTGTTCTTTCTTGATTTCATATATGTCCAGTGAATCCTAAAGCATCATTCAAACGAGACTTAGCCCGCTTTTTAACGACACAATTTTAAGCACAGGCTGGCTCCGTTAAACAGCACCAGCCGCTCCTCGTCGCTTGGCAAAAAAAAACGTCACGAAATGTGCGTCATAACATTGAATACAGTCAGAGATCATGGGCACAAAATTACGCACACGAGTCCGCATAAGATAGTCATAGAAGATAAACATGTGCAGTTGCATAAATAAATAAAGGCACATGGAAACCTCCGAGAACACACAGAGAAGTTCATTGTTTAGCAAACTAGCGGGAGACCGCAAGTACACATACTTACATAACATACTACATAACTACATAACGACGTACAGCACGCTTAGACTTACATAATACCTACATCATATGTGGCAGCGTTACTTTTTGTATTAGAGGACACTAAAATTTTATGTAAAGCTAAGCGTTTTTCTGCAACAACGCTGTTTGCCATGTTCCAAGTATCTGGTCCATTATATATATATATATATATACACACCAAATGTGCCTCGTATATGCTGTAGCGAGCCGCAGGTGGTGCAGTTTCAAGTTTCAGATTGGTGTTATCGCTCAGATTTGACGGAATTGACACATTCATCGTGAAAAAGGCGTAAGGCGTACAGACACGGACACTTGAGAAGAGAACCAGACAACACAACAGAGCGTTTGTGCTGTCTGGTTCTCTTCTCTTGTGTCCGTGTCTGCACGGCACGCGTTGCGCTTCCTTCACGATGAATCCGAACCAATCAGCTCAACATTCTGTGGTTCCTGACATATTTATACGTGTGTGTATGAAACATACTCAAACTTCTCCTGCTTATACTGAGACTGCTAAGGGGGCTTAGGAGTTATTCAAACGTATCTATCTGTTTGGTGGGAAGAAGTGCGACCAGATACGGCTGATAAAAAGGACTTTCACTAGGCACGGACCATGACGACGTGCATGAAGACGTGCTCTTTATGTTCTATTTCATGAAGCTTCATAGAAATGTGTTCTACGCTTTCCAACGCGTCACACGGTTGGTGGCCAGTGTGAGACGGCACAGGTATCTATTGACGAATGCGGTGTCCGGATGAATCCGATGATACATTTTGTTAGAATGGAGTCTGCTTCCCAAAAAATCACTAGATCCAGCAAGCATACTCTTAGATCCCACGCATTCTCCTTAAAAGCAACACGAAGCTATAAATTTTCGTTTTTGATTACTTCAAGACAATGGCTTAATTGACAAGCTCTAGCCTGTTTACATCAATACCATCACCTTTGTCTCAGCTGCACATACCATGATCGAATACTTTCCTTCCTTCTCTTTTTCTTTTTTTCCCACCTGCCTCCTCCTGGACCCTTTGAGTCCCTGATCGCCTTTCCTACGTAGAGTAGTATCAAGGCGCTCACATATACGCCGGCAGAATTCTCTTGGTTTCATTGAAGAGCTTTGTCTCTCTTCATAGAACCTTCACTATCACAATACGAATTACGTAGCCGCAGTCATTAACTCTCTCTACTTGTGACTTTGTGAACGTGCCCCTCGCCCAGTAACATAAGAAGCACAATGTTCAGCTTCCATAGTTGGCAGGATATTGAGGATAAATTGCTTAATAGATGTGTATAAGCTATGAAGTATAATATACACCCAGAGTAAGGGGCATAACACAGCGGAGAGATACAAAAATACAAAACGGATAAGCCTTTTGCAGCGACGGACAAAGTTGACCGTTTCGCATCTCTTCATCACGAACGTTTGCGATAATGCTGCGAGATATACTAGTTGTCATTCGCAGTGAGTAACATTTGAAGCTATCGAATGAGAATATTGAGAAATCGGAATAACATGCTGCTGCACTTTCTGTTATTAGGCCAAAAACAGGCGATCCTTGTTTGGAAGGCTCCAAGTTAGTGCGTGTAAGCGTTCGTGCTTAGATTTCGATAAATGAAAGGAATTATTGGCGCACGGTAGGACGACACGGTAATTAGACAAAATTTGGTCTTGTTACATCTTTCTTTTTTTCTATTTTCTACTTTGTTTATACTTATCACATTGCGTCTGCTGGACTGTCGGACGCCGTGAATGTCAGCAACCTACCGCTGCGCTTATACATTTCACTTGTGGGTGCTTCGAGGAGACATTGCGATAATGAGTGCTATGTGTTCAGCTGAAATTTATGTATTCAGCTGAAAAGATGGCATGACGAAAAGTCTGCGTAACCCTTGAGGGTCATATTGTTTTAACACTGCGTATCAAGACAGTATAAATTCGCTTTTACTGGTGAGACTTAGTGTCAATACCAGCTTACAGTCGTTTGGCACCTGTGTGCACTTTGTTGCCTCAGGAGACCTCAGTTGGCGCACCTTCTACTTGGGCCTGTACTTTGTAATGGCTCATTTCACTTGGCAAGTCCACTTCATCCTTCATCCTTATCTCGCACGCCGCCGCACTGTCGTTGTGATTAGAACAGGAGGCTCGGCGCGAATCACGATGAGATAGCAATAGGCAATGAAGTGCATCCGCTACAATATAAATCCCCTGCTTCGCACCTGGTGAACCACGTCACCCATTGTATTCAGTTGTTTGCGCCACGATTCCGATTTGTTTTCGACAATAATACTTTAAAGAACAGCGCAATTGCTTGAGCTGAGAAAATTCAAGTTGGCTCCTCGCTTCACGCACTCACATCGTCACAAGCATCGCCAACATAATCATCACCTTGTTTAGCACGAGCTCGACCAGTCATTGGGTGAACAGCGATGTCACACGGACGCATCCGCCGTGTTAGGAAAACGCGCGGTCACATAATGGCGTTTTTGATTTGGCTCGTGCCAGCTGCACTGATAAATTAATTAATTTGTGCCTCAGATGTCTCGTGGCACATGAGAGGCGGTATTGCAAAAGATGTTTGCCCCTTTTCTTTCGAAGTTATTTTATGAATACAAGATTACTGTGCAGCACTACGCCAGGTGCATGACTGTTCCAGAGGAGAGAGAGAAAACTTAATGCTAACTGAGAAAGAGTGGAGATAAATTGGAGAGGAACCCTCCCGATCCCCCGCTCCAGTTGGCAATAAAGAAACATCAGAGTGAGGGCCTGGTTAGCTAGAAATCAGCAGTTAGCCCTGGCTGTCCATCACCAGAAAAAATCTGGAAAACCTGAAATTTTCAAAGAACTTTCCCATTCTGGAAAGTGTAGAAATAAAAGCAGGGAGTATTTGCTCCGCTTGCATTAAATCAGGGATATCCGTACTTACAGTGGTTACGGCGAACCTAGTGGTATGGAGAGAAAGCCAGGTCTTCAAATGAAAACTACGCAAACCGCGAAGAAAGTTTGTATTTTGCTAGTTTTGTAATGTGGAGCCTGGCCGAGTTGCTAGAATAATAAAACACGCAATTCTGTCAAATGTTATATTTCATCCCAACTAGGTTGCAGCGTAGTGGCAGAATTTGTTGAAAATTATGTTACTTGTATAACATGGCAAGCTGTACACGATAGACTGTTCCAAACTATCGCTGAACTTGCCTCCGCTGCGGCGACGACAGCGAAAGTCCTCGCCGTCAAACGTGGAAACTTTTTCCTTTAAGGAAAGAGAAAAGCAGGGAGGTTAACCAGAATACCGTGCGCTTGCCTAGCCTGAATTGGAAAGGGGAAAACAAAGATGACAGGGAGAGAGAGGAGGGAAGGAAAGAAGGAAATGAGCGGCGAGTTCCACCGCATATGCCCTGCGTAACCAAGAGATTGCACCGAGAGGAAGCCACACTTCTATATCGAATAAGGACAGGATCTGCTAATACACCGGCCTGGTTATTTAAAACGGGGCGAATCAATTCTCCGAACTGTACGGCATGCAACGAGACAGGAGACATTGAGCACTTTTTGTGGTCCTGCCAGCAATTCCAAGATGGAAGAGACACTCTCCTGAAAAATCTGCAAAACAAGGACCTTCCGCATGCGCGCCTGCAAGACCTTATATTTCCCGAGGGATCAGTTATAGCCCGCAAAGAAACTTCACGTCTCCTCATCGATTTCTTAAGAGAGACCGGTTTGATAGACATATGGTGAAACCCTTCAGCGGTATTTTGCGAGAGGCTCGGGCGGAGCAATTGCCGGCCTTGTTCGCCAGGCTAAACCCGCCTGTTGCTACAATTCACCACCACCACCAACTCACTTATATGGCATTCGTGATCAGGGTCTATAACTATTAGGATATTACCTGATAAATAGAAAGCAAATTGTTCAAATAGAAAATTTAGGTTGTAATTTTAAACCTATTTCTTGTGGAGTGCATCAAGGTAGCGCTTTAGAGCCTCTGCTATTTCATTTGTAGCTTAAAGATACTGAATACAATATTTCAAAGCAAGCTTGATCATCTGCGCAGATGATACCATCATATTTTTTTTCTGGAACAGATGCTGGGGATTTAGTATCACTGTGTAATGAAACAACGCAGTCATTACAGCGTTGCTCGGACGCGAACTGCATGCAGCATAATGAAAGAAAAAACTAAAATAATAACATTCAGGCCAATAAATAAATTACTACCTCTACATCAAGCAATAGTTCTTAACTTTCGTAGTACTGATACTGTTGACAGTTCTAAGTGTCTTGGACTATATTCTCGTCTAGTATTTCCTGGGCAAACCGCATAAACCATTTAGTAAGAAAATAGCTTACATCGCAGGCACAGTAGGTCGTGTTAGATGCCACATAACCTCAAGAATAAAACTACTTGTCCATAATTCACTGTTCTACTCGTGTCTAAATTATTGTCAACTTGTCTGGAGAACTGCAGCATGTACTAATTAGCACTGAATTGACTCGATTAAAGAAAAAGATGCGTTCGTCACATTTACAATGCTGCATAGGGCTCACCAAGCGCTGATCTTTTCGAAAGTGCCAGATAATTAGCGTACATAACGATATCGGCTAAATGTAACATTTCAACTAGAGACCCAAAGAAACGTACATAATCTTGAATGTCTCGCACACCTAGAGAAAGACATACGTATTGCCCAACAAGACATGGTGATCCTTGGGTTTTACGTACACCTCGCCTGTACTCTAGCAAAGAGCGTCTGCACGTTACATTGCCTTCGCTTCTTAACAACTATCTTCCCAGAAACTACAATATTTTTTGCTTGCAGGTATCGCGAGATCGCAAGCTATGTAAAATGTATACGTTATCTCGAGTATTACATATTAACAATGACATTTTCATATGAAATGGTAAACTTTGCCCGTTGATCTTGCTTTCTTGTTTTTTTGATATCTTACTGCTTTCGCAAACCGATCTTGCGTTAATTCTGCGCCCTGTATCACGCTGAACTTAATTAGGGGCTGTGGCCTCGTTAGGCTGCATAAGTGCAGCTTTTACCTGCAGTCCTACACCATCAGTTTGTTGTGCACGGTGGCAAACAAACTCATCGCATTTCAACTCGCGTGTTGCGTGACTGAATGCGAGACACCGGGCTGTAGCTCGCACTGTTTGCAGCGCCCGCCTCGACCGTTCCCCGCCTGTGCTGCAGCTAGACTGTGCAGTTCGCTTTTGACCCAAAAAGAGTGAGAGAGATGGGACGGCTCGCGTTGCGCAAACCACCGCGGGCTCAGCGTGAGAACAACGCGCAGCAATTGTGTCACGTGGGATCTCGAATGTCTCTTTCCGTTTCGTCCGAGCCTTCGAGCGTCGTCGATGCAGTGAGGACGAGGGCGCCCGGTTCCCGTGTGCCATTTATTTTGCGGCATACAACTGTTTTGGTTTGCTCGATCTGTGCAATTCGTATTAGGTAGTTACGTGTGTATTGAATGTGAATCGTAGGAAGTTTGCCTGCAGAAAGAGCCGGATATTCTGATATCTTAGCTAAGAAAAAACAAAAGCAAGAAGGTAATGAAATTACAAAACACTAACGAGAAGTCTAAACAAAACCGCAAATCGCTAACAAAGGAAATCTGTGGATCGGGAATGAGATAGACAAAAGGGGAAAGAATAATGTTTATAAGAGCGCAAGAGCAACATAAGCATTAACAGCACATGGGAACAGAGAGAGAGAAAAGAAACTATGGCTCACAAAGAATTTCTCAAGTCGCTTATCACGAGAAAGGTCCGTAAGAACTTGAAAGCTTAATTGTTTATTTTTTGTGTCAAATCATCTTAAGTGTGCTCTGCATTGTCATCCCTTCGTCCCATACTTCGTCCCGCGTTTTCCCGCCCGCGGTTCTTTTAAAAATAAAAAAGGCCGTTTTTAGGATTAGCTGCTGCACTTTTTTGCAATCTTTTGTTGTGGGCAAAACTTATGAATTTGTTAGCGAAACAACAACAACAACTATACTTTCCTACTTCTGCTAATAATAATATTAAATAATAATAATAATAATAATAATAATAATAATAATAATAATAATAATAATAATAATAATCCTTTCGCCGGAACTCCGATGTCGGTCGTAACCGGCCAAAGCCTCCATTCAACGAGCAACGGCGATCGCTGAATGCTTTCGATTTCTCTGAAGCATCCAACCTCGTTCTGCTGAAAGTGTTGGTAGCGCCGACGAGGCATGCCCGTCAGAGCAATTGCTTTGATGCCCACTACTCGACATTGTTTATGCGTTAGCATAAGTAGTGTTAAAGTGGAAAAAATTGTATGTGTGTAAAAATTGTATTGTATGCGCGATGCGAAGCATCGCCCGCGCATTGCGAAGACGTGGGATCGTTCCACACCTGCGGCAAGTTGCTTTTCATCTACTTTCATTTCCATTAATTTATAATTTCTTTATTTCAATTAGTAAGTACAAGTAATTTCCGCTTTGGTGTCCTTGGTGTATCTGTTTGTTGGCTTCTTATGATATATATATATATATATATACACACACACACACATCACCCTCAGTTGCACTTCCCTCCTTGATGAGGCAGGACGTGTGTCCAGTGAGCCCCTGAACAACACTTTACAATGTGGCAAACGCTGTTTAAACATTATATCCGGCACCTCAAAAAGGCGCGACGCAATGCTAAAACACTTTTCTCACATTTAGCGCCAAATCACCGCTGACTTCTTTCTTACGAGTTACAACCCGTAGGAATGTCTCCCCTTCTCGCGTGTGTGTGCACGCGCCCCTCCTGCACTGCTGTACAGTAGTTTCAGCTGACTTTTCGCCATCCTCCCTCTACGTTCTCTTGCATCATGATATCACCTCAGGACTCGCGCCGCATTCCCTAATGTAGACATCTAGCTCGCCCGCATATATATTCTTCATGGGATGCCGGGCTACAGCAGACGTGGACGGCGGCAGCAACGCTGGTAGCGACATCTGGTGATGCTTTGTCCAACAACTATGTATGCGCTGTTGAGTGGTACGACATCCGATATCTCATGATATCTCAAGGGCAGGTCGGCAACCAAAAAAGAAAGAAAAAGCGAGCTTAACAAGAGAGAGAGTCGAACTCCACGGGCGGCTCTTGCCAGCCTTGAGCTTCAATAGCCGTACACGTGTCTTTGTTATTTTTTGTCTTCACATGTGTGTCCATCTCGCTCAGTCATGCCCATGTTGCAAAAACGAAAAGAAGACAAAAAAACATGTAGTATACGAAAGAAGCCTGGCGTTGTTTTTACGCGGGTATGATGGATGCCCTCTCAGCTTGGTTCATTTGGCCGTGAAGGCGCCCCGCTTGCTATCCGGTTACAAGAGACCCTTTCTCCGCCGACGATGCGTTCCTTTGCGCGGATGCCAGCACTCCCGTCTTGCAGAGATCACGATGCAAAGCGGACGCTAAACGCCCTTTCCCCGCTGTGCGACCGATGGGGGCCCTTAGCTGGCTAATGCAAAACAAGGCGCAGGTGCAAACCGTGCTGCTTGCGTCGTTGTATCGAGACGAAATCCTCAAGCGAGCGGACGGAGGGGTGGATGTTGTTCAGAAGGAGTCGGGGAAAGCGAGAGCACGAGGCCGTATGCACAGTGCATAGTTTTCCGTGTTTCGTTGTTCTTAGTTTAGATGGCTTCTGATGTGCTTTCTGATCGAACCTCGCCATACGATACACTCCGACTGACGAACTGTCTCGATCTGCTTGTTGGTCGGAGACAGGGTTGGCGTTCAGATTGTTGCTGGGAACCGCGAGCGGACGAGGGAAGGAAGGAGGGCAGTAGATGGCAGAAGCACGACGCTTCTTTGTGTCTTTTCGGCTTAAGTGTCAATGAAAAGCGAAACCAAACGCTCAGACTTACTACCCGAAGTTAAGAGTTGCTGTAAAAAAAATAACCCTTTGCCATTGCTTATAAAGCTTTCTCTCTGGCTCGTCACCCGAGCAAGACAGTTATCGGTCCGCGCACTAGCAGTGAATAAGTACGACATTATTTATTGCGTTTGTGTTAAAATTGCAGTGGCTGCAAAATTCCTGCTATATATGAGCCTGATTTCAGCTAGACTGCTGTAAAAAAGTCTCGAAGCGTTCTCTTCGAACTGCAGAAAAGCATGCAGCTCCATCGCAGTAGTTCATTATATTTCGCACTCAGTTCCCCGAGTTCACCTTTGATTGAAATCAATGAGTGGACGACATCTCGTCTGAGGGAGCAGTAGATTCATATTAGAAATGCCATGAATAGTACGCCGACCAAAACGGTGTTGTCGAAGGGGGTAGACGTTTAGACTTTCACACAAAAGCCTTGTTTGCTCAGTGAACAAGGCTGTGTGAACAAAACTGACAGAGTGAACAAGGTTTCCGTGTGGAAGCCGAAAGGTCTACCCCCTTCGAAAATATCATTCTGGTCGGTGTTCTATTTATCGTGTTTCTAATATGAATCACTTTTGGCTACTGTGAAAGAGTTGTGCAGGGGGCAGTTTTTATTGTTGCTTACGCCTATACAGCTACCAGGAGACGACCCTTGAATTTACGACCAAGTGTCGGAGTAGTCCAGCAATGCGACCACCATGGCAGAATTGGAGCCAGTCGAAGATATTCTTCGACTGGCTCCAAGAACCAAAAACATGTCTTCGCGGCGAATGCATACGCCCCCCGAATCAAGAGTTGTAGGGGATATACTCCTCCGCACGTTCATCATCACATTGTTAATCTACGTAAACATCAGGCTGCGAAGAGAATTCGCGAAGACATGAAACTGTGGCGCTGTTCCTGTGCACTGAAAACTTTTGCGATCGGCTGTACCTTGATGTGAGCTCCATTTTGGTATAAGCAATGGCCATGTTCATTTATTCTTTTGTTCGTTAACGAGTCGGCACCACAATTACGCTCACTGTATTGAAAAACTGGGCTAGGTTATATAATACGGTAGCTGGGCCAGTGGGTACATCTGCATTATCATTATTTACAGCGCAAACTTCTTTGTCGGTGTTTGTAGTGCGCGCTGTAAGCAATAATAACGTAGGTTTTATAGAAAATCGAACATGGTTAAACATATGCAGAGCGAACAACAAAATACGCAGGACGAGCGCTCGTCCTGTCTGTTCCTCTTCCTGCATCCTACACTATTAGCACTGCTTTTTTATACTCTGTGTGTTGCAAAAAGGACGTTTCTCACTTATAATGGATACCTGTTATCATCTTCTTTGACAACGTATAAAAACAATTTTTACCTCGAGCTCTTATTTCAGCCATGCCATTTTCTGTTGTGATGGAAACACGAAGAGTGAGCATTCGGGGATAAGAATTTTTTTTTTTTTTTTTAGAGAATAGGAACAGCTGATCAAACTTGTTTCCAATAAGTCTTGTTTCGCTGCCACTTCTTTGTCCGCGGTGAACCTGAGTTCTGTCACCACTTTGTAAATGCCTTTCGTTTTATGCATTCCTTACCTCACCGTAAATGCACTCGAATGCTCGTCTCTTGCGTGTTGCGCATACGTGTCACTGCATATTTCGCCTCCATCATCTGGAGCAGCCCGCTTGGCATGTTGCTAGAAAAAAAACGTACAGCCTTTCTCAAAAGTATACGGGCTACTCCACGCCTTCATCATATATGTGATTCCACTGTGCGGTGCAGTTCCCGTGGAACTCCTGACACTCAAGACCGCTGAATTGTGAGTACGAGCGTTGTATTCATTCCCCATGGCGTCGGAACTTACTCCATGCCACAGGAACTCCCTATAAAGCCTGCAGTCAGCCTCGCGGTGGCTGCCACCGCTGCTCGCGTACTTTTTCGTTCTACTTTTGTACTGTACGCTTGCATGTACTAAGACTAAACATCTAAGAATATCTCTGTACGCATAAATAAAGCTCCTCTGCATAAGGCTGATGGTTTGGACGTGTAAATGATATGTCAACGGTTATTTCACTTCGCTCGTGCTGACGGCATATTGCCCCATGCTTGAGCATCCTGTATCGCAGTTACTCATCGTCGTCTCTCTATTCTCAATCAGCGGTGTGTTTTCTTTTACAACTTCGACGGCACTTAAGGCAGTGGTAGAGCATCTGCAGCAGTGATGTCAGTGCTATGTAAGTGTCAGTAAAATCCTACCAGACTTGTATTTGCCATTAACGGCGCCACCGCTGTCAGCGTCACCTGTCTAAGAGAACATTATAGCTATCGTTTGCCCGAATCGAATCACCTGATCCTCAGAAAGCAATGGAAATATCGATTCGCCTGCACAGGGCAAGTGCCTCTCAATCCGCCGCAACCAGCCCTCTAACGTACATGGATGCTTCTTTTCTTGTGAGCTGTCGATCGCGTTCTAGCAAAGCGAGCTGTTGATGAATCTCTCGTCATCTGGTTCGTGGGAAAGAGATGCGCTCTCCGTCATTTGCGTAGAGGTCACTCATCAACACATCTGCTTAAAGCTGGCAGCTGACATCGCCAACTCCCCCGGTTCTCGCAAAACAAGGTCCTGTTTGTGCTTCACGCATTCTTCTAACATGCCCGCCGTGGGATCAAGGCACGACGCCGAGGGTGGAAGGAGCGCGCTGGTCTTTAGCTTAGTCCCGATGTCAACTTCTGTGCAAGCCGCGTAAGAAAGGAGTGTTAAAGGAAATATAGATAATCGCTATTTGGTTTGCTAAAAGAAGGCGACTGCACTACGCGAGAAACTGCTTAAAGAAAAGTCACCGAATGGTCCGCGCAAGAAACTGTCGTATCATGGTTGACTAGAGATATCCTTCACCTTTCTCGCCGCCTTGCTAGAGTTATACGGCAAAGACGCACTGGCAACTCTTTTGTAGCCACATGGTTTCAGACTATTAAGGATGAACTTCGAATAAAACTAAAGCAGCCAAAGATTCCTTCTACGCGATTACTTTACCTAGTTTGCTAAAATCAAATCATCCCCCCCCCCCAAAAAAAAAATATGGGCTGTGATTTCGCCTGGTAAAACAACATCTCAATCCTTCATAATAAACGATGTTTCCACTAATAATCCCCACGTTATTGTAAGTGCGTTCAACTCACATTCTCAGTGAGTCTTATCTGCAGACAACATTGAAATCCCTCCTTTCGGTTCAAAAGTGTATCTATGCCAGGTGTCTTAAACATGGTTTTAAACTTAGGTTCTAAAAAGGGTTGCGGTTGTGGTAACATTCATAATTCCATTCTCACACGGTATGCTTTCTGGTTCAGCAGGTTTTATACAGTGATTACAGCATGGAAAGTTGCGAATGTTATTCCTTTCCACAAGTCTTTGAGTAAACAAGACCCATCCGACTACAGACCGATTTATTTTGCCTCTAGTTGCAGTAAACTTTTAGAACATGCATCGTCTACAAACATATTATTCAGTTTCTTGAAGCTAACAATATTTTAACAGTCTTGCAGCACAGATTTTGCAGTGGTCTCAGCACCGTTACGCGAACATCTGAATTTGCTCATAACAACTGCCATGCACTTGATATAGGCTTTCAAATAGATGCCATATTTGTAGACACTTCCCAAGCCTTCAATACAGTTGTACGTTGCAAGCTTTTGCACAAGCTAATAGTATTGTAACTAACCCTAGTCTAGTTACCTGGATCTCTAGTTTTTGTCTCAGATAGGTCGAAATATGTTTGTTTCAGTTTTGCCAAATCACCTATGGTGGCCGTTACATCTGATGCTCCGCAGGGTTCAGTTTCATGGCCGGTTCTCTTCCTCCTGTATGTGAACGACCTACCTAACAACGTGGTATCAACTAAAATCCGTCTTTATGCCGATGACTGCGTTATCTATCACACAATTACCAGTCATGAAGATCGCGTCGTTCTCAATAAAGCAGTATCCAACTTTTGTACTTGGTGTAACGAGTGGCAGGTGAACATCAATTTTCGCAAAACTGTCTCTATGTCCTTCCCGACACGTACTATACACAACTGTGCCTTTCTTGTTGTTTCAATGATACTCCTCTAGAAAAAGTTTCGCAATATAAGTACCTGGCATTCTATTCACGCACGATTTATCCTGGTCCAAACGTATTGAAGCAACCTGTTCTAAAGCTCTAGCACGTCTAGGTTGCCTAAAGCATTCTCTGCGCTCAACCCTTAATGAAACAGAATTGCCCACTTATCCCCATCTATCGCCCCATCTTGGATTACGGGTGTGCCATTTGGAATCCATATCTGAAATCCGACATTGAAAAAAAAAAAAACTCGAATATGCCAAACAGAAAAAGCTACTAGATTTACATACCGGCGCTGCGACAAGGACTTCTCCCCCTCTTCTAACCTTTCCTCCTTGAACCTGTGTTCCCTAATAGAGCGGCGTCGTGTAGAAAGCCTTAAACTGTTTTACACCACTGTTAACTCTGAACATCGCGCTCATCGTTAGAATACATTAAGTTTGCTAAAGCGCATAACACACAGGAATTTTCACCCTGTAAATATAACACCTCTATACGCCAGGACTGATAAATTAAAATTTAGTTTTTTCCCCCTGTCCATCGAAATGTGGAACCAGCTTGCCCCTAACATTCGAAAATTGCCTTTTGATAATTTTGCTAAGGCAATCACGGTTTGATGCCTGTGACTTCTAGGACCATGTATTGTGTACTATGTATACGTGCATATATGTAAGTATTGAGACCATCTGTTTAAACATATTTCTTTTGTGCTTTGCTGTGTGCAGAGCACCTTTGATTTTGTACCCAACACCTGTGATAACCCTCTTATGGTTGCAGTATGCATGACTAAACTAAAGAAATAAACTAAAATGTGAAGCCTAAAACTTTTTCAGAGTTAGAAACCTCCCGTTGCCGCGTTACATCGTTCGTATTTACGTCGCATGCACCCCTTATAAAAAATATTCAGAGGCGATTTAGCAGTCAATGCGAGAGAAAGTGCTACGTTGTCCTCACGTATTTCTCTCAAATTTCGTGCTAAATCGCCGCTGAAAGCCGCGCTCTCACGTTTTAGCGGGATAGTACCGTAAAGTAAAGTGGAAAGTTGGGCTAGTTGTTGAGTGATCATCATACCTTGCTGTTGAAGCAGCGCACTGACACGGACACAGTGAAGACAAACAGGAAAAGACGACACTCGCTGCACTGGCAACTATTTTATTTCAGAACACATACTTGATATTTATATACCTGCGCACCCTCAGGTGTCAAAGAAAATCAAGGCAAGATTAAAGGCATTTTTTAAAAATCATTTGCCCGCGCGTACTCGGGCGTCAAAGATATGGCACCTATCTATCATGGTGTGCGATCCTATCGTAATTTGTTGCAACCCTAACAACCATTTTTATTACACATTTTTTTTCTTTTCTCTTCTTTTTTTTTTAAGTGAAGGCCGGCTCGAAGGGGAACTTCGGACCGAGTCCAAAAAGAGAAAAAAAAGTTGTGTAATAAAAATGGTTGTTAGGGTTGCAACAAATTACGATAGGATTGCACACCATGATGGCTAGGTGCCGTATCTTTGACGCCCGAGTATGCGCGGGCAAATGATTTTTAAAAAATGCCTTTAATCTTGCCTTGATTTTCGTTGACGCCTGAGGGTGCGCAGGTATATAAATATGAAGTATGTGTTCTGAAATAGAATAGTTGCGAGTGCGGCGAGTGTCGTCTTTTCCTGTTTGTCTTCACTGTGTCCGCGTCAGTGCGCTGCTTCACCAGCAAGGGATAGTACCATAACGGCGACGGAATTTTTGCACCTCGAGCGCCCGTATAATTGCTATCGCGATAAAATGTAGTGAAGAACTGGCGGAAACAATAAAAAACAAAGAACTGAGCCCGTATTCAGAAGAAGAAAGAAGCCTCTTACGCGCGAAATGTTCGTAACAATAATTGTTGGCGTTCTTCGTAATGTCAGCAAATACTTATGGTGGGCATCCATATTAGAGAGTATGTGAATAAAAAGTTCACGTACTTAGAAAACGTTGGTCAACTCGACAAACTTTAGTTCTACACTGTCACCCCTCATGTACCTTTCGCGCAGCGAATTCTGTCACCTCATTGTGGAACGGTGCATATACTGAAGGTCTTTACCATAGCAAGCCGTTGCCCATGAGTCAGACAACGAAGTGCCCATCTTTTTTTACTTATTCCTTCGTTGTTCTTTTTTTGCGCCTCTCTCTCTTTCTCTCCCCAGTTCCCTTACCCACGCAGAGTAGCATGTCAACGACGTCTGTACGCCGCCTAAAATCTTTGTCTCTCATTAAAGGGTTCTCTCTCTGTCTGTCTCTGTCATATATATATACATATATATATTGGAGAGGTCGGCCGACCAATCGCACATAATCACAAACGAAACGGTTTGCGAATGCAGGCCTGGAAAAAGAACCGGCATAGCAAATAACGAAAAAGAGAGATGTACAACGAAGAAACGCGGAGTGAAAAACACAGGCGACCGTTCTCGCTAGGCAACTATATGTTTCGATACCACATTGGCGGGGACAGCTTTTGTAAGAAGAGATCGCCTATTGAACGACCACAATAATAGGCGGGATGAGGCAAGGACCAGGAAACAGCGTAAAACACACACACACACACGCACACGCACACGCACGCACACGAACACACGCACGCACACGCACACACACACACACACACACACACACACACCCAGGCGGGCGCGCGCGAAGTGCCCCGCGGCGTGCGCTCCTGACAGGCGCTTATCGCCCATGCAGAGCGCAAGGTCAAGAACACAGCAAGCAGCTCCAGCATCTGATAAAAACGACTTCCCCAGGTCACGCTGCGGTGGAAGGGCTCCCTGCTGATTTTACGACAGCCTTCTGTACTCGGATGCAACTCAAGTCTGCAGTGAAGCCCCACCCACGCCCTCGTAACCGCCAGCCACTGTTCCTCCGCGAGGCTGCAAATAATTTGGGCTTCAAACTGTCTCTGTTAACTAAATAAGGCGGTGACCATAAAAATAAAACTATTAGCGCGTAATTTTATACGTTTTCACTCGTATATGGTAGTGGAACGGGGAAAGCCTAGTTCTTTATTGAACGGGAATAACACTTGCTTCGCTGCAACTATTTGTTGTCAAGTTTCACTTCAGTTTACAGTGAAGTTTCATGAGCAAAATGGGCTCAGAAATGAACTGTGCCGCGGACTTTTGGACAGTGAAATGCTCAGACTCCATACACTATGTCCATATCTGTTGCACACCTCATCGCTTCCGCCGATGCAAAGACTTTTCAAGAACAGCGGACTCGCCGGAGGTATCAAGTACAACGCCATTTTTTAAATGTTGTAAGACGACGATTTTGTTTGCTTCTGTGATTGGCTGGCGACTAACACAACACCGCGTGGTTTGTGCACCTTGGTTGCCAACTGCTGTTTCTTCTTTAAGTTGTATCCTGCTCTAGCAGCGGACATACGAGAGAGTTTTGACAAGTAGCAGCAGGGGTTACATCGCTTCGTGCTGTCGTAGCCGGTTGCCCCTTCATGAAACTGTCTGAGGCTCCTTGCTTTTATTGGCTTGATTAGCCACGTGTCCAACATCCAAAACTGTGCCCCTCGTGTTTCTTTAGCGCGGTAAACGTAGTATTACGCGTCAACGACTCTTATATCTTATGCAAATGAGCGAGTGACAGATCTAGCGTGACAAGCTGCTGCTTATGCGTTATCTGGCATAACCACCTTAGTTGCACAGTGATGCCTTACGTCCCTGCAATTTTTGTGAAATTTTCTTATCTGAAAGTGCAGAGCTTTTCTTGACCACGTGTGCCCCATAGCGCACTTTGCTGTAGCACAGCGAACCATACTTTACCAAACGCAGTTTTGCACTCAAAACCGAAAACGACGCAACGTGATTACCTTTACCGTTAATGCGGCAACGCCGGTAATGAATCTCAAAACTTCAATGTTTATAGCTGAAACAGTAACACAAAGTAATGTAATCGCAGGTGCCTGCCCGCAGGTGCACAGGCGCCAGGTGGGTCGAAGTAATGGCGAACTACGGAAGTGTAATCCTGAGCAATATGAGAGGGATGAGCGAGCTTTTCTATTTATGTATTTTTGTAACGACGAATAACTCGTGGTACGTCGATTCAAATCTAGGAGCTTGACACATAAAAATTAATTTTCCTGCTCTACACTTAGCCTCATTGAACGCTTTTATGAAGGGCATATGTGTTTTAACTCCTACGGGCTTTTGAAAACATTTTGGCGTTCCCTGTCATATTGCTCTGTACCGTACGTTTCGTTCACAAATACACAAAGAACGCAATATTGTGAGCCGCTAATGCGTTAACCTACACATTTAATGTGTTATATATGTGTTAACCTACACATGATGCTAACGTACACTACGTTTTCTGAGACGCTAACCCACACACACGCTATGAGGAGCCGGCCAGTCGCTTATTCTCGATGCACAGGATGACAGACCGCCTACGATTCGTTCGAATTCTGCTCAGGTGATTTTTTTCTCAACCATGTCGCTCGATCCACATCCTCCGTGAGCACTTCATCATTTAACTCACCATAGCGTACGCCGCACACAGCGCGCAATTACAGTCGTTAAATCCCTCAAGCCGTTTCACTTCTTTTTGTTTTCTTCATTTACCGCTGTATTTAGCTTAAGCACGCGCGGACGCTAAGTGAATGCGCAAGCCGGTGGAAGATGTATACTTATCCAGCGCATTCCAGATAAACACCTGCCGCGAAGGAACCTCGCGTTCGGCGAAATACGCGAGCAAACGAAAGACGCGCTACGGCCTGCTGCGCCGCAAGACCTCCTATAATGTCCGTGGCGCATATCGGATCACGCCATTATCGTCGCGTTCATCGTCGAAAAGAAAGAAAGCTGGCCCCGACGCACGTGAGGCCACGATCTGGCAAACTTGTTTCAACTCCATGTCGAGGCGCACGCCGCCAGCATGGACGGCATCAAAAGGTGGCCGCCGGCGAAGCAAATAGATTAAAAGAAAGAAAAGCGACGGGAATTTCGGGAGGGTTTCAACTTTCCAGATTGCGCGGACGTGCCCCAACTACCGATGGATTTTCCAGATAAACGTAGGCCGCTTACGCGTACTCGCTGTGCCTATACTTACTCTTCTTCGTTCTTCTTCGCCTCTTTTTCATTCTAAAATCAAAGAAGCCTGGTTCTCCCGCGTACCGGTCCCTTCGTTCACAATTTAAGTAATTGCAGAAAAGATGACTTCCTCTTGGTAGCGGAAACACTATGGGCACTGTCCTACCGCTGTCCTTTCGGGATCGGTATAGGTGTTCTTCTCAGGGTGTCGGGTGGTTCGAAAAAAACGCGACTGTATATTCGTGGACAAGCGGCAGCGTATTTTGCGTTTTGGGCAGCGGTTCCCAAGCGACGCAGCTACCCAAACGGCCGAAACTGGTTGGCAGGAAGCAACGTACAGTAGAAGCGAAACTCTAGGAACTCGTCAGCCCTTCGAGATGCCGCATAATCGATGCAGATTGTCGCCATTCACGAATACACCGCTACTACAGATTGCAGATATAAGTAACAAAGAATAAACGAATTATCCTGTGCCAAGCGGTTTCTTGCTTTATAACTTGTGCTAATCATTTAGGGTCCATATGAGCAACGTCGTGCCATTAGGGACCGTAAGTTGGTGGGTGCGGTTGACAACAGAGCTTTTCAGTAATATACGGTGGTGATCATGTCAAAGCGCGTATGGCACTCATACCTGCCATCGATCGGACACATGTTCGCATTACGCAGCTCCTAAGTTTGCTGCTCTTTCCAGATTCTGGTCTAGTCAATTAAGCAAAATCTAGTCAATTAGGCTTAATTGTTAATGGATAAGTGTGTCTAAGTGAGCTAAGTTTAAGTGAAATTAATGGCTAAGTGAGCGCAAATTCAAAGCGACGTTTTGCTGTTGTTTCCTTGGGCCTACTCAAAATTTCTCAAGCCTGCTTTTCCGCATGTCTCGTGCAAATTGACGCCACCGGCTTTGCCAGCTCTTTTTCTATATATTTTCTGTCACATGACCCTCGGCTCCGATAGCGCGGTTAGCGTGACGCCCGCCATCTCGTTTAGGGTGACATCGATGCATGCGGAAGCCCTCTTACGGCGTGCGCGGAAGTCTTGTGCAACCGACAGGCGCACCAAGCCCGCCAACTGGAACCATGAATTCTAGTTAGAGTTGCGAAATCTCGAGTAAGCGAGCAGTGCACTTGAAAGCACTTTGCTTCGCTGCCTGCAGTAGAGGTAGAGCCTAAAGCTACACAAGTTAGATTGCATAAATGGTGTAGAAGAAAGCAATGGGTAGGAAAGACAACAATGGCATTTTAGTGGCTGCTTGTTTTTTTCTTCTGCGTTTTAATTGTTCGCGCAGTTTGCCAAGACACAGCTGAAGACGTGGTGTTTTGCCGGGTGCTAATATGGTTGAACGCTGCCCTCCTACAATCACGAAAAAAAAATTACATTGTATTATATTATATTGTATAGGACTCTGAGTTCATCTTGACCATTCGGGGTCCTTTAACGTGCACCCAAAGCACAGTAAACGAGTGTTATTGCGCAACGGCCCCATCGGATTGCTGCCGCTGCGGCCGGGTATCGAACCAGCATCCTCGAACTAAGCAGCACAACTTTACAGCCTTGCACTGAGCGACTGTGGCGGGTAACTCACACATGCGAACGCACTTTTCAAGTCAATATCTATATGGTCAGCCAGCACCGTCCGTGACACACTAGGCCGTTCGCTGTGCCGGCTGTTCTCCTTGGGTCCGTCGCGTCCAGATGAGATAGCCTATGAGGTCATCGCCAGTATCACCCCCATCTGGTCGCGTATTCATCGAAGGCTGGGGTATGCCGCAAACATTGGCTACTCCAAACACACGAGCCGCGTGCCAGCCTATGGCTTCTCTAAGCTTGATTTACGCACATCGGTCCTGTTTGCTTTTGCCACGTCGCAACAGTTGCTCGCGCCCGGGCTGCGTAAGCATGGCGATAGGGGTGAGAGACTCCCACAGCGCGATGCGACGCTGTCGCCCGTCCTCCTTGGTTTGTCGTGCACGTCGTGGCACTTTCGGCGCCCGCTCGGGCGCTTATCGGATTTCGCGGAGGAAGGCGAGAAGGCAGGCCGGCGACGGGGACAGCTGGCGTTCAACGTGTACACACGTATGCGGACTGCACTCGCTACATTCTCCATGCTTATCGCGCGCGCCGCGACCTGGGCGCTCGGATGCGCACACCATAGGGAAATGCTGCCGCCGTTTATTTGGCTGTCGAGGCTTCCAGACGAGCTCGCGCAAGTTCTGTCCCTCACCTAAATCGGAAGATGGGGAGAGGGAGGCTGCTCTTTATAACGTTATTGTTTTTTTCGTCATTTACGGCGGGAGTTTCTTGACCCCTCGGTGAAGAAGGAAGAGCGGTTACATAAGTGTATGTATAGGTTCAGCGTTCATATCGCGAAGCGCGGACAAATAACTCTCGACTTCGAGTGTGTTTGACTTATGTGAGTTGAGTTTGAGTATTAGCGTGTCTTTATGCGATTTTTTTTTACACCCCTGTCGACCTTCGTTGTACGTATTTCTATGTGCTAGCAATCTCCTAAACACCGTTTAAAACAAAACGTCTGGGGCCGACAACCTGCTTTCAACATTCATACCATCATGTTTGAACATGTTAATCTTCAATTCCTGTGCAAGTATTTCTTCTCTAACGTGATAAACCGGTAGAATTTCGAGGCCTGACACATTCTGAGCTTCCCCGTATGACCATTAGTCGTATTACCAACACAGAAAATAGAAATCTCTACATAGGCTTTTTAGAGTTCGAAATACGGAATTGACGTCACAAAATTATTGGGGTACTTATGCGGCGACGACGCCAACGAGAATGGAAAATACCCAGCTCTACCTACCCCATCGCTCGTCAGCCCATAAAGCGGTGAAGGCGCTTTTGTGCTTCTTGAGGAGGACGGGCTTGTGCGAACATCTGTGACTGTTAATGCAATTTCTATAATACCACACGCGTCAGCGAACTCACTGCTAATTCCCTCCTTCCCTCCCCTCTCTCACTGTCATCTTTGTTCTCCCCTTTCCCATTCCCCCGTTGTAGGGTAGCCAACCGAACGTTATTCTGGTTAACCTCCCTGCCTTCTGCTTTTATCTTTCCCTCCCTCCTCCTCGTTCAACCCACAAGAAACAGATGCGTCCAGAGACACCCTTCGTAGAAACACTTAAGGCGTGCGCGTGTTTCACAAAAGAAAAGAGAGAGAGAGAAACCATGCAGATCGTGTTGAAATTAATGCAAATGGAAGTTTAAGTAAAGCGGTTAATTAAATGCTTTATACGGCTAACGGCGATACATACAATTTGGTGATGACAGGCGTATGCACTGAAAAGTACGAAACGTATCAAGCAACATTTTCAGGGATTCTGTTCCTCTTGTGTCATAGTGGGACATACCCATTCCATACCCATTCCACACCCATTCCAGAGGATTGGCCAAGAACGGGCACATCCCCAGTGGCACGAACTGAATGGCCAAATAAAAAATAAATTAAATCAAAGGATCTGTGAAATATAACTAACCACTATGGTAACACATTGGCCTACTTTAGAGATATTTGTGAGCCGACATTAAATGTTCAAGTTTTACGTAGGAATCGTACGTAGTGAGAAGTGCCCACTCTGGAGGATTGGGCAAGAACCCAGTAGCACATATACACTGAGTGGCTAAATGAAAGAAAACAAAGTAAATTAAAGAGTTCGTTAAATGTAGTTCAAGAATCTATTAGCAGATCGGTGTGTTTTAGAGATGCCTGTGAGCTTACATTATATGTGCAGGTTTTATCTAGAAAGTTGTTTCTTTTTCTTTTTGTTACACAGAACAGAGCTGGGCATACGTGGTCAGCATACAAGGTTTAAACGGGCCACTTCTTTGGTATATTATGCCATATGCAAATATGTTATGACATACAGCAGCACCCAGCCAGCAGCCACGGTGGGAAAATTCTAGAAGGACTCGCAAAAAATAAAAGACTTCGTGCACGTGTTCGGAGGTCTGCATACAAATATATGTCGGGGCTCAGTATAGTATTTGATAAAACTTGCCCACGCCTTTTATTTCATTGTGCTCCGGACTATGTGCTGACTCCGGTTACTCTCTAACCCTGCTCTTTATCAACGCGATAGCTTTAAGGACAAAGTATTGCAAAAAAATCCGGCGTCGGCGTCCGGCGTCCAGTGTCGGTCGTTGCCTTGGCAAAATAAGTTTCCCACCACACGTAGCCAACAACGCGGGCCCACCATATGCCCTCTATCTTACAGCGCAGCAACCCGAAGCTTTAACCATTAGGCTACGATCGGACACATGCTTCTCTCGTGCCAAAGCCACTCTTTGAAACGCATGGTGCGTATGTCAGTGCCGGTATCTCGCATTCTTCCCGCGTGACCACTAACGCTTTTGGAGACTCTGTTAGACTACACTGCCTCTGGCTTATGTTTTTCGTCAGACGTATAGCCACAAGGCGGGTGCCATCTGCCAAAATGCTATTGCGCAAAAAAAAAAAGACAATTCACGCGGAAACTCCTTGGGGTGTTGTGTAACTATGCGTAAGCATGTGCCACATACTCACCTCCACACACCCAGGTGTCATTATCAATGTTATGAAACTTGATCCGACCAGTATAAACATTTAGCAACCCTTGTCGGTGTTTTATCAACATTATCGAACTAGATCCGACCCTTATCAATCATTATCGATTGTTATCTATCATTATCGGACGCGAGCCGAGTCCTATCAACTCTTATCGGTCGGTATGAACCTTATCGCAATCGTCATCAACCCTCATTTGTCCTCAACCGTATCAGGCATTATCCGACCCTTATCAGCTCTTATCGGTCCATATTAACCTTATCGGGCTTAATATAATTTTATCAACGTTTATCGGTGCTTAGTAACCTTATCAGAATTGCTCAGCCCTTATCGCCCTTCAGCGCCTTATCATTCTGCGTCGAACCGTTATCACCAGTGATGAGACCCATATAAACCTTCATCACTCCTTATCACCCTTATCAAATTGTTGACTATTTCCCTTTCTGTGTTACGCTAGGCGAAGCGTATAAGCCCTCAGAGATCGGTGGCATTTCGGTCGGTGAAGGGATGCATCAAAGGAAGGCGAATTCCGTGACCATCGAAACGCATCGGGGATGTGGCAGGTTTGGCATTAAATTTAGGCAAGATCGGAATTTTCCTGATATCTACAAGGCTACAAGTCGGTTCTACATGTGGTCCTGGTGGTTTTTATTCCATCAACATCATGTCTTTCAACAAAGCCTTTATAGAAATTGTTCTCCTTTGACTTTTGTACCGCCGGTACTACATATGGTACCGCCGGTACTACATACTACATATGGTTCAGATATATTCCATAATGTATATGCCTACCCAGCAGCTCTTCGGTTTTACACTATACTGTGTGTCCTTTCGTTATTGTGATTGGTGTTTTGGTGAAAGGTTGCGTACCAAAACCATGCAATACAGGAAAAAAATAAGATAGGTGGTTGTTTAGCTCGGTGGGTAAGAAACTTGGCCTCTAAGCGTGATGTCGTAAGTTCGGAACTCACCTCCGCCAACGTTCTTCCTTCCAAATTCAATTTGTTTTAACATTAATTTCTTTTATAGCGATTCTTCTTACGTGACGGGCGGACAAGTTTCCTCGTTGGATAGGCATAGAAATGGCATTTAGAAATACATATGTATCTATTTATTTCCACAGTACAGAATTCTTGGTGCCAGTACGATTTCCGGCTAGGGTGAACTTCTTTTTTTCTTTTTTTTTTCAGCGTGCCATTGTATCGCGCACCTAGAAACACGTTGCCATGTTCCGAAAAGAGTACGCATATTTTTGCCTAGACGGCTATTAAAAAATTAAATTATGGGGTTTTACGTGCCAAAACCACTTTCTGATTATGAGGCACGCCGTAGTGGAGGACTCCGCAAATTTCGACCACCTGGAGTTCTTTAACGTGGACCTAAATCTAAGTACACGGGTGTTTTCGCATTTCGCCCCCATCGAAATGCGGCCGCCGTGGCCGGGATTCGATCCCGCGACCTCGTGCTCAGCAGCCCAACACCACAGCCACTGAGCAACCACGGCGGGTTAGACGGCTATTCACTGTTAGAAATCTTAATGGGCTATTCAGGATATGGTGAACACCTTGGCTATGCACATGAGAGAGAAAGAGAGACAAAAGGTAAGGAAAGACGGGGAGGTTAGCCAGTGTAAGTACCGGCTGGTTACCCTGTGCGAGGGAAAGGGGTGTAAGGAATAAAATGAGAACAAAAAACTGAAAAATTCACATAGTAACGCGATGCCACACGGTAGAACATTCAAAGACGGTTGCACAATTCACAAGCCCTTAAACACTTCAGCAAAGCCCTTAAGTCTTGAGTGCCGAAACCAGTCTGGACCTGTGTCCTAGAACCTTTCCTTCTGTGAAGGGGCGATTCTCCAGTTTTTTCGAGCACCGTCACGTGAGTCTGTGGCTATGCGGCCGCATATTCTGGGATTTAAGTGCGTCAGACTGCTCACTCACGTATGACACATTTCGTTCCAGGCTGTCCAACGGTATACCACCTTTACCACAGATATGGGGCATCGATAACAAAAAAAAAAAAAAATACGCGTACGTGAGGTACATCTTGCTTCGTGCTATATATACGAACAACAGTGGATGGATGGATGCAAAACTTTAATGAAGATGCAGTAGCTTTTTAACACACACGCACAGAGGCATTGAAATTACACGACGTAGGTTTGGTTTCTTAAATGTTCTTAAGTGTCTTAAACAGTAGAGCACGGCAGCAGTGTGGACGCGTTCGATCCCATTTGGATTAACAAAAAGAAAAAAAAACTAATTACCTGCTGGTCACGGCGTAGAGTCTCTGAAGCGCCGCCTCTACAAGTGTCTTTCTTATTCTCTGCGTGTCGTACGCCGGCGAGACATGCTTAGCGCGCTCGGCCACGCGAATCCCTCGCGCGTGATGCTAAGCGCGAAGGAGCTGCAATTACGGACGGTTCTCTCTTTTAACGCTTTATCTCCACGGCACGAACGACACAACGGCGAAGGCCAAGTATAAAAGCGTGCGCGAAAAGTCCAATCTCTTTAGGGTATTCATCAAAGCGCTCGCCCCGGCGGAATGCGGCCAGAAGAAACATTATTACCGATAAGGAGTAGCTTTTTTCCTCGGGTTCGAAAATGCTGCGCGATTCGCATGCTAACGCGTGCGCCACTGAGCGGCATGTTAGCGTATGTCTCGCGTCGGGGCGTTTGATAACTGTCCAGCTTAACCCTTTGAAGGGTAAATTATGCCATTTTCGTTTTCGCTTTAGAGATACAGGTTGTCTATGTGCACGCACTCCAGTTTCAGCGAGTCCGCGCCGTGGAACGAAAGCTATTCGTGGCATTAGCCAACCAGAAAATATATGTGAAATGAGGGAATGCTCGCGGTTTTTTGTGGGGAGAAAAAAAAATAATTAAGAGTCTTGCACCCTTTGGGTCGGAAGTAGTTTCTATGGTCTGGCGAGCGAGACGAAAGGTGAACGTTCCTTCGTGACTTATGGGTCTCCGAGCAAAACAGCTTGCGCGTCGTAAATTTAAAAGGATACTTTAGAATAGTGGAGAGGGGAAGAGCAGGTTTTGAGCAGCGCGAGCAAATGGCACGTTGATACATTTGAACTGGAAGGGAATACAGACCTCAAGTGGAGCGTCCGCGAAGGGCCGTAAAAACCAGTTTCCCACTGGGGCATCCTTTACGCAGTTTCATTTTCACGCGGGTGCGCGATTCGACAACGCCTTGCAGCGAAAAACGCGAACAGGATGCCCCTATCTCCGAGTCTATGTTGAGGACTCGCACTGGCTTTGCGGAAATAGATCTGACCGACAAGCGGTTAAAAGCTTTCTTTGGACCTATAGCACTTAAGGCTCACTCCCCTGGTTGGCTTAAAGGGATACTAAAGATAAAAATTATCTCTTCTGTATCAGTAAACTACTCTTCTACAATATCAAAAACATCTCTCTTACCACGATAAGACGCTCGGTAAGCCGGGAAAAGCGCAATAACAAAAGGCGGTTGATGTACCTCCTTGATGTACCTGCAGCAGCTCGCGCTGACGCCATGAAATTTGACAGCGACTTGTAGGGCCTAGTTAATTCTTTAGAGGTCAAGCTAGACTTCATTGTGTTCTAAAGGAGCCGAAGATTAGGCATGACGAGTTTCGGGAACTTTTTCTCAGCCCAACGCAGCCTAAATACGAAGCATAACTTGATATCAATGACGTCACAGTGCCACAGAAAGAACAAAGCTTCAAGACGGGCACAAATGAAGAACCACGCACACACTGCGCTGTATGTGTGTGGTCATTCGCGGTTCGTTATCATCTGTGATAATGAACCAACTAGCCCGTCAGTCAATTCTTGCAAGTGTCATAGTGCCGTACCGGCGTTGTGGACTGGGCGCGAAATTAAAAAATTGGAGATTTGACCCTGATTTCAGCATCTAATAATCAAGCTATTATTTCGAAATTGACGACAACAGAGTTTTCAAAGAACGCTTCATCCGCCTAAACTGATTTAGTGTTTTGCTTTAGTGTGCCATAAATGTCCGCCGGTGCCCTTTGCATTGACAGAATTTTATACAGAAACAAAGAGAAAGTCGCAATGCCCCGTCACGATTCGAACTCCGGAACCACAGATTACGAGTCAAGAATGCTACCTGCCAGCCACTCTACCTTACTTCTTTATATATTTTCAGCCTCTCTTTTACTGTATCTATTACAGCGATTGACATGTTCAGGCGCGGACGAAAGTAACTAGAATACAGCAGGTGTGGCCGAACTAGGCTTGTTATCGGGGCACCCTAGACCGAACTGCATTCCAGTGCCCTCTAGCAGCCCCGGGCCCCGGGGGCAAAGAGGGAGGTATGGGGGGGGGGGGCGGTAGCTAGAAATTGAGCCACGCATGCGCTGTGGCTGACGCTCATATCCATTCGCACCTCCTGATCGGTTCCTTTACCCGCGGAACGGAGCGTAGTTCGCAGCTTCTGCGGCTAAATACACTCTATCGTGATGGCGCTGGTAGCAGACCTGTGCGAGAACTTTTAGCAGAGAGCTGTGTCTGCGGTTCGCACGCGCTAGACACTCCCCTGTTACACAAGCGAGTGTGGTTATGCTATCAGCGACGTCAGGCAAGCGAGTGTTCAGCCGCAGAAGCCGCACTCGGGGGTGCCAGGGAGTCATATGTGATGAGGAGAGCGGAAAATTTGTTTGTACAGGACGCCAAGGCTGGAGCCCACGTTACGCTGATGAAAATAGGGAGAGAGAAATGCAAATGAGAGAAAGGCAGGGAGGTTAACCAGAGTTAAAACCTCCGGTTTGCTACCCTGCACTAGGGGAAGGGAAAGGGGAAGTAAAGACGGAAAGAAGGGCGTGACAAAAAAGGAAGCGTGAGAAAAAATATTAGAAAGGACGGAATGGGTCATTATGATCTTTCTAATAGGCCACTGTCACGTGAAAAGGTCAACAAAGCCTTGACCGACATTCGTTGCGGTGACAGTTCATGTCGGCATTCCAAAACTGACTGTTCTGAAAGTGGCCTGTGGGTCGCTAGTGGCAGCCGGTGCGCGCTGTATGCGCTGATGAAAATAATTACGTTCATGATTGCGGTGTTATACGAAGACTTGTCCAACCTTCGCGATGCTGTACGGTGTTATCGAGACAGACCGTAACTATTAGCTAGTGGTCACTGAGTGTGCACAACGATGAAATTCCTGGACTCAGGATTTATCAGCGTGGCAACTCACTAATTCGTGATAACTTAGGAACACCTGAGAGAACACGCTTAGAAAAAAAATCGAAGGAGGTTAGGATCACGCTCAATTAAATTGTGCGGTTCACCTCTGAAAGGAAACTCTGGGGCTATGATGGAAGCCGTAGCGGGAAGCTCCAGATTAATGTCAGCCTCCTAGAGCTCCTTAACGTGGCCTCAAAGAACAGTACACGAGCGTTTTTGCGTTTCGCCTTCCATCGAAATGCGGCCGCCGCTGCCGTGAATCAAACCTGCTGCCTCGTGCTCAGCACCACAACGTCGGAGCCACGGAGCCACCACGACAGGTTGCTCAAAGTATCCGCAAGGGTAGAATTTCGTCTACGCTACTGCCTGCTGCAGCAATAGTGAGAGCAGTCGAAAAAGCGAGAACTGTCTTTTTAAATTTGCATATCTTCTAAGCGGCGGTGGCAATGTGTAACACGTGCTACCCGGTCCAACGTCAATTGTGGCTACTGAATAAGTGTTACTGGGACCTACAGACCACAAGCCCAGCTGCAGAGCGATTTGGGCGTTACTCGCGCTCCTGCATAAGACAGGGCTCGACTCGCCACTGTGGAAGTCCGTTCGAAAGTCTATTTATTGGCACCTCTGAGCACATCTTCATTGCTCATAATCCTCTCTCTACCTTTTCTCTCTCTCTCTCTCTCTCATCCCCATACCCCTTCCCCCAGTGCAGGATAGCAAACCGGACGTGCGTCTGGTTAACCTCCCTGCCTTTCCTGTCTTCTATTCCTCTCTCTCTCTCTCTCTCTCTCTCTCTCTCTCTCTCTCTCTCTCTCTCTCTCTCTCTCTCTCTCTCTCTCTGCGACTTACCTTATTTCACCTCTTCTCTGTTTTACACCGAAGCTACGTCCGACTACAAATGCGAAAGCGACTAAATCTGTAAACGCTCCGCACCGAAACGTATTGCAGAAACAAGCACACATACCAGTCGAACTAAATCAAAGGCTCCTGTTCACAGCGGCGCGCGCCACTCCCAGGAAGCCGGCGCTTCGATGCGCGGCGTATTGGAATTCCGTGGACGAACGGCTGTCATTCTCCTCTTCTGACGCCCGTAGAAACAAAAAAAGAAAAGGAAAAAAATATGGGAGGGGGGGGATTGGGGGAGGAGTCCGAACGGCATCAGGGTAGCAGGCCGCGTTTCTCAGGGACGACGCTTCCGGCAAGCGTCGGGCAAGCGGTCGGGCGTCGGCGTGATAGATGCCCGATTGTCCCTGCACAGGGCGGCAAGCGACGCTCTCCGACGCGATTTAGGAAGACAGTCGCACAATGGACCCCACTGTGGAAGACGAGGGGCCAGCGCGGGACCTCTCGTGTATGTACGCCGCGCTGCCTACCGCTGGCGTTACCGGCAGGCGTGCACGTATGTGTGCGTCTGTGTGTGTGTGAGCGAATGTGCGTAAGTGAGTGTACGTGTAGTACACGTTGACTCCGCTCTTGCGTCTCGGCTATACCTTGTTCTCTTCCCGTGACTTAGCGGCTGCTCGATTGCATGTTGTGAAACCAATAGTGAGTGATCGAGGTCCGTCGTTCGCTTTTACTTTTGACCGTGTGATTGCGGAAGACGATACTATTGCTATTGTTGGTAATATGAATAATACCACCATCACCATCTTATTACTCTTACGGCGAATAATAATAATAATAATAATAATAATAATAATAATAATAATAATAATAATAATAATAATAATAATAATAATAATAATAATAATAAAGGAGCAACCAAAATGGTGTGCTTGCAAACAATGAGAAGCAGGCTGTAAACGAAAGTGATGTATACGATAACGCACACACATAAAGCGAACGGCATATCAACGCAACGCATACACGTAAATACAGATCGACTTGTGCGATTGCAGTGATAGTCCTCGGATTCCACGCGTGACCAAATACAGCTCTAAGTCAGCTCCGATCCCGTGCAGTGCGCTCCGTATGAGAGAGACAAAAGAAAGCAAAAAGGGAAGGAAGTCAGCTAGAACGGACAATCCGGTTCGCTATCCTGGAGGACGAGGGAGGGGGAGGTACAAAGATAAAAAGTAAACGGAGAGATACCGAGCGCCTGCATGCGATCGCAGTCATTCAGCGCACTTAATTTCAGCACGAGATCACAGTCGTGAAATCCCTAGATAGTGCTAAAGCCGTTCGTATAAGCCTTCGGCCTTGAAATATCGTAACAATGCCTTCATCGCCTCCTATTGCGATGATTTGTGAGGACGGCATTCCTACGTGGTTCCTTCCGCAGTTGACCCATTGTTAACGCGAGCTAGTTCAGTCATGAGCTACGTCTCTGTAAACAGCGGAAACTAGTCACAATGTGCTCAAAGTTTTCCTCGCGGCCTGGGTCATCGCGCGCTGCGTTGTCGGCGAATTCCAATATGAAGAACAAAAGACTTTGTCTAGGAATACCTATACCACAGCTGGCGGAGCAATGGTGCTTCGCGTCGTCGGAGTCCAGGTGAAAAGCGAAGGCGGAGCGATGTGGCGGGTTTTGTTGTATATGATAATCGACGTGTTCCACAAGGACAATTGGATTTCTGTGCAAGCAGGCGAAGTTTTGTAGATGCACCTGACCTTCACAAAGAAATCAGTTTTTGTGTGCTGTCTTCACGAGCTGATCAAGTAACGTCATCGGCCTGGTCGTTACTCATGACGCAAGAACGGTTCAGAAGGCATTTAGAAGTGGTACGATGTCCTCGCTTGGCCAAGGTGTTCAGAAAGTGATTAATCTCAAATACCAGTTGTTGTGGTCAGCGCCGCGGATCTGATACAGTAAAACTGCAGGAGTGAAAGCTGACGGTAGGCTGGTGCAATGAGCAGAGGTCGTAGCACAAATAAGTGTGTGAGACCTTTCCTATGGTAGCAAAGCTAGATGGTGGAAGCAAACGCAGGCAAGCTGCTGAATGCACATGCTTAGTACTTACATGGTAATGTGTGTTTGTATTGGATGGTCTAGGACTATTATTGCAAATGTTGCCGCTGTTGATGCGCCCGTTGGAAAACCAAAATCGACTCTGAGAGTTCATGCATGAATAGCTCGCTGTGCACGAAGATTTGTCCTTCGTGTATTCACCAGTACAAGCTAAACCAGGGCCTACGCACTTTTACATGGGCAAGGCCATAAAAAAACCTCCTGCACTTCTTGAAGGCGATGAGACTGTACAAATGCTTGTGACAGCGAACGTTCCTCTGCGAACGTGTTCGACTCTTTATTATCTTTTTCTCTTTCCTTCTCGTCTATCCTTCTCCTTTGCCCCTCCTCATTTGTAGGGTATGCACCCGGGAATTCGCTTGGATAGCATGCCTACGTTTCCCTCTTCGTCGCTCTCCCCCCCTTCTCTCTCTCTCTTTAGTTGTTTCATGTAGATAACATGACTGCTCCAGGAGGCGTCTTTGTCAACGATAGCCCCAAGAAATCTTTGAGTCCTGGCATTAGAAAGGTCCGATGATATAGATGGCGTTGGTTTACGAGTGGACATCACCAGTGTACATTTGTCTGCTGATACTTGAGGCCTTGGCTCTTATGGTGCGCCGTTGTCAGAGTAGCAGCGTTTCTGAAGTCTTGCACGTGTATGACGACGTGTCACACCCCAAATCAGGCGCGTTTGTCGTTCACATATAGTTGGCAGTTGGTCAACGAGGCCAATGAGTGTCATGTAGGGCTTAGGACGCCTCCTTGAGGAAAACCACGGCAGGTGTAGCGTCGTGTGGTGGGGCCGTCTCTGGGCGTAGTGGGTACATTTCTTTAAATGTATGCATGCGTGGCTGAACCGTGTTTTAACATAGGGATGGCCGACGAAGAATCTGTGTTGTGCGCAGGGCTCTGACTACAGTCGGTCGCGCTGCCCGGTGCTGCTCACGACGAAGCAATGTATTTTCTTCTCCCTGCTCACGTCTCTGCTTCTTTTATGAAAATACACTAAGCCGAAAGCTCACAGCAAAGACGAACAGCAGAGAACGGCCCTCTTTCGCGACTTCTTTTGCAGGTACAAAGCCTTTCCAGTCCATGCCATCTGGCTTAAAGAAGCTGAAGAAAAACACGAAAAAAATGATAGCAAGTGAACTCGTAAGCCAGTAGAGAAACGATGCGCTGTGCAGCAAAGCGAAAAGGCCAACGTAACGTCTCTCTTTTGATCAATGACTTTGTCGAGCTGTCCGTTCAATGGGTTTCGCGGAGAGAAAACTATCTTTCGATTCCGAGAACCGCCTTCCCTTCTTTCAGTGGGCCGTTGGCGTTCGGAAGAAATCTTAAGGGCCGCTCTCGCGCTCGTTGAAACGTGTTTGACCTGAACTAGCGTCGTCTTCGGCGAACGTTTCTTCTTCTTTATATATTTCTTTAATAACCGCACATTGCCTCTCTTGGCGCGGAATAGGCGTGTAGCGTGATATGCGAGCGAACGCACGCACGTATGCACGCTTGTCTCTGATCAGAGATGCAAAGCCGTTACGCACGAAGAGGCCAAGATAGATCTTGCCGAGCGGGAGGAGAAGCACCGCTCGGCAATGTTCCATGTTTCGTGATAACGACACGAGAGAAAGAAATAAATCGCGCGTAAATAACGGAGATAAAGGCTGGTTTGCGTGCGCAGGAAAATGGTTATTTTCTGACCTGTGTGCACTGAGGGTTTCACCTTGTCACCATCCGTACCGCCCTCCAGCCAACCCGTCGGCTCTTCGAGTACGTAAGCCCCATACCGCTTTTCTCTCTCTCTCTCTTTCTCTCTGTTTTTCTTCCTAACGCAACGACCTCCGAGCACGCACATCCTATTTCAACGCTTTTTGTCCGTCTCGATTCCATTCGATTCCAGTGACATTAGTGCCATAGCGGCGGCCTTTCGAAGCCTGCCGCGTACTAAGCGTGCTACAGAAAACACACGTAACGTAACTTAGAGGCTATAACTTCCCGTTTAATATTTATACCCCGGTATACAAACGAGTAGCGAGAAATCGCGTGCGCGGATTAGAGGCCCTAAGGAAGAGGATGCGCTTTATTCATGTACCTTGGACCGCCTTCATTGCCTCTAACCCCCCCCCCCCCTTTCTTTTTCTTTCTTACCTTCCTTCGTTTTCCTTTCTTTTCGTCTGCTGCTTTCCTGTGCAAGTCGCACGTACTCCATATACATACAGATGCTCGTAGCTGACACGTAAACTGCAGTCCCCCTTCCAACCGAACCTACTCTGTTCCTCAGAAAGCCATGCTCATGTCAACTGTATGCGGAAAGCGCAGGGCTTGCGGCATACGCATAGAGCTTATAAGCAGCTGCTGGCCAAGAATCTTGGAGGCGCCAGCGAAGGAGAGCGAGAGTGTGGGGTTGAGTGCGGCTGGAAGGCTAGAGAATTCCTTGGGTAAAAAGCCCTGCGGATGTTGCAACGGTTTGGCTTGTGTGCGTGTGTGTAAACACAGCCTTGTAAGTGGAAGCGAGCCGTAATAGGGCGCGTTTCGTCGGATTGAGTGCTCTCGCCCCTTTACCGCTGTTCCCGCTTCTTCTTTGCCATTGAGGATGGTCGTAGTCGTCGGATTGTCTCTCGACTATATGTATACGTCTTCCCTTGCGCCTCATTTTCACGTCAACACATTCTCCCGTCGAGTTCACGGAGGCCACGTTTTCAACCCGGTCTGCTTCTTACACTCTACTATAGCCGGGTTTCTCGTTATAACGCTCAGTGTTCATGCCAACGTGTTTCTGAAAGCTACCTACTTGTTTGTTTTTTTGTCCGAAGGATGAGACCAGACGGGGGCCGAAGCCGAATAAAGAGGCTAGTTGGATAAGCCCTTACAACCCTTCAACCCTTAAAGTAAGAAAGACCCCTCCATTTTCTCTTCTTTTAATTATTCATTATTATCACCCTTCCGCTCGAGAACAGATGAAACGCCTTGGATGGAGAGTAGACGGGCTGACGTTATTTGGAGTACGACGCTCTCTACAAAGTGCCAGGAAAAGCTCACTGTCGACAACTTTTCTATATCTCTTTTTCTTGAGGGTGTAATGTGTATAATGGAAGGATTCGTGAATAGGTGAGAACGCCAATGAATGTTCAGTGAGCACGTTTATGCTGCTGAAAAGCGTCGTACGCACGTAAAAGCGGCGCGAGTTGCGCGTTTGCATTGTAGTCTTGAACTTGAAATCGCAGGGACTTCTAGCGAATGCGCGTTTACAACTCTTCCTTTTGACCGCTTGAAAGCGGCTGTTCCTGAACGAAAGCTCCTTTTTTCCTTTCTTTCTTTTTTTAGTTTTCTACTGTGCCTTTATGTTCGCTTGAGTTCTTTCTGGCAGCGACGACATCGCACAAGCCCGACCTGACAACACTATAGGTCTCTACAAGCGTATTTTATCACTTTCGCATGAAACAGTGTCACTATTTCCTCTCATGGCGGTGAAAGGCGGCTTTTTTCTTTCTTTTCTCGTTTCTTGTTATTTTCGTCTTTTTTCAAATTCCTCTTCGTGTTCTTTCTCCTTTACAAATATAACGCATACATGGTGCTTCCTTTCAAGCGGATCATTTTTCTATAACATTTCGTTGAATCTGTGTCCTAAACATTCGTGCTTCTGGTGGCAGTTCTCAAAAGCCCACTTATCCACTTTCTTTCTTTCTTTCTTTCTTTCTTTCTTTCTTCCTTTCTTTCTTTCTTTCTTTCTTTCTTTCTCTCTCTCTTTCTTTCTTTCTTTCTCTCTCTTTCTTTCTTTCTTTCTTTCTTTCTGCCAGAAGCCGTTCTCGTTTAGACCTTGTACGTGAAAGGCGTACGCGTAGCACGATCTAATTTTCACTCTTCGGCCACCTGGAAACCTGTCCGAGTTTTGTCTCCACATTTGAGAAGATGCTAAATAAGCTTCCTTGTGGAGCCGCGGGCCATGCTGATGAGTAGAAGTTGTTGCGGCTGTTACAACTCGTCAGTCTGCGCACGTAAGAATGTGAATGCGAAAGCCCGCGCGGGCAGATGATATTCACTGTAGGCACATCTACAGTGCAATGTGCAGCAGTAAAAATGTGCTTCGCGCTCTGACCAGTTCTTTCATGGGAACAAAAAGGCGGTTGGAGAGAAGTTTATCGTTTACTGCCGCTGAAGCTCGGTGACTAAGTCGTCCTGTTTGCTGCTCAGCAACAGTTCGAGGATTTGATTCCCAGCCTCGGTGGCGGAAATCTAGTGGGAAAAAAGTGCAATAACTCTAGTGTTGTGAGGTTTAGGTACTCGAGAGAAAACCCACATCGATGAAGACTAATCCAAAGCCTATTACTATGGTGCGGTAAATCAAATGAAATCAATCAATCAATCAATCAAAAGCTAATACCCGAGCGCATACAATTTGTGTAAGCGGGAGAGTGCTGCTGCCGCTGCAAAAAAAAAAAAGTGCTAATAATATTCTACTCTCACTTGGTGTCATATAGAGAATCGATTTCACAGCACACAGTGACACTGCTATCGGACAAATACTCTCTGAAAGGACGACTGTGAGTCCTTGATTGGTTGGACACTGCATGCATGCTAATGGGCAACTTTTTTCAAGACTCACTTATGCATCTTTTTCTGCGCACGTAAGAGCACGAACATCGAGGCGTGTTGAAGCAAGCAAGCGCGATTCGTCGTGCGGTACTTACAGATATTTAACTCGGTAGAAAATCGCCCTGTTTTGATAAAGCTTGAGTAGAGGAACTAGATGGATTAGCGATCGCACTGCGATCGAACACGCCAAGAGACAAGACCAGAAAAAGGAGGAGGAGGGCGCGAAGCCGACGGTAAAGACGCAGCTGCGTGGTCCCTCTGCGCAGACCCCCGGCATCTTTGAATGCTTCGCAGAGCGTCGACGGGACGGCAGTATGATCGCTAGCCGCATCTGCTCCGGCCATAATCACGAGCGCCGCATGCTAAACGGGAGCACGTTAGAAACGAAGGTGGCCTGGCAAAGAAGGCACGAACGGGTCATGTCGTTTGCAAATGCTGCGCGTCTTGCATATCGAATGCAACGCTGCGAAGATTGCGAGACAAGGCAACACGCGCTGTTTTTCTCAGCCTCGGGGCGCAGGTGCTGATTTCAATGCCGAGTGTTTCACTTCCAAACTCGTAATGACAGCTGCTGCTCGTTTACCAAATTTACGACCGAAGCCGGCCAAGCCTTCGAAATGCGAACAGTCTTGGTGCGCTCTCTGCAACGCACTGTTAGCGCGGAATGGTTGCCAAATTGATCAAACTCCGGCGCGTTACAGGAAAAAAGAAGACGACCTGATTATGAGACAGTCCAGTCCGTAAAACGTCTCATAGGTGTCTCATAGCGTCCCTGGGTTAATTTTGACCGCCTGGGTTTCCTTACCGTACACCCAATACACGGTACACGAGCGTTTCCGTATTTCGACCCCCGTCAAAATGCGGCCGCCGCGGCCGGGAATCGAATCTGCTACCTCGCGCTTGGCAGCGCAGTGCCACAGCCACTAAGCCACAACGGCGTGTAGATGGTCAATTTTATACCGACAAGTGTAGTACGAAAAGCCACAAAGGCATAAGCAGACCTACACACGTGTTTAGAATAATTTAGGTCCGCTAGTTTGGTCGCTCTGAATCTTCATCTCCGATAATTTAGTGCAGCAGTATCGATTAATTTGTAAACTAGGAAAGTGACCTATCTAAAGTGTTATATGTTAAAACACGTGCTAGACAGCGCGGGTAATTTTCCACTCTTCGTTTGCAAAATATTTTATTATTAAAGTTTTCTTGTTTTATAAGTCTTCGTTTCCATATAAGCTTTCTTTGTATATTCATGCCCATCACGAATAAAGTTATTTCAGCGTTAGCAGTTGTGGTGCGTATGTTTTTGTCCATGCTCACTTTCTCTATAGCCTATTGTAAGTCTCCAGCAAACACGAACAGTGAGGCGGCAGATCGCTTATTTGCTTTGAACTTTTCATGCGTCTAGTTCTACACGCGAGTGATATTAACTTGATAACAGTGCCAAGCAGTGGATTATCTCTTCTGACACAATATTCGCAACAAAGATGGGCAGCTTGGGACATTGATTACGGTTAAGATTTGTTCAATGTGCAACGGATCGCCACATAATGAGGTTCGACGAATTAAATGTCTGATGCGCGGACACAGGCACCAGCATAAGTGGACGACCGCGGCAGGCGCAATCTGACTTTGCATTGTAATCTTTCGTCTTCGAGATCTGGGGCTGGAATTCGCAAAGCTTTTTGATCCTAAGAAACATTTATTATGCGCCGGTCGCCTCCGCTATCACGATTTCAGTCACCTGGTCTGAGGAACTAATTTTCCAAAATACCGGCTTGTTGAAGCGTTTTGCTGTTTGCTACTGACAAACAATTTGTTATCTGTAGCTTTTCTTTCTTCGAGTTGTCTCTTGTTTTCATGTCTATTAGTCACGAGACACACACACACACAAACACACACACACACACACACACACACACACACACACACACACACACACACACACACACACACACACACACACACACACACACACACACACACACACACACACACACACACACACACACACACACACACACACACACACACACACACACACAAAAAAGAGATTCCGTCTTTGACGAGAAAGGTGTTATGGTAACTGACCGTTTAGGGAGCAACCCCAGATCAGTGAATTAGTACACACCTTGAGCATATATATCGGTTACAATTACAGTACCTGGGCGAACAACCGTGCCGTTGAAAATTTAAATCTGTATTCTCTCTGTATTCCATCTAGTGAGCCCGAATGCAAAGTTCCGCGTGATAATGACAGCGTGGGCGTAGCTTATTCCGAGACCGTTGTTAAACACACATGACCAGAATGTTCTTGTCGTACCGACGAAGAGAACTATTATCTCACCGAAAAGTCGAATTAAATAGCACGTTTCCGTTCTTGTTTTCGCTATTCCACGTGAGCCTCAAAATGAACTTTTCAACTTGCCAGTGCACGGTAGCTAACCTGACTCAGTCCTGGTCAACTTACCTGATTTTCATTGATCATTTTCTCTTTCTCTCTCTCTCTCAACTTGCCCGACTTGCCGACCTTTACAAGCCGCTACAAAATCGACTAAACGAATTAAATAGAGAGAGATAGCACGCAGGCAACGACGCAACTTTCAGCGTTCCAGTCTCAAAGCTCCGTGCTTAAGTTATTCATAAGCGCAACCAAGGCGCTCGCGAGCAGTGATGCATCACCGAAATTAAGGCGCCACTAAAGTCCGCAAGCGCGCGGCAGTCTTTCGGAGTCACGCCATCGGCGAAGTAAGGAGTTCTAAGCGGCCTGGCAACGTACTCAGCGAAAGCCACTCCGCCCCTGGCTTATAAAAGCCTCACTGGGTTCTTTTTTTCTGTCCTTTTTCTCTATTTAACATCCTGCTTTTGTTTTCTTCCCTGAGGATCAGACATTGCATAAGTTCCTTAATCTCTATCCCTGCAAAGCTCGAGATAGACGATCCGCAGTTAATCTTCGGCTTGCTCCGGCTACCTGTCTGCACGCATGTAGAATGTTGTGCACCCACAATGCTCAATATCATATATGGCTGACCTGTACCTACACGCTACAAGGTTATTTTCCTACACGTGCAAGCGTCTGTTCTGGTTTAGTTATTCTAATCTTAAGATGAGCAGCGCCTTGTTTAGCCACATCCATTCAATCTTTTCATTATTATTTTTTATGGCGATAGAAATTATGGACACTCCAGGCGCATGCCGCCGCCGTGAGATTCCGTATAAGTCCAAGGGCGATAAAATTGTCGCTTCGCGCCATAGGCTGTATGCGCGAGTGCAAGCGTGCGAGGGTAAGCCGGCGATCATGGCTCAATATCGCGCACGTAACGGAAGAAGGCGGGGAGGAAGCGCGCCGCCTTCCGTCGCGCGCAAGGCTTCAAGGAGGGGGGGGGGGAGGCGCGTTCTACTCCGGGCGGCCAGGGAGGCCGCGCGCGCCCGACCGGGCCGGTGTATCTTGAAAGTCATCTGCGGCGGGCAGAGCGTCCGCGCTGCGTTGTTTTCGCGACTTAGTTCGCGTTGATGCGAGCGGCAGCACGAAGGTCAATTCGCTCGCTGCTGCTGCGGCGTTTCCTCACTTTGACAGCGAGATTCCACGGTCATTGAGTGAGACATGTTTATGTTTGCTTGTGGGCGCATGACACCATGCTTGTTAATTTAGTCAGTATGCCTACGTTTACAAGTTTATTTTGCGGCCAATAACACTACCATCCTTACTTCGTATAGCTGTCCACTAACTAATTTGCTATCGCAATCGATGCTTCGCCTTTCGAGCGAAACTGCGTCTCTTCTTATGATGATATTGTCTACGTAAGACGTATTTATTGTTTTGTTCATTAAACGGCTGAGTGTCCCAATTGCTAGCGGAGTCTAGAATATCCAAAGGCCACATCTTGTGAAATCTCGTATGCAATCATGTCTCTCCTACCCTCAGACCACATCCAAATTCGCAATATATATATATATATATATATATATATGGCAAGCGTATAGATGAGTGAACATAAACTGGAGCCCTCTTTCGTCACTTCATACGCTTTTTAGTTGACTCCTTCAAACATCGATCTACAGAAAGCATTCGCCGTACTTCCACCCCCCAAACTCCTTCTTGCCGTCTGTTTTCCCTTACTGTTTATTTTCCCCACTTGCGTGTGCTTCGACGCATTTATTTTTCACGTTTACTCGGTCGTTCCTTAACACTGCGTCGGGTATAAATGCACTCCCTTTATCTCCCCAGCGGAAGCTGCACCATCGAGCCCAGTGCATCATAAATCGCGCGCAACGTCCAGCCAGCTAAGTTACGTGCGCTGCGACCCTGCCACCGCGCCCCTTTTCCTTCCCTTATGCTGCCTCTTTTTCCCTGCAAGGAATGTCCCGCACACGTTGTCCGCTTCCCTGCCAAGCAACAGACCCTCTTGCCTCTTCACAACATCACTTTCCCCCCCTCTCTCCCAACTCATTCAATTTCCCTTCTTTCTCCTTTAAATTTCCTTGCCTGTCCCTGTGCTCTTCATCAGGGGAAGACGCGCGCCAACCCTCAGTATGCAAATAAGCGTCTCCTGGCTCCATGTGGCCGCGTAAGCGCGCGCGCTTTCCCGCGTCTCGCGTCCTGTTGCTGCCGCCGTGTAGATGCGGGAGCAGCAGGAGCAGACAGGACGCGCCGGACACCGACGCTGTTCCTATGAGGGTCACCGTTGGCAGAGGGAAGGGCGAGAAGACGCGACACCTAGAGGGACGGTAATTCCTTGCCGCGAAATTTCGCCCGTTTTGTTTGCTTGCGCTCTCCCTCTCTTTCACAAGCACGGAGTGTGTCTGATGGCTAGCGACCGCCGCTGGGGGAAGGAGTTATTTCGTTAGTGACGGAGCGAAGGTCTCCGGACATCGGAGACAAGTTCTGTAGGCACCTGCCGAAGCGGTTCGAGATCGGGTATCGAGAACGAGATCACGCGTTCGATACGCGACCATTCGCGGCCTTATTTCCATGGGGTCAATATGCAAGGATGCTCGTGTGTATCGTGCTTTTAGTGCTCGTTAAATAGCCCCAGGTGGTCGAAATCGACCAGGATCCAGTGTCACGTCGTAGTTCCTGAGTTGCTTAATACTCAGATTTTTTTCTTTAGATTCTGAAAGATCAGCAACAGTCATAACTCATTATTAAGACTATCGTGGAAAAAGAAAACACGAAGAATAAAACAAACCAAGAGTGAGAGAACGACCGCTGCACCAAAGCTGTTGCGCCATTAACGCCGATAAGAACAAAGTTGAAGCAGTGCTACAAGTCTGTGCTGGAGGTCTGTTGTTTGGCGGTTGGTGTAATAGTGAGACGCTGTGCTGTCGGTGAAAAGGTGTGAAGTATTTCTCTCGCTCTGTGGATTTGTATGATGACTGCCTGGTGACGCCACGCCCTAACGTCAGCTCACATACAATGAAATTGACATTGGCCTACTGAAACATTCTCTTATGCGGTCCTTTAACGATTCCACATATATTTGCGTATTTTACAGTGATTCTGATTCGGTATAGATTCCAGGTAAGGCTCGTATAAAAGTACAGCAAAAAGATGTAATTATGGGACTCCATACGTAACCATTCAAATAGAGCAGAGAATCTGTCGGCGCATCACAGTTTATTATTATTTTTTATCCACAAGACGAGTACAGGCTCACCGTATATGTGACCCTTGTCGTTTGAGAAAACACGAACCGTCTGATTATGCGTAGGCACAACGATCACAGTGAGCAGCAAGTCCGTCACAACTGCGAGCGTAATACCTTAAGCGACGTATTACATATCGATGTCATAACAGCATACGAAAGGGATACTGGTACGAAGTTAACAACGAAACGAGTACTTAAACGCTATTTTCTTTGCACTCCCCGATAAAGAAGCCATTTGCGCCAATACCAAGCTGTAAAATATCCGTGGCTAACCTCCATTCTAAAGCGATTCAGAAGTTTCCTATGACCTCCTCGAGGTCATGATGTCGTAGATAGGTGCCTACACTTGCCTACAGCGCGCCTGCTGGTTTTGGCAGGCACGCGGGGTTCTATTGGTCGTGCGATTTATATCGTCGTATAAGAGAACTGCGTAAGCAGCAGATTATTGCCGCCACGAATTGAAGTGGCTAGACGAGAAATAGCGAAAGGCTTTTTGTGTGTTTGTTTCTGTACATAAGCCTGTGTGCTAGTGACGTCATGGGGCCCATTTCTTATTTTAAAAAAACACGAAAAGCTTGCCTATAGTACGCCACAGACCCTGCATCGCACATGCCAGCAGAAGCGAAGCAGCTCCGTGGGCCGTGAGCTTCCTGGGGAAGCACCCGCCTGCAGCCACCTTGCTAGAGGAAGGGATGGGCGGATGGGAAGGAGAAAGGAGAGGGCACATGACAGCCATAGCCCCGAGGTTTAGCGTAATTGAACGCTCTCCAGTGGGAAGCCGAAACGTCGCTGCTCGCTCGGTTGCCAAGCAGCCATTGTGCACCGCGGAAGCCGGTTAGAGTGTTAAACTCATAGCCGCCGGGCTCATCGAGAACGGCAGCTCCTTTTTGCGGGCGACCTGCGTCGGCTAAAAAGCGTCGAGATGCTGTGACGGCAAACAGAACGCGTGGCTTGTTTAGTTTCTCGTTTGCCTCTGTCGCGTCCCCCTCCGCGGTACCGTGGGCTGTGCGGTTTCTGCGACCAAAATGCAAGTCATGCGGCTTCCTCTGCGAGCAATAAACCCACGCGGGTTCTCCGTGTACACTGTTCATTCCGTGCCGCTTTGCGGGGTTTGCGTAGATCGCGGTCTCTCTGAAAGCGCTTTTGCGTGTTGCAAACTAAAGCATCGTAACAAGACGCATGTCAGATCTAATTACTTCCGTAAACACAGTACGCGAAGTGAAGTGGGTGGGATGCCTTATAAACGCTGGTCTTTATAAAAAGTAGCAAAATACGGTGAGACCTGCTAATGTGCACGGCGGATGGATGGATTTTATGAGCGTTCCCTTTGAAATTGGATGTATATATATACCGGTGCCACCAGGCTGTTCGTTTTTACCCTTCTGATTCGTTTATTACCGACCTTTTTACGATCTCTAGTTCGTACGAATGAGCCATTACATTAATTCGTTGCCATGAACAAGTAACGTTGTTGGTATTGTTGTGCGTTTAATTCATTTACGCTTGGTGTACGGGAACGCATGACGTGTGCCCTTGTGAGAACACTGACACAAGTCCATTCCTTTGCCTGTCTTTTTTGTGGAAGAGCACCGCAACCTCAACGCAACCTCAACGCCACGGTATTGTGGCATCAGAATTTCAAAGCGCTATGAGTTATATTTATAATAATTAGGCGTTATTAACTATAGTTGCCATGGGAACTACACAGCGCCCGTGGTAACTATATGAAAGCTGCTTTTTTTTATCCTTCACATTGGCAAGGTCCAATATTTTCAGTTTTTCTTTTTACGCTGTTTGATATGAAAGCCTCGGGAGGAGGACACTGATTCTTGACCTTGAGAGGCAAATACTTAAAAATCACCGAGAGCTGTATGCGTTATGAGACGGTGTGAGAAGGCAGGCAGAACCATCAAGCTTGAACAAACGCTGAATGAAAATAGCACGGAAAAAGCGACGATGACGACGCTGCGTTGATGCAGGGATCTGGATAACACCTTCTTCTCAACGGTGTTTGGATTGGTTCCGCTAACAAAGACCACGAAGCGCACAGGTTGCGCAGCTGCCACGTCAAACATACACCTGCTTGTATGCTTGCTTTGGCAAGTGTTAGCACACAGAGGTGGAATGGGGGCGTAAATGTGTTTTTTTTCCTCGGCCATGTGCTTGAGACGTGCCGATGAGCCTATGTTGTGAGACCGTGGAGCAGAGAGAACGTTCCCTTGTAAAGCGTGTGGAAATGAGCAGGGGTAGAGTTGGGCTTTTAATGGAACATTACGAGGTTACCTGTGTCTATATATAGCGACAAAATTCGTTGACAGAGTGCTGACGCACAGCTGTTGTAGGTATCCCGGCAAGCGGAAGCGCTTCTGTGCACGCGCGAGTCCCTGTATTTTCCCGGATCGGAAAATGCGCAGATCGTGCGAGATAAGGATAGCAAATGATGGAGTCGCTGAGAGCCACGCGTCCTGAATTTCGTTGTGAACGGCATACGCTGGAAATCGTTAGTTGTCGCATCACACGTTTTGAACGCAGATCCAGTGCACAGTCGGGCACAAGATCAGCCGTAACCGGAAATTGAGATTACATTCATTGCATCTATAAGCACATAATGTTTTTGCAAGGCGTGGCTATATGTCGAATTTTCTTTCAAGTGTCTTCCGGCAGACTGCCTGCCAACGTCGATATGTTCAGCTCGTTCAGGTCTCCGTAGGTGAAGTTAAGGATCACACCAGGTCAACGCCTCAATGTTTTCTCTCTATATATAAGATCGCTACTATAGTTTCGTTAAAAAAAAAGCTACTTGTTCCGAGGCACTTTCTTCCGTAGAAAACGTTTTTTCTTGTTTAACAACTCGCGGGAGATATTCTTCCTAACACTGCGCTGTAGAGAAAAAGGCTGGAACATCATTATTTTTCCTTAATATTTTTTACGAACGCATGGCGAACTTTCTAAAGTAAACTCATTAAAGATAGTCTTATCTAAACCGAACAGGTAGACCACACGTTCACTATAACTCGTCAGAAATAATTCCCCGAAGCACGAGAACATCAGGGAAGGTGCGCGCGAACGTGGCTGGGGGCTTCGTTGCAGAGGCTCCTCCTGATTGTAGCTCTCCTACGCGTGTCTCATGGGTGGCGAGCCGCCTCGTTTGCAGGCGCTATTGTTTTAATCAAGTTTTAAAATCGACCGCGCAGCGCCGGAGTCTTCTTCCCCAAGAGCTACAAGCGAGCAGCCAGCCTGTCAGTCACGCTATCGAACACCAGATTGGGAAAGACGTTGCCATGCGCTCGCGGTCGAGAACGGTGCGCTCTCCTAGGAAAGTTTACGCGCCTATACCGCAGTATACACAGCCACACACGGTAGGCTTCGTCTTCACTGCCGCTTAGCGTGGAAAACCAGCCGCCCGGGTCTGCTTCTACTGATCCTTTTTCTTTCCCCTCTTTCCTTTTTTTGTTTGTTTGTGCACAAGCCTTCCGACTCTCTCATAATCGGTACAGGTTACATTACGCGGCGTCACGTTTTCTGGCGGCAACAGCGCGGGCGAGAGCTGCGCGCAATCGGCCCTTCCTCCTCCGCGGGCCTTTTTGATCGATCGGCTCGGTCCTGTTGCTGCTCTGCCAAACTTTTCTCCGTACACACCAGCCCCCCACAGATGTGGTTATACGCGCCCAGATTCCGAGGTATGTAGTCTGCGCGTATGCATGTAAACGCAGACTCCCGTCTTCCTCTCGCATCACCCCTTCCCCCTTATACTTCTGCAACCAACCATTTCTTTCTTTCCCTTTTGCACACAGTCCTTTTTTTCTTTCCTTCTCTTCAAGGGCTCCTCAGCCCTTCAATCTCTCTCTGGCGCTCACACTCGTAGCTAGATTTTGCCCTTTCCTTACATAACAACCAGTACTTCTTCTCCCCCGTTCTTCCCTTTCGTTTTATTTCTTTGTCTCTAAATCTCAGGCCGCGAGCTCGCCGCCGCCGCCTCCATCAAACGGTTGGCCAACGTAAATTAGGATTAAGATTTTTCCCTAGAGACGCCGGTCGCTCCTCTCGGCGATGGCGCGCGAAGCTCGGCACGGGGCATCGCGGGGAGGGTAGAAAGCGTTTGCGTTCTTTATATAGAGTTTCCACAGATAACGACGGCTACCGCAATCGGGAGAGCAGATTTTTCGGGCGTGCTGTGGACCTCTCTTTCTCTGTATCTCTCTCTCACTCTCCTTTCTTTTTTTTTTTTTTTTTTTTTGTCGTCAATGTCAGAAGCAGCGCGCGAGCAAAGGTCTACAACGGAGAGTGAATTGCATCATTGCCTGACGCCGGATCCGTGCTGTCACAAAGTGCAAAGTTTGCTTTTGCCGCATGCTTTAATCGAACGTGGCTGGTTGGCATGGTGGAGTTTGGTGCGTGCGTGCGTGCGTGCGTGTGTGTGTGTGTGTGTGCGTGTGTGCGTGCGTGTGTGCGTGCGTGTGTGTGTGCGTACCTGTGTGTGTGCTTCTGTCTGCCTCTCTCGCTGCCGGGCTGGCCTAACTATGGTTTAGACCATACCAAGGAATGGTGGCATCAGCGCGTGAAACTGCGGAAATCTTACTGCACGCACACGACACGATTTCACAGACACGGTGCGCGCAGTGGCGCACGTCATACATATTTCCCTTTGCTGACGTCACTTGAAACCACTATATCTAATTTGTGTACAACATGCTGAAAGCTTCACCAAAGCCAAATAGACCAGACGCAGGCTGGTACGTAGTCTAATCTTTCGGGGCTAATATCCTATCTTCCTTTGTTAACAAATGTCATCAGGGAACTAAACCGTCATTCAAAAAGCCAAACGCTCTTTCCTCATGCCTTCTTTTTTAATGATGACCTCACTCCAGAACGCATGATTTATTTCATAACGTTGGAGGTCTTCCAGTCTCTCCATGGATTTAGCTAAAGCCGGCTTGCCACTAATGTCATTTTCTGTTTTCTTTTCCAACGCAGCTACATTTAACGACAGCCCTTTACTTAGCTATTGCCAGTAGCGTAGTCACGAACCTTTTTTTCAAGGGAAGAACACTTGACCAGAGACGGGGGGAATGAATATATATATATATATATATATATATATATATATATATATATATATATATATATATATATATATATATATATATATATATATATATATATAATGAGGGAGCGAGAAGTAGCTTATATTTTCATGTCATAAAATCAGTTGAAGACCGGCATCCTACGTGTTCTTTCGTCTTTCTACTCTCAGTATATTTTTTTTCTTTAAAGCGCTGGAGATGCATCTGATGGCTTCTATAACTCTTGTATGCTGACCAAGTAGGCGCACCCTCTGCTCTACGTAGCTTAAAGATAACTTCCTACATAAAACATGAACATATGTATAATGTCGGCTCACATGCGTCTCTAAAGCATACCGATCTGTTAATGCAATGCGGAATTAAATTAATTTTCTTTTTCTTTATTTACTTTGATTCAGCCACTCAGTGGCTAGATCTTGTCTTAAACTGAGTTGTTTCAACCGAAACATGGTTGCCATCTTGTGTCAGTAACGCTTAACTATGTTTAATTGTGCCTAAAGCTTCGCCGTATACCATTGCGACCGCAGTGCGCTTAGAGATGGTGGTGTTCTGTTAGCCATATTCAAATACATCCTTCATCTGCAATCGGCGTCGTCGGTGACTTGGAAACAGTTTGCGCTTCCATTACCGATGATCTTCAAAACATAATAATAGGTACTTTCTACCGCTCCCTTCTACATCATCCTTATTTACCAATGAATTCCACGACACGTTTTACAATGTTCGCAGCCGCTTTCCTTCATCGCACTATGGTAGTCCTCGGCGACTTCAATTTTGTAAACATCACGTGGCACACTGATGTACCCTCGTTATCACCCTTTCAAAAGAGGCGCGAGAATCTTTAAATACCTGCTCTGTCTTTTCCCCTTCATAACTAAGTCCTGCTCTAATGTAGCGATCACCCTTTTCGCAATTTCGAAGTTTTAAGTGTCAGGTACGTTCGACGAAAGATACAATCGGCAGCGTGTACCATACGCAAGCACTTCGACCACGCCATTTGCACCATAGAGCTTTCGACTCCCTGCCTTTCCTTCTATCTCTCTCTCTCTCTCTCTCTCTCTACTAAAATTCCTGGAGGGAACTTTGGCGCTGAGTTCATCAAGCTACCATGGGAAGGATAGCTAGTACGTACATTTGTCTGATATTCGTGTTTGTGGCTTCAGACGTTCTTGTGGCTCCCTTTATTTGCGCAAATTTCAAAGCAACCCTATTTTTCTATACGCAGAAGACAGTAAGACTGCGCGCATACGTGACCATTGTCAATTGTTAGACTTATAAAGGAATGCCTTGTTGAAAATTATCAGTTTGCAAACTCACAAAGCCGTTTGTGAAGTCAGAAAGGCGAAGTGTCGGCAAATCCACGAACTAACGTTTACTGCTTCTGCCGAGTATTGACGACTCCTATATCCCTGGCGTAGTTAATTATTCAATACAAGTCAGTCCTTTCCTTTGCAGCTTCGGCTCTTGAGCACAGTCGCATGGATGTTTGCACTGCTGTCCAGGAATTTATAGTTGATTACCAAACGGTCGCCGAGTTAAATCGGCGTCTTTTATCGTCCTATACCTTAAGTACATTACGACTCGGGTTGCTTCATTCATTTTCTTGCATCTAGCACATTTAATTTATCAGTGCTTTCGCAAATTTCCAAGTGATATTTTATTTTTGTGTTCATTAAGCCTTACGCACCTGAGTCCTGGCCAATTCCCCATAGAAGTTATGAGCCGCAATGTCAGAGGACAACAACAATTAACAGCCATCATTCCGATGCTGACGGAACCACTATGATTGCAGCTCCCGTAGACACCCATCGCATCAGAGTTACCTATATTAATTTTTATAAGAATCTCTGATTCGCACAGCCGAAGCTGCCCTTGAAATTTAGGAAGCAAGCCTTTTGTACCGTTGCACCCTGTGATCACACTACGTGTGCGCGGGAATTTGGTTGAGATGCTTACTACAACAGCAACCACCACGTTCGTCACACCTCTGCCCGCGTGTTGCCGTGAACGGTGCAGTGAGTCCGTGAAGAAGAAACTCTTACAACATAACAGTACAGCTTTGCTCACTTTTTCCGTATCCCCAAAATAGTGAACTTGCCTTCACTGCAGGCGCACAGGACACGTTCTTGTTTTCTTGTTTCTTTTTTCTAGTCACGCCCAAATACAACTTTGTTCTTCTAAGCATTTTCAACACATACTACGAAAAAGAGAAGTTGTGTCCAGCCTCAGCATGTTGCCTTGGCGAAAGCGGAATATTGTTGACGCCTTATAATTACACAGGCTTTCAATTTTATGATAAAATGAATGCCTTATAAGCAGATTATGGTGTTCTTATGCAAAATCAAGGTGCAAGAAGAAGTAAAAGCAATTATTACGTAATGAATGCACAAAAAGTAGCCCACAAGCTTTTTTTGCTTCTCTTCTTTTTATGTACCACAGTGTTAAGATTGCGTCCTCCCTTAATGGTCGTCTTACAAGCTACCATTCTTCAGGATTAGCCCACTGAATAGCATAGCCCAACGCAGTCCGCCATTACTTAACGGTTTATGCACAGCGCATTTGCTTTCCAGCAAATGCACGGCCTTCTTCTGCGTGCAAGCGCTTTTGCGCTTCTTGCGATCTACCGGCCTGTGTGAACGACTTTAACTGGAACGCCTTTTGTGTGTGTGTCTCCATGTGTGCGCGTTCGTTTTTTTTTTTTTTTGCGTTTTCCTCTCTGTCATCTTTCTAACCCCTATCTCCCATCCCCAGTGTAGGGTAGCAAACCGGAGACTCATATCTGGTTAACCTCCCTGCCTTTCCTCTTCATTCTCTCTCTCTCCGTATTTGTAAATAGGTTTCGCTGTATAGAATAGAAATGGCGTACACAAGAGCTGGAGGCATGTAACGTGTTGCAGTATTTACACACATTAGAAAGCAGCTCTTTCACATTAGGCTTCAGATTTTTTGGTTTAAGCCATTGAAAAATATTTGCTGATAAAAAAAAAAGCTCAAACATGATAAAACTAGAATATAGTTAGAATTAATAAACTAGAATATTTTTTCTTATTATTTTGCCTCAATACGACCTTCAACTCACCTTCCTCAAATGATTGTTAGGCCATAATTGCGGCTTGGGAGTGCATATCCATGCAATAAAGCGACCAAGTAATGAAACTAGTTTACCGAGAATGTATCCTGTACATTGGCAATGAATGGGCGCCGCCGCAAAATCTAGTGCCTGTTTAAAATCACGCACATGACGGTACATATTTCCTTCCGTGAAAATTCCGTGAAAATGTATTCCTATCCGTCAAATTTACTTAACCGCCGCAAGAAGCATCGGGTGGTGACCCGCGGCGTTTGAACAGCCCAGTCAAACGTTGTTCTCGTTTATACGTCACTTTGGTTTACTTCAAAAGCAAACAGCATTGCCTAGCTTCAGAGGTCTTTTTTTACCTGATTGACTGACAAGAGGCGAAGAGCGAGCACAAGTGGAGAAAGTTCGGCAGGTCCAAGCTAGCGCAGTGAAAGTAGGTGAGCGGACGAGTAAGTTAGTGCCGGCGTCGGCGATTGGCCCGCTTCACCTTGCTTATAGTCGCCGTGATTAGGCGAAAATCGCGTAGGCGTGGAACGAAAGATTAGAAATACCGGTAAAACAGATCCTCAGCGAAGAAGAGTTGGCAAAGCGGTGTCGTATTATTGTCGAAAGGCCACGACAACGTTATACTTCCATCCGAAAGCATTTACACACACAGAGAGATCCATTCTCCCCAACAGCTCCTAGCAGCCCAGAGCGATCGGTGGGCAACCATATTTCACTGCTTTCTAAACGGAGCAGTCTCCGGCTATGAAAAAAAAGAGGTTTTGTTCGGTGTATTGATGCATCTTTAGTGCGCACACTTCACTTCGACGCGGAGAGTTTTCACGGTTTCGTGACGTGATGTCACAGACAGGCGAAGTGGGCGCAGCCTGAAAAGAAATGTTTGACCAATCGTGGTGAACTAGTAGCAGAAATACAATAGAAACAAATTGGACTAGGTTCGCGTTATAATGCCCCAGCTGGAGGCGCAGCATTGGCCGCACATCGTTTGTGGCAAACGTTAGGAAATACGCACGTACGTACGACATCCGAATTCGTGAAGTTCCAGTAAGCTCGCACGATCAAGTTCGAATTGGCTATGCAATCATCGTTCTTGACCAACCAAAAGACATTTTAAGCTAGTTCAGCGCGGCTTTTAGTATCAGAATTTTCTATACAAATTGATATATAATGCGTGGGCTATTATATAAAAGAAACTAGGCAGTCACCGCTATTGGAAGCATCAGGGTCTAGAATCGCAATTTGTATAAGTAGCTGGGAAATAAAATAAAGGAGCTTTCGCGGCCGTCGGTAAAGTCAGCAAAATTTCGCTATGACATAGATGTAAGAAAGCAGACAAATAAAAAAAAATAAAAAAGAAGCTCACCTGCCTTTCACGTATCCCAAGAGCGCTTTGTGCCACTCCATTCGTTCGAATAATCCATATTAGATGGCATCCGACCGAGGACATCAACACAGCACAGAGGTATCTTGCACGCACTCAGCGCTGAACAAACATATCGACGTAATCCAGGGGGCAGGCCGTTTACAAACTGTGGTATCTGAACGGCAAACATTGACCGCACACACGCACATGCACGGATTACACCTTGCCGCAACATCGGCGTTATCCTTGGAGAGCGATCGCGAGAAGATATTCGGTACATGCCGACGTAATCATGGCTGCCAGACGGAACATTCGCACCCAGTTCGAGTGTTCCGATTATGGCGAGGAGCAGTGAGTGCCGTAAAGAAATAAACAAGATTTGTAGGAAGGAAAAGAACGTATCCATGCCACGAGAAAATATTCGCACGTACGCGGAAACGCAGAGATAAGGCTTGCAAGCAAGGGAACCGCACATTTCGGCAAGGCCCCACACGCTACTGGCAATCAACTGGCACGGCACCGCCCCGAAGACGGCCGACGAAGCAGCGCACACACGTCGGCACCGCCGATAGCCAACTGCGGGGAAGCACGAGCCGGTTGCCGCCTTTTGCGCCGAGCATCGCGGCTTCCCCAGATCAGGGAGCGAGCGGCGCGCTCCCTAAGCCTCGTCCTGGTGCGGACATCTTGGAGCGCGCCATGGCGACCGTGGTTCCCTATGGCGCCTTCCCCGGCCGCGCTCCGAAATCCCTGTCGCGGCGCGCGCTCTCGCGCGCTCGCTCGCAAGACCTGTAACCGCGCGGTCGCGCTGCGCGCCTGCTCAGTCTTCGGCGGCTTCCCTGTTGGTGTGCGGGCCTGGTGCTCCGCTGATGAGACGAGGATCAGAGTAGTTAGTTCGTGCTGCGTTCTTTGCGTAGCGTCGAATGCGCACAAGCGGTAACTGAGCTTCTTGTAACCGCCAGTTGTTAGGGAACTGCAAACTTATTTTGCGTGAGCCCCTCTCTCGTACTTCGTGCGCGTTTCGCGCTGAAAGAATTGTGCTGCGGCTTGACGACACCTCGCGCCTTGCGCTGTGCATTGAACTCGCCTTCTGAACTCGAGACTGGGACGACTACTCCGCCGGTGTTTCTTCTAAGCGACAGGAACCATCGAACATTCAATGAGGACAAATTTGCCAGTTGTGTTGACGCCGCTGAGAGAAGGTGAAATGCACTGAAAGCACGCGCCAATCCCCAGTGAATTGTAAGGGAACTACACGTAGTGTCTGGTGCGTTAGTGCACTAGTGCTTAAGATTACTCATCAATAAGTGATTTCGTGCCGAAAGTGTGCGAAGTAACTCTTTGGTGTGGGCCAAAGTTACCCGAGGCATCTAAACCGTACACAATTTTGGTGGACGCAGCTTCACGCGTTGTGCGAAAGTAGGAGCGGTTCTCGGCAATGTCAGGAAAAGGCGTATGTTCGCCTTTGACTGATCGGGAACCGTTAAAGCCGGCTCGAAAACGTCAAGACTTGTCGGCACTGTTTGTACTGTTATCGCCTGCTCGACGACACAGGAGTTTCCACATTTGCGTCGTTCGTCAAGTATAATATCTGACGACGAAAAAAAAAGCCAGCAAGTTTTACTAGAGCGTATACACATCCTAAAAGTGCTTCTCTCCGACTGCATAGTGGCAAGAGCTTCATCGATGTTATTTCGAGATGGTCAACCTCGCAGCGCACAGCGGCTTTTGTATGGCAGCGACATCAGTTTGGGACGCACAAGAAGAATGTGAAGAGTTGGGCATGACGGAGCAGTGTCTACGCTTTTCTTTTCTCGTAATCGTTATAATTTAGTCGCCTAATCCACAAAGTTCGGTGGTTCTTTTTTTCTGTTTTGTTTTTATTCAACTCATTAGACAGCAATGTTGGCGGACACAGCGCACAGCTACACACTGGACGAAAGGAAAAAAAGAAAGAGGCACGCTCCGGCGCTGTTTCAGAAGTGAACTTTACTGGAAACGTAGCCATACGCTGATACCTTACTTATCGCATGTGCAGGAAAGACTCATTCTACCTGTGTGCCGGGCTGTTCCGACAGCACTCATACTTATGAGTGCGCTTCGTTCTTTCCAAGTGTAACCTGGCATCTCCGCCCATCTGAGCAACTGTCTCCCATTTCCTTTTTTTTTATTTCCCACGTGCATTTCGAAACGTGTGCCGGCATTCAAGGTGCACCACTCCAGAGTGAACTTATCGAAGCCCCGCGTCACGAGGGTATATTGAGCGCATCGTCGCACCAGCGAGTCCGGAGATACCACCTTGCGGAGGTACCACTTCGTATTTTCACCACATTTTCACCCCAGACTTGCACGCGCACGACTCATCAGCATGGGCATGGTACTTTGTGAAGTTGGTGCACCCGCTATATACGCATGCGCATTTGGCGGCAGACACTGAAGATAGAACAGTGACGTTATACTAAAACTATGCAGACCAAGTGTCGCTAACAAAACTCTGGTACTTCCAGCACGCTGTGTGACCGTGAAGGAAGTGCGGGTCCAGATTCAATAGGTGCACAGTAATGAAATGGCAGGCGCATAATTGTAGTTTGATGTTCCTACTATGCGGAATTTCCCGTTGTATTTGTGCCCTTGATCAAGGCCTAGTGCTGACTCATTATACGTAGTACCTTAAGCTGATAATTGACAGCATCTCGTTGCCACCCGTGCGTGTTTAAAGATGCATGGGAACAGGTCCTTCACGGTTTCTCCTGAGCCGTGAGAAATGAGTTTTCTTACACATGATCGACCAGGCAACAAAGGTTCCATTTACTCGTATCAGACTGCTGAAAAGTGCGAATTAGACACGGACGAACAAGGCACACACATAAACAGGCGCTCGCGCCTGCGTGTCTACGTGCCTTTTTTCTTCCATGTCCACTTCGCGCTTTTAAACATTCTTATGGATTACCAACTGCCTGTGATTACCACTTGGCGATGTTCTGATACGTTAAGCAAGCTGCAATACACTTGTATATAACCTCTGCCTGTCCAAATTAAAAGAAAAACAAAAAAATGAGAGCTTTTTGTTAAGATCATTTCGCACGCTGACGCATGAATGAATTAAAATATAAAATATTGTGCACCTAACTGTCACAAGGGCACCTACATCGCCACCACCGCGCTTCAGGAGACGAAAGAACTTTGCTATGCAGTGAAGGCACGTTAAAAATGTTTAGCAAATGACTGTCACACGTATTTATTGCGTAACATTGAAGAAGAATAAGAAGCATTTTACGTACAAAGCAACGGGTGCGCTTTGAAGCACGCGTGATGTAAGGCGCGAAAGAAACTTTATATCAATGTAGACCGTTTGAGATGTACATCCTTCTCGTTGACTTCCCTATAGAAAGGATAGGCATTCCTAACCTCTTCCTCCCTCCTCGTCCCTCTCGTCGTGGCACCGTGTTTGGCGCGCTGCTACACTAATGAGTACTGCCGCTCGCGCAATGCGTTAAACAGTACCCTTTTATGGAAGTGACCTCAACAACTTTGTAACGCTAAATGTTCCGAACACCATCCCTGGTGCAAGAGAACTTTGTGAGTTCCAGTGTCAATTGATATTTGTGTCTGCGAATAACACGAGCCATCGGTGTCAGTTCATAAAGCGTTGGCGTTCTCGGGCTGGCACCTGAGCGCAATAATGTCTCACCTAATGTGCGCCCACACTGCCTTGTTTGCATCTGCAAGACTTATCTGAGTTGTGTATAAGCTATACAAACCGTGACAAGCGGAGAAATACGACCGTTACAATACGGCAAACAGTAATCTCACCAGTCTCGCCTTGAACAACTGAGTGCCTGTCGACCCTGTACAGGGTTGGACAAAGACTCCGCTAATTCCGAGTTTCAGCTGTATCCCTGGAGGAGTGAGCGAGGAATCTCCGTAAACCGGCCTTTGTGAATCTCGGTGAGCACACCATGATCGCTCGAGGCGCGCCCTTAAAGCCCGTTGGTCGCATTCGGAGGCACGGACCCGTCCTTTAGCGACGTCCGCGAAGCGCTGTGTATCGAGCTCGAATCGCACTCTCCATTCAAGCCATAATTCCCCCCCCCCCCCCTTATCCCCACCTCTCTTAACAAGATCCCTGTGTTTGAAGAAGCCGTGACGCGGTACGCGGAACATGCAAACTGTTTCTATGCGCCCGCCGCCTTTACCGGAGATGCGACGTCGTGTTGTCCACAAGAGGAGCGAGCTCGTATTATTCGGAGATGTGTGTGTATTAAACGGAGGTATGCAGGAAATAAACGGTGATACAGGGGTGAGAGCGGGAGAAGGGTTGTGTGTGAGAGAGACGATGCGACTCCAAGCTCATTCGACGGGCACAGTCGCTAGGCGCTGCCGAGATCGATATAGCGGAACCGAAACGTCTCCGCGCCAGACGTAGAGGGCGAGGAGGCTTCCCTTCTTCCTCCCCGGCAACCCGCGAAGGCCCCAATTTAAGGGAAACACGCAGCCACTCTCTCCAGCCAAACATTACCTTCTCCCTAAGTCTTCCCCTCGGCTTTTTTTCTTCCCTCCCTTCCTGTACTAACAAGTTAGCTTCGTCCGAGCTGAGTTTCAGAGCTCTGGGACCGAGTTTCCCTCGCGGTGTCTGCCGCGTGCGTCAGCAGCGTGGACGACAGCGAGGCCTCCTCGTACTGCTGGTCTATATGTACGTAATACCCGCCCGCGTCGCTCTTTCCCTCTTCCTTCGTTTGCGTCGCGTTAGTGCCTACCGTCTAGAGTCCAGTCTGCCTGGAGACGACAACTCTATGACGACATGCGAAGCGCACACATCGTCGTCGTCGCTGCTCAACTCCTAATGGGTGAAGAGGCTTTGGAGAGTCTGAGAGCGGTGTCCGGGTCTTCCGCCGTATGTGCCAGCCGGAGTAGAGTGCGCGCTGTACAGCACTGACCTATTCCCTCCAAAGCAGCGGCCGTGTTCGGCGGTCGCGCCGTGCACGCGGCTGGCTGACAAGTGTGCGTCGCTTTAGACACCCATCGGGACCTTGTTTCCGGGGGGGCGTCTGGCCGAGATTGCGCTGTCGGCGTTAGATCAAGTACTGACGAGTGTGAGGAGGAGGTTAAGGAAGAGGCACGGCTAGGGATAGTAGTTAGACGTTGACGCTCGGCTTCTCGATTTAGGGAGAGGCGCGCTCGTGTTCCTGCTGTGATTGCTCCGGAAAGGGCTTTGAAAACGCCGGTCGTGTCTGGCTGGTGTGTCGACGGGAAGTTTTCGAGAATGCCGCCTCGGCGACAAGTGAGATGGCACGCGTCACGGAAAGTAGCGTCGCCATCGATTGCTCCATTTTCGACTATTCGTTGTTCCGTTGCTGTCTTAGCCTATATTGCATAGTGCGGGTGTTGTACTTCTGGCTGAGGCGGTGTCTTGCTAACGATCCTCGCCGTTTGAAGTTCTGCGTGGAATTTACTAAGGTTATAGGTCAAGGCTAAACCGGAATCACAGACCTCTCACTGTGCGCAGAAAAAGAAGTAACTAGTTTATTAGCACGCAAACATGTATGCAAACGTTTCTTTACTATGTTAACCAAATAATTTCATCCTCCGTTCTTTCTGCTCGCAAATTCACTTAAAGGTATTTCCTGTTCGAACGGCAGTCTCAGGTCATGAGTTTTTTTTTTTATAGCGTATGCATTTCTTGAAAGCGAGAACTGAATTTAAGTCGGGCTGCTTTATTCAACATCACTTGCTCGGAATTGATGGGGGCACGCGCGGCTAAACCTGCATTTCTCTTGGGGCTTACATTCATCCGGTAAATCCAACTTCACCTATAGCCCAGTAGCCATGATAGAAAGCCTCCGAAAGAATGCCACGGGGTCATTTGGACTAAGCGCCTCCCGGCAAATCGTTACTCTTCGCTCGCGGAGCAGCACGCTTTAAATTTGGAGACGTATGCCGAGAAACGTCAGCAGTTCTACCTGCGCGTCTTCATCCCGGCTTCAAAGCGACTCCACGTAATCCCCATGTACACCTACTGCTTCGTCAGCCCCGTACGTTGTAACAAGACTCCGAAACGGTGCTTAGACCTCCCCGAACAAAGTTGTGGCGCGATTCAGCAAACAAATTCCTTAGAGAAGAGTAGAGCTAGTGATATGGCTAGTTCTGGCGCGAACTATAGTCGTCCGTAATCTTATGCCTCTGCCGCTACCCAATTATACTCGACCATTTGCAAATAGTGTGTAATTATATTTACTTGTACGCTTAGTGTCCGATGCTGTATGGCGCTGTGGGGAGATTATATTTACAAAAGCGTACTTACAGTACACAGAAAAGTCAGACGACATAGCACTGCAACAAAGACTTTGACCATCACAAGCGTATAGCGGCAGCTCCGCCGTGGAGGCCATCTTCATCGTGACGCAGCTTCCTCGTCACGATACGTATATACATATATATACATACATATATATATATATATATATATATATATATATATATATATATATATATATATATATATATATATATATATATATATATATATATGGTTCCAGATGACTTATACAAAATTTTAAAGAGCCACATGTGGCAGAAGATGGCACTTATCCTTGAGCTTAATCGCTCGATGAAGCGCACATTACTTGTACAAGCGGTTGAAATACTTAACTGAATTGACTAATCAACATAGTTTCACTAAACAAGTTCGCAAATCTCATGGCACATACTACTGCAAGTTGCAAATGCAAGCCAGCGAGTTCTCAAGGCACGTTCACTCGGAACGAATTTTACCATTAGCACCAGTTTTCAGGTAAGCACCGCCGAACTTGAGGAAAAAAACGCACTGCTGATCAACTTTTTTCAACAAAACACGAAACAGCTCTAAAATAACAGCTATAAATAACCTATGCATCTTGTGGCACATTTCGAGAACATATATCTTGAAACTGGTGTCATCCTCAGAATTCTTTCTAAACAGAAATGTCTTGCAAACTCACCGGCTTATAACTTGTAAATTCATCGTCATTATCATCATCCTCAGTCTATTTTTATGTCTGTCCACTGCACGACGAAAGCCTCTCCCTGCGATCTCTAATTGCCCCTTTCTTGCGCGAGTTGATTCCAACTTGCGCCTGCAAATCGCCTAATTTCATCACCCCACCTAGATTTCTGCCGTTCTCGACTGCGCTTCCCTACCCTTGGCACCCATTCTGTCACTCTAATCCACCGCCTTCGGAAAAAAGCTGAGGAAAAGGGACTGGTGGCTTACAACACAATGGGATGGCGAAGGCCGCTTCCGAAATCATCCCCAACTTCGTAAGAGTTGTTTATTTCTTCTTCGCGTGGAGCCGTCGCGCGTTCCGTGAATTTGTGAGTAGAATTACAATGAGACAGTGAAGACCGATTAAGTCACAACTCGCATTCTTCTCACTTCTGGCCACCGACTGTTCCTGGCTTTTTCAGTTTGAGAAATGTATGCGCCCAGGATCCGTAATAACTGACACGGCAGTCAAGTGTCTCGTGCACTCAACATGGACTCTATTACAGTAGGCACCACATAGTACCTTGGCCAGGCAAAGGAAACGCTATGACACTTTTACAAGTCTAGAATCCGGGGGCGCCTAAGCACTCATTCGTTCCAGTAGTCCGTCGCCGCGCAGTCGCGTCGTCGTGGGTGGCGTCACGGTTGTCGTTGTGAACGCGCCACAGGCTGTCAGCACCGCTTGAAGGGAGCTCGGCCGCAGACGACGACTTGGATGCCGCCAGCCGCCGCACGGCCACCCGGCCGACATGCGGCACCAGGGGAGGCGGACAGCAGGCCGCTGTTGTCAAAAGGCCAGTGGCTAGCCAGCCACTCGCTCGTCGAACGCTGCAAGCTGCTGGGACATCGGACCACCGTGTCTGTAGCCAGGCATCTCCTAGGCCACCATGGCCGCGATCAGCGCAGGCTGCCAGGTGCTCAGACCGAGGAGGTGCAGCAGGCCGCTTTTACAGCAGGCCGCCGGTACACAGGGTGAGCAGAAGACAAAAAATGGACATCGGTCCCGTTCTTGGTCACGGCAGCAGGGCACCCGCTAGTTAAAACCCCTGACCATAACCGCTGGTCAGCGAGTTGCCGTCTGAGTTTGTTTGCTTGTTTGTCCTCTGCCACTGGTTCATTTCCACTGTAGGGGATTGGCCAAGATTCCAATCCGTCGCACTTGCTCGACGTTCACTCTCTCGTGCCCACACGCTTCATCTTCGTGCCGCGGTCAGAAAATCCACGTCATCACATTCAGAAAGTGTCGACCCACAGCGAATTTTATTTAGTAAAGAAGAAAGGTTGAGCACGCCGAACGTGCCTGCTGAGCTTACTACGCAAGATGCGCTTAGATGCTCGTCTTTAAAACATACGTGGTGTGAATGAGAACGGGCGAAATGTGTTCGTGCGAAAACGTGTTGTGCAGACGCATTACTACTGCACGTAGTGCTTCGTGCATAGTGCACATACCACGTATTGGAAAAAAATGTATATAGTAGCTCATTGTACTATAGCATCTTCACTTGCCATCTGCCTCTTTCTTTCCGTGTCTCTCCCCTTTTCCCTTAACCCGCCGAGAAGTGGCGGGTAGATACGCGCGCTTCCGGCCAACGTCAACTCATTTCCTTTCATTAAAACCTCCTCCTCTTGATCTAATGTGCCTTTATTTTCCCTTTTTTTAAAGAGTGAACACAAACATTATTTGAAGACCGCGACTGCACAATATCATCGGTGAATGGCTGGATGCAATAGCAGTTGCTATACTCTTTCAACGCGAGGGCTTGAATCCGGTGTACGCTGGTACTAACGTGCTTTGTGTAAGAGGAAAAATTTAAGAAAAAGAAATGGAAATGATTCCAGCGCAAGAAGGTTGCGCTATTTTTGGAAATATTTTCGACGGACAATGAATAGCGAGCTTTGCGTCATATTTTTTTTTAAGCGTGAACGTGGAGCCGACGATGAGCAAAATTAAAATATTAAGCAACAGGCACCTTCCTCGTTTTTCACCGGAAACACGAAAACGGAACTACGTGTAAACGACACCACATGTAGGTATAATGGAATTAGCTTCTAGAACAGGCAAACTTCCTCAATATCGGTGTCACTAATGGTAAGAGGAAAATAATTTCCTTACAATCCGTCCGTCCTCCTACGCCGTTATGATACCGTTGTGGTCGTTTCTTTAACAGAATTTAATCAGGATATGCACGACGTGCACGCAGACATGAACGACATGGCATGACGTGACACTGATGACATAAATGACATGACATTAAGTCATGATCTAGTCTCTTATGCCGTCGTGATGTCGTCGTGATCGTTTCTTTACCTGGATATATACAAAGATATGTATAACATGTATGCATGACATAACCTGAATGACATGCATCTCACAACGTGTATTCATGACACGAATGGCTTTACATGCATATCACGGCATAAATTACATGTCATGATATGTATGTTCTGACATAGCTAGCCTGACATAGCTAGTCACATGGAGGCTCGTGTAACACACACAATTGATTACCCTACACAAACACACTCGCCCATTTGGTAACTCTTGGAGGAGACCCGAACGGTACAGGATAGCCAGCTGTCTGCAAAAGTGCTTCGCGTAACACGGATTGACACACTGTACGTGCGATGTGAAAAATCCTTTTTTTTTCTTCATTCTATCTCGCATGTTTTTCTATCATAGGCCTCCATAAACGCGGTTTTGTGCGCTTAGCTTTCAACATAAATGCTAACGCAGCCGAGATTTGTCGCTTAAAACGTGGATCCATGCGATCGTGATGTACAAATCGCATATCGCTGTGTGTCTTCCGGCCGACTATTTCGAGCCCCCTTCGCTGAGGCTGTCGCTAACCTAATAGACACCTGTCTAGATGCGGCAGCTACAACTGGCTGTTTCTACAAAACAGGAAAATAAATATTCAGTGGTGATTAAGAGATAACTGCCAGAGAAATGCGTAAGGAGTACGTCGCACTTCTTTGAGGTCCCGGATCCATGATTTAAGCCGCGGTCACCAAAATTCAAAGTGTGGTAAATGCACTTTCTCTGTATTTATACACACACACATATACACGCTGTTTCTTCTTTTTTAGCTGCACCAGTGGTTTTTAAAGATTGCTTCTGGCTGATAGCAAAATTACTTGATGAGGCGGCCATTACTTCTACGAGAAATAAAAATGTTCAATTGAATAATTAACGTAATTACGCTAACTTTTTAACACCCTGTATATTAAACACGCCCTGTATATTAGACGACCGAGAGTGCTAACCTATCATGTAACTCAAGTAACCTTGCATGGGGCCTCTCGCAAACACTCCGCGCACAGCCAGCGTGCTTGCTCCCTTCTGGGACCGAACGGCGCGATCTGATCTCGTTTTGCGATTACGTCCCGGCAATCACCGTGCGTGTCTCCTGCATTCGCGTTGCCCTACCGAATCTGGCAGAGCGAGCGGAAACGTGGCACAACATCACCCGAGGAACTACAAAAGAAAGAACGCGCAGCCGTTCAGACAAAGCGCCGGCAAAACCGCGCGCGCACACGAACGTTACGGCTGCCGAGATCGCCGAATGCCATTGCGTTTCTCTATCGGGCGCACGGTCGCCTCCGAGGTTCGACCTTTCCTCGTCCACGCGAACGGTACACGCCACACGGCTGTCTGACAGCTAGCACTGCCAAGGGTTTGCCGCCGTAGCGGGGGCGCAATTACGTTCGTGTCTCGCGGGGAGCCGTATGAACGACCCCTCCCCCCTCCCCCCCAACCACACTCCTTCAGACTGTTCCTCTCCTTCTGTTTCTCTTTAGACCCTGGCTATCTCTCCCGGTGCACTTGTCTCACAGTACCTGCCCGCTTGTTAGTGGCTGATCTTGCTGGCGCCCCACTTTCATTAATTGCGTTACGATGACGGCACTTTTGCCTTTAACCCTGCGTTTTTTTTTTTCTGTAGGGCACATTTATTGCGCGATCAGTGTGCGCATATTTGATTCTTCGGAGCGTTCTAGCCGCTTAGCTGACGCTTGCGCGGGCTCGTACAGCGCACAATAAGTGAGTCAGCGAGTTTAGAAAAGGAGTCAGAGAGTGGTGAAAGACTACAAAGTGCATCCCAGACTTCTGTAACGGCGTGGTCAGTAGTCAGATATTGCTTGAACTATCCGTCGGGGCAGCTTTATATTTATTATCGTTATTTTTTTTTGTGAATCCTTGTTAATGTAGTAATTTATTTTGGTTTATTCCTGGTTACTACTTTTGCTGTCTGTCGCAGTCGATGCATTTCCTACCTCATTTTCTTCGCACTAACCCCTTTGTAACAGAACGGAACAAACTGCATGAACGGGCGAGTGAGTGTTTCGACTACATAACGGTGGCTTGAAATTAATTCTCGTGTGCGTGCATCCGTATTGTCGCATTTCATTCAGTTTAACATTTATTAAGCCCCTGAGTCCCGCAGTATTTATGTTAGCCCATATAGTTATCTTATTGCCCCTTTTGTTGACTGTAACTTCGTTGTCGAAGTAGCGCTTTTCGAGCAGCTACAGGTCTCAGCGATATGAACAAGGAAAATAGAGACTGTGTGTGAATAGAGAGAGGAAATAGAAATAATTAAACATGTTCCAGTATAAAACAATGTGCATTTTCTGCCGAACGTTACCATATAACTTTTAGCGTGTTCACAGCTGCTATTCGCGTGTCTATAGCACTTCGGGCTTCCCGATTATTTACAAAGTGAAGAGAGCAGTTCCCTTATCACCTTCACTTAAAATAGGTCAACCCGATCGCCTTGTTTATAAACAAGTGAAAACGGCAGTTTTCTCGTCGCTTCCATCGTTAAGAGCTTAGCACGATAGTTTTAGTGACATTTCACCGGCGATTTCAATACTCTTGCTGTTATCACCACCTGCGAGTACTATCTTTTCTATCGCATTCACCATGTGGAGGCGAATATCATACTTAGCTGCGATGCCCACAGTTCGAAAGAATAGTTGTGCGATCGTTTTACAGGGGAGTGCAAAAGGTTCGCTGTCATCTTCGAGAGAGAGAGAGAGAGCAAATGATAAAGGAAAGATAGGGAGGTCAACCAGGACGGAGCCCGGTTGGCTATCCTACACTGGGGAAAGGGAAAAGGGGACCGAAAGATTAAAAGAAGAAGAGAAAGTGTACTGGGGATATCGTTCGATCACTCAGTCCGGATCACAGACGTTGACTCAATCCAGTAGCTTTCAAATATCGCAGCAGCGCTTTTGTGGCCTTTTGTAGCTGCGATATGCGAGGCCATGGTCCCAAGATCTTGTTCAAGGTGAACGGTGTTCTACCTAGCTGATTGAGAGCTGTGCAGAGGTCATGTCTTTCGTTTTCAAAAGATGGGCAGTAGCACAGTAGATGTTCTATAGTTTCCTCGACACCGCAGGCATTGCAGTCGGCGCTATCAGCCATTCCAATCAAAAACGTATATGCATTGGTGAATGCGACGCCCTAGCGTAAGCGGCACAGCATTGTTTCCTCATTTAGCGGAAGCCCTGGTAACAGCCGCAGTTGCATAGAGGGGTCGAGGGAATGCAATCGATCTTAGGCGAATTCAGGCGTGTGCCACTTCTCTAAGTCATCTTCGAAGTGCACAAAGCGCTTGCCAGCTCTGGGAATACAGTAAAAGTTCCACAGCATGGTTTCGACTATGCCAAGTTCACACGTATGTATTAGTCCCGGTTCCGTAAAAGAACGTATTCGAGCAGGGATATGCTTTGCCTTCCGCATATATTGAATCTGAGCCCAGTCTCCGGCACAGCTTCCGTGCAAATGCTGACGTTGTAGTACGTAGAGGCAGGTGATGTGAACTGTCTTAGAGAAACTGGACAGCCGACCTTTGTCAGAATAAAAAAGGGAAGAAGAACAGTGGTCAGAACGTACGTGTGCTCTAATTCATTAGCGCATACATGAAGTTCGCTTCCTGCTGCCTACGGGACTGCGATGTAGGTTTTGATAGCGACGTGTGGCGCCTCAGAAATTTGTTTGCCGATTTCCGTTTCACTTCTTATCTTTCCCCCTTTCTGTCCCTTTAAATCTCTTTTCCCGCGTTCAAAGCAGCAAATCCGACTTTTTTTCGGGTTAACCTCTCAGCCTTTCCTTCGCACCCTCTCTCTCTCTCTCTCTCTCTAGCTCTCAGGCAAAAAAAGAAAAGGTACGCGTGACGGGGACTTGCGGTCTTTATTTTCAAGGCCCTCTCGTTCAGGAACTCCCGTTCTCGTGTGTGCAATCTGCGCTTAAAGAGACGTTCAAGCATCGGCAATTTGTTCATATGGGTGCTCTCCGTCCGCCTCATGTGTTAGCCCCGATGCTGAGCCACGACTGAGACAGAAAAAAAAAAAAAGAATGGAAGAGTAATAATAACAATGATAAGAAGACAGCGCAAGCTCAATACACCCTCTCGGATAGTTTTACTATCGTTCGAATGGCGTGTTGTTTATGTCCAAGCTGTTTCCGGCCTGCGAGAGCGAGAACTCGAGATGCGAAACTCAACACCGCGTTTTCCTTCGAACTCAATAGCAGGAAGGGGGGAGGGGAGGGGGGAGGAAGACGCACAGTCGTAGTTGTCTGTACTACGCGATGTTCTCAGCGAGTGATCCAAGGTAATTCTGTTATGTTTGTCTGGCTCATAGCATCTACACCTTGGCCGTAGTACGTGGAAGTTCTTATCGGCTGAGACTCTTCTCGTGCGTCTGTTACCGAGTGCGCCTGCACGTAGTTGGCTATCACCGGCCCATCGTTCACAGTTCTCGGGAGTTTCCTTATCTTCCTGTTCGGATGAGAAATGTGATACCCTCAATGCGGAATGGATAATAGCGCACACTGACGCTTTTGTTCTGACTCAAACTTCTTAAGGAGTGCGTGAGTCTAGGCTGAACACGGCTTGTTAAAATGGACGTGAAAAAAAAAAGGTAAGGACAATTTAAACCAGCGTTCTGCACGCGTTTATTCTGAAATGATGCTGCCTTTCACGTTGTGCAGAACGCAGAAAAAAAGAAACAATGACACTAATACATTTGTTATGAACAAAGAGCCAGGAAAGTGCATGACGAGCAAGGATCCCCGGCAATCCATAAAGATCGACTGTCTGGACGACTGGCTCAAAGATAGCAAGCATACAATGTACCGAGTGCTTCTTAGCTGTTTAGACAATACAGAAATTTTCTTAAATCGCCTGTGGGCGATTGCATAATTTCACCAATTAAGCTGGATTACTCAAAGAGGCGGTGGACATTATTTGCACGATCAATTGAAATGCATATTCGGCCAATGAACAGAAATTCACCGATTAACATTTAATATTAATTATTTTACGGTACATATCGCAGCTTACGACTTGTAGCCGGTGAGTCCGCAAGGTGTTGAAATAATTTTTAACTTAGAAATAATTTTCAGAGTGGCATCAGTTTCGAGATTCATTGCTGAAGTGCGTGACGAAATACATGGGCATTCCACTTACTTTTGTGCTTCAATGCATAAAATGGTGGTTTGATCAAAATTTCACAGTTTCGCCATAAGGGCAAAGCAATGAATACGATAGCAGCGTGTTAAAACATTACACGAAGTGCAAAACTCGTAGCTGCAGTGGCTGTCCGAATTGAAGTTAACGTAAGCTGACTAAGTCAAAGCGAGCTGTTGTGCTAGGGGTCCTCTGTTCGAATCCGGCCATCGGACAATATAATTTATGATTATTAATTAAAGCTAACGTCTTTGTTAGCGACTTTACCACCACTTTTCCGTACTGTGTATGTTTCAACCATCTTCTCTGGGCCGATTCCTCACGTAGAGCACAGGCGCGCCAATAAAATTACATAATTTTCAGGTTCGAGCTCTGTTATTGTTTTAAGTTTTAATATTTACGATAAAAGGCACGCGCTGTCGGTGTTTTGTTTGATCACATTGGTTTGTGGGCTGCCATTCTAAAAATCAAGTAGGTCAAATAGGTAAGACCTGGTGTGTGTGTGTGTATATATGTATATATATATATATATATATATATATATATATATATATATATATATATATATACGGCGGAACTTCTCGGTGACACCGGCACCGACGACGATGGCGAATGTGAGGCAAAGAATTGCCCTCGTAATCGCATAGAGCTGCTATGCCTCGCAGTCCATATAAATGCTATTGCAATAGCAAAAGTGGAACCATCGTGCATTTTTACCGCAAGTTTTACGACGTTTTTTCTAGATACCCGTGTGATCCTTATAATTCGTTCCAAGTGGATTTGCATCGCAAGCTCACGGGCTGCCATTTCTAAATTGTAATATGTGCATTAGAATAACAAATTAAAAAGCTAATGAGTGAATTCGTGTTTATTTGTTGATCATCCATTTCAATTTCTTGTGCGAGTCGCAATTTCTTGTCGTAATCCAGCTCAAAGACTGCAATTTCTTTATCTATCACGAGCGATTTTCAAAAATCCTGCGTGGGCTAAAAAATACGCCCCGTACAATGAATCAGGACGGCGCAATGACTCATCCCAATGCAATGCACGCAGTTGCGGTATATATATCCTGCTCGGGTGATGACGCACGCCTGGCACCTCGAAACTGAGCGCATGTTTTCAAAGCGCCAACAATACCTCCGTGCCTTCTGATCAGTCTTGAACGAAAGCAAACGCTCTCTGGTGCGTCAACGTGACTCTTGAGAGATGCCTACGACTGTAAGAGAGTGTCTGAACCAGTAAATGTCCATGCGATATAGCGTTTCCTTGCATTCTTTCTGACTGACTCTCTTGGTACCTTTTATTTTTTTGTGCGAAAGCGTCGAATGGCTCAGCCGCGTTTACATGAATGCGACGGAATGCAACAGTAGCGCATCGCGGTTTCTAGCGCATCAATGCGAAATGCCAAGCGCTTACATGTAGCGCATCACACCTGGTGCGATGGTGGCGGCACACGGTGCCGCAACGGTGCCGCACATGGAACGCAAAGCAGCATTTCCGCGCCCATCCGGCGTCACGCCACGCCGCAATTCGGCAAGCGCAGCAGGTCCGCAGCAATTTCAGTTTCCCAGAATTCCCAATGCGATGCGATCGCGTTTACATGCGCTCGGAAAATCGACTCGTTCGTCTCAATCCACCCCCATCTGGCGCATCATAATGTGACGCGCTTTCCTAGTGCGTTAGTCCCGTTTACATGGATGCGATGCGGTAGCGAAAACGCCGCCGTCCCGCTTCTGTAGCAGCGAAACACCTGCTGCCGCAGTGGGGCGCCAGGTGTTACGCGAGAGGAGTGAGCATCCCCGCGACGCCACGTCACCATCGCTGCCGCTCTCGCTTTCAGAAGCCTGTGTTATCCCAACACCTTCTATACTCCGTTCCATCCGTAGCAGTCAACGCTGTGGAAACTATGCAAAAAGTCCGGTCAAGAAAAGTTAACACTCCGCGCTTTCCGTTCATGCTTCGCTGCGCACCAACAGCGTTCGCTCGCGCGAGCATGCATGTGAGGCGTCTCGCGACGGGTTGCAAAAAAAAAAAAAAAAAAACCCGACAAGAACAATAAAAATAAAAATGATTTAAAGCAACGCATAAGCAACCGTATACCACACTGTGTCTGTTTCCAAGGATTAAAACTTGTTTCATTCAATACTGAGCATATATATATAATGTTGCGCACAATTGTGGTCTAAAACATCGAACTCCAAGCGCGCACGAATCCACTGCAGGAAGTCTCTCTAGTCTCCACGGCGTTGGCTGCTATGTATGGAACGGAGAATACGTAAGGCCAAATCAAATCGCGCCAAGCGTTTCAGCGCACTCGCTTGCCCGCGAGGAGTTAATTAACTCGAAGGACTGCTCAGCGGCGTTCAGCTGGACATTAATGCTTTCGCGTTCACAACTCATATGACGTGCTTAGGTGTCCTCGCCTTTTTCGCGGAAGCAGATTTCGTTTTTCCTAACGTTCGCTGATTCTCGTCTCCAGGCGACTGTGCGACTGGTTTAACGACGATGAACAGCGAAGCAGCGCTTACTTACTGCTTGTTTATCTCCTGTCTTATGATGTCAGTATAGCGGCGAACGAAAAGAACCATTACGTTCGCGCAGTTCTTTGGACATGCCACTATTATACTATCGCTGTCTTCCTGTAGTTGCACCGTGTGTTCACTGCACCTCCGCCGCGGGTAGGCCCGGCATTGCACTAAATTCGGGACCGGCCCACGTATGGGGAGTGCTTAACACCTGCTTCACTTCCACCCTGCTTTGGTCCCACATTGCACTATCTTCGCCATCGGCCCACGTATGGCGAGTGCTTAACGCCTGTTTCACCTCCGCCGCAGGTCGGCCCTGTATTGCACTATCTTCGGGATCGGCCCACGTATGGGATTTTGTATCTACACGCGGAGACGATCCTGGGGGAACTAGCCCTTAACAGCTTCGCTGATAATACTGTTTCTTGTCTGTAGTACTGGCTAAAAGGCTTGTCACCGTCAAGAAGTGAACAATGTGCGCAATCTTGATGCTCTATCTTCAAGCTACCACCGGCCTCCTTGAACGGCTCACCGCTTAAAGAAAGAAAGAAAGAAAGAATGAAAGAAAGAAAGAAAGAAAGAAAGAAAGAAAGAAAGAAAGAAAGAAAGAAAGAAAGAAAGAAAGAAAGAAAGAAAGTCGCAGTTTCGCCCGAAAGGCGAAGCATCGATTGCAATAGCAAATTAGTAGACAGCTATACGAAGTAAGGATAGATTTATCGACCGTATAAGCTTGTAAACATTCGCTAACTAAATTCAGGTTACTAACTAAGTTACTAATACTAACTAAATTACTAACTTAATTACTAACTAAATTACCAATAAATTAAGAAAGCATGGTAACACGCGCGTACAAGCAAACATGAACACATCTGACTCGATGACCGTCAAAATTCGCTGTCAAAACGCTAGAATAATTGCTACCCCAATAAAAAGAAATTAATACGAATGGTGATTTTTGTTGTTTACCTCCATGAGAAAAGCTGAGACATAAATTCGGTGGGAAAGGCAGAGAAGTTGTATATTGCGGAGAAGAAGGAACTGGATATTCGGTTTGCTGTCATACACTATGCAAAGGCTAAGGGGGGAGAGAACGCTATAAACAGCTTATCCAAAGTTGCGCTGTGTGACAGAGAGGGACCGCGGGGCTCCAACTTACTTTTGACCACTCGGTCCCGTTTGATGTGCATCGACCCAAGATACACGGGCTTCTTAGCATTGAATCGCCAATGCAGCAACTGAGCTATGACGTTATGCGACGTGGCCTTACGAACTCTTTTACGCTTCCCCACAACCACCTTTCGTACTATACAGTGTGTCCCAGCTAAGCTTAGTCAGAGTTTTAAAATATCCACGTTGCACGTAGCTAGACACAACAAGATAAACTTGTGTGCCGTCGCTTGGAGATACCCAATGTATTGTTTTTCTCATTCCGCCTAATTAGATAATTAGTTTTGGTTAATTAATCAACTTCTCAGATATAATTACATGAAAAGTGTAAATTAGAAAATTGTAGAGCGACATGAAAAACTCCCGATACAGCTTTCTGTTGCTCAATACGCGCTTCATGAAAGCGTTTTTCCAAGCGTGAAAGAAGCCTGCGAATGGCACGCAAAGTGTCTCGAGCGTGCAGAGGCGCGGCAATTAGGCGGAATAGAAAGATAGTTTATCTCCAAGCGACGGCAAACAACATTACGTTTGTTCTGTCGAGCTACGTGGCATTTGCATCTCTTTAAACTCTGGCTAACGTTAGCTGGAACACCCTGTACATTAGCCTGCCTCAGTCAACCGTGTCGCTCTTTTAGAAAAAAAAAAGTTATAATTTCCCATATCAAAGTAGGTGAATGCAGAAGTCTGGCGAACGAGACATTCTGACTCGCATGTGAGTCATTCGAGTATACCAAGGTACGAGGCAACGACTATTCAAATCTGTGGCAGAAATACACCACTTCCGCACCCGATATTTTAAGGGGAGTCGCTTAAGGTGCAGACCAAACGAGAGAAATCAACATTGAGTTCTAACAAAATAATAAGCCCAGTGCAATTATTGAATGGGAGAGCTCGAGCTTCTGTAGCACTTCTAACCATAATTAAATGTTCTGGCTCTTCGTACAATAAGGCAGCGTAATTGAATTAAACGCGGCGACAGCAAAGCACTGAAGATCCGCGACGCGCGCCTTTAACGCTACCTCTAGCGGCCGCGAAGCAGTACTCTTGCCTTGACTACTGCAGCGGCTCATCTCACCATCGTTGCGTTTCTACACGCCGTTTACTTGTCGCTTCCGTTGCCTGGGGCTGAAATTGCGAGGGAAATAAAATTTCACAACAAATCGGGGAGCTAGCTTCCTGCGTGCTCTCTGATTGCGGCCGATCGAAAAACGCGACGCGCTGATTTCGTTGTCATTTCTTTTTCTCGCGGCGTTCCTCTCCTTGCTTGTTCTCCTACGTTCTGGTCATTTGCAGTAGGATACGGTCATCGTTTCGCCGACCGTAATGTGTTGCTTCGTTTGTCGCAAGCACCCTCAAGAAAAAGCGATGGTCCAACTGCACGTATCCGTAGTTTCCCTGTACTGTTGCTGCGTGCAGGGAGAATGGCCCCCTGCCACTTCTCGCTTATAGCTCGCTTTATCCAACAGCGCTCTTCTGCGCGATCACTGTCTGCGGCGGAGTCTTCCGCTCACGCTAAGGCGTTCCCGTGGACATTGAGATAGAAGCGATAGCCCTTACGCTTCTGAACTACTACGGCAACGGTGAAGGGTAGTTTATACTTCGGTTGTTTTCCTGATGTCAGGGTATTGTACGTTCTGTACCCTACCCCGGTGCCTCCCCCCCCCCTCTTTTCCCTTTATACACATGCACATTTTTTTTTTGCATTTATTGTCCACGCACTACAGGCATCTCGGCTTTCGCAGCACTCTTTCAAAAAACGTTTTGGCTTTTTTTCCCAGGAGAGCGACTACTTATACGGTCATCTGATTTTCGTCCCTTTAACGAAATTCGTCTTCGCTTTTCTCGTTTACGCTCGGAAGAGAGCTGGCAACGGACAATGGATTGTGCGTTGCTGCCGCATGTGTACTACAAAGGCGTGACCTAAGATCGTCCAGCGCGTTATTGTACATATGCGTCATCGAGAAATTCGGTGGGAGGCCTCTGTCTCACCATTCGCAGTGACTTCGACAAATTTTGCTCACCAGGCTATTTGAGACACAACCGCCTCCTTTTCATCGGTCATATTCCTCCTGGCTCGAAAAGCGATTCGTGCACTAGTGCAGTACTTGAAGTGCACCGGTTTAAGAGACCGTTTATAGTGTCCTTGTGTATGGTGTCCCTCCTACACGTACTCAGTGCTTACTCTCTCCCTTTCTTCCTCGTTCTATTCCCCTTTCCCCCACCCCCAGTGTAGGGTAGCAAACCGGATGCTGTTCTGGTTGACCTCCCTGCCTTTCCTATCCTTGTTTTTTCTTCTCTTCTCTTCCTCCTGCACTTTTTTGTTTGTTTACCCTCTGCTAATGGGGCATACCCACTATAGGGAATTGGTCAAGATTCGGATGGAATTAGAAGGCGATTAATAATTCCAAGAAAACAACCGAAATTAATGGTGTCCCCCAGTTTATCCTGTTGTATCGCTGCGTGGCCTTTCTTCATCATCTTCTGCATCGCGCATCATATTCTTGGCCGCACGCCGACTATTATTATTGTTGAAAGGTTACGTCCACATTAGCGGAAAAGAATATCACCCCTCCACTACCCGGAGCTGGGATGCAAGCGAAGATAGGGATCCGCGGCTCTTTGTTGTAACGCTTCGGCTTCCCGCTCCCTCACGGCGAGGTGGGCACGTCAACGACGAGCCCTTTCTCGAGCGAGTTCCCGGTGACGTTCATGAAACGCCGCGTGTTGTTCAGCCGAACGCACGACGCGCGGCCCGCTCCCGCTGGCGTTCCTTCAACGCAGCCTGCTCTTCGGCAGAACGAGCCAAACCATTACCTTCTAGACCGGTTTAAGGCCCGCGCTTTCCGTCGTGACGTCACTTCCTCCTGTCCTACGAGCCTTCTCGCTCGCCCCGTCTACACCGGCGCACAAGTCCGCCGCGCGCCATATTTGCTTTGTGTGCTGTGTGGGTGTGCTGCAGTTGTGTGCAACTTTTTTCGTCTTATTTGGTTTCCGTTCTCCCAAGTTTTGTGGCATATGCCGGTCTTGGCATGCCGAACAACTGCTGTGTGCCGGCACGTTCAAGTAATTACAGAACAGGGGAAAAGGCCCAAGTGTTTTCTTTCCCGAAGGACGAAGTGCTGCGCACGAAGTGGCTGAGGGCGATTCCGCGGAAGGATTTTGCTCCTACAGATAATAACAAGGTAAGAAATTTGTTGTTACACTGTGCTCCTATAGTGTCGTTGAAGTGCAAACTCAATTATTCATTTTTAGTCAAACGAGACCCACATGTAGCACGTATTTAGGTTTCGTTGCATGCAGGTATGCGCGCTGCACTTCGAGGGACCATGCCTTGAATGAAAGACTTCGTGCACGGATCTTAGTACAGGGCGAGTGCTTGAGGTTTCTTTGAAAGTATCACGTCTTCACCAAGGATCAGTGCCTACCCTTGTTGCTGGATGCCCATCGTACGTGTCGAAACAGGACGGCTGCCCTTCCAGGCTATCACCTGAGAGCATCCGTCGAGAAACGGACCCACCGAAAAGCATCCGACTTCGCTCGTGCGATTTCCGAATCTGCAGCATCGTGCAGAGTGAAGAATCCGCAGAATCCGCAGCAGAGTGAAGAAATTCAGCGTACTTTTTTCTGCCTTCTTGAACTGAGAAGACGGTTGAAGATAGTGTGCGTGCCTTATGTGTGGACGGTTATACATCGCCCCAACTGCGCACTGTTTTTAAACATTGTGAACGAGAGCACACCTGTTTTGCACTCACCAGTGACCGTCTCCGTTGATATGGAGATAAGTGCGTGCTTCCGCAGCAAAAGCCTAAAGCGTCTTGGACATTACATGGTTCGAAATGAGATCAAGGATATCAAAGCACTCGTCGAGCTGCTGAATCGGATGCAATACAATGAGAGCGCCGAGTGTCCGTCTGATGGAATTCCAGATATTGTTTGTGTCCTTCTGGGAAACATAGAGGAACACATATTACAGCGAGCAAAAGGGATATGGTTAGATTTTTGAAAGGACAGGACACACTGCTTGTAAAGGAACGCGTGCAGTATTCATCAGAGGTTACGGTACTCGCTTGCATTTTGCACACCATATCCCCTCACGCATGCAAATTCCTCAGGTCATCAGGCTTTCTGGTCTTGCCACATCCGAGCACGATAAGAAAAGTGTGTTCTTCATTTCAGTTGTCCCTACATAATGAATCTGGGAATGAGAATTTTCTTAAGTACATCACCCACACCACGTAATGCACGCTGAAGTAGTTGTAAACAAACCGTTGCAGCCCGAAAAATCAACGCTTTTCCTGGAGATGTCAAATCATAGCGACGTTGCGGAGCACCCAATTAAAAGCCTGCCAGATTTCGAAGAACTACATACATGTGAAAATTGCCATGAACCTGACCTAGTGCTTGGCATGTCAGGAAGATGTGCCAGACACGTAATCCTGAACAATTATTGCAAGAACAGAAATGACACGGCTGCTGCTGCTGCAAAAGCTGATGCAAATGCACGTAAATTAAAAACAGTTGCGAAGAAGTGAAACTGAGAAACGGTTGTTCTTGGCTGCTGTTTCTTGGGCTTTGATCATGAGTGAAGAAAATAAAATTTTGTCCCTGTTTGTGAATTTTCTATGCATTTTGCATTTGTACACATTAACTCCTCTGTGTACCTGGAGCGAACGCCATGAGACGGTATTTTTCAAGCGTTCTCGTCTTTTTCTCCTCATCATTTTGTCTTTTTCTACACCTCAACGATAATCCATCATTTTTACACGCCACTTCTTGACCACACTAAAAACCGCAGACACGTAGCGTCGTGCAAGCCCTGAGAACACCTACGTAGCGAGCGCTGGGCAGCAAGCTGGGGAAACTTGGAAGAGGCGCGTCGCCTGGGACGGGCTGCGGTGACGTAGCTGACGTCAAGGCACGTGACGCGCAGGCCTGAGTGAGTGAGTGAGTGAGTGAGTGAGTGAGTGAGTGAGTGAGTGAGTGAGTGAGTGAGTGAGTGAGTGAGTGAGTGAGTGAGTGAGTGAGTGAGTGAGTGAGTGAGTGAGTGAGTGAGTGAGTGAGCGAGCGAGCGAGCGAGCGAGCGAAAACTTCATTGAGCTTTAATAATTGTATTCTGCGGCTGGAGCGGATTCTTCAGGGCATTCTGCCACACTAGGCCTATCTGCCCTAACTTCCTACCCTGCAGTGGTAAAATAAAGTTGTTTCTCTCTCTCTCTCCTCCTTGTGTTTTTCCCGGGGTCTTCACCCGCTGCTTCGTCTGTCCTCTATCGCAATGGTCGGCTACCCTCAGTCCAGGGATCCGCTGGCTTCTGAAACGGGTCTAGGAAGCTCTGACCAAACGCGGCGTCCCCATCTGACTGCTGGGCCTGAGCTGGCGGGAAACGGCGGGCACGAGGCGAGCGAACACGCGAACACACCCTTTCCCTCTTGCGGAGCGAGGGGACGCCTGATTGGCTCGCGCCTTGAGCTGCGTCTACTTCTTGATGCATATAAAACCCCGCTTTAAAGGGCGCGTATGATGAACCGACAGTCGCTGAACCGGCTAGCGTGGTGGTCTCGCAACCCGGCAAGCAATTTTTATTTTCGCGTGGCTTGAGTTTTTTCGTACAGCAACACCGACACCAGTGAGGCAATACACGCTCCGCGTGAATACAGTTCGTCTGGGTAGCGTGGCGTTTTCCCATTTGCCGAGAGCATGACATTGTTTCCATTGTTATTATCGTTACACGTGCGAATGTAAACTGTAATGTTCTACGCAGATGTGTAAGTTGGCTTTCCTTCAATGCGCCTTCGGCGCTCACGGACAAATCAATGAGACAAAGAAAGCTTCGCTTTGTAAACGCGCGCGGCATGCCGCAGCAAGCAGAACGCGCCAGTATTCGCATGACCACACTTGCAGCCGTCTATGTCGCCGTCGCAAGCAAATTGTTCACTCTCAGCTGGAATCACTCAGGCTGAGATCAGCGATGCTGAGAGAGGATATTTCCGCGTGGCGTTTGGTCACGTGAATGAATCGGCCGGTCCACATTAGCGTCGCCAAGCGACGGCGAGCGATATGCCGCGAAATATAGGACGATATACCTTCGAGACCCATCTGCCCCGCGGCTGGAGAGTGTGGCTGCTTGACGGTTTTCGCGGCGCGATTTTACACCGAAAGCTGCATATGACTGACGTTCCGTAGTTTTTTGGCGTCCGGCAACAGAAACGGACTTAGCGATTTCTAACAAACCCATTACAATAGTTTTCATTGTTTGCTTTATGTGTGATCACGTACAGGCGCAGTGTGGCGGCTGAGATGTCAAAATGCGGAACAGATTAGAAAGCTCACCGTGAAAAATGCCGTGCCGTCAAGGTTATCGCAGTATATAAGCAGGAGAGGTATCGGCGCTAAAAACATCTGCGTTATCGATGGGGCGGACACGTATATTTCGTACACCCGAAGAACAACATGCGTACGAGGAACGCCGGAGGAAAAAGCAACGAGAATGTCAACGGTGCCGGCGCGAAACGAGCACCGACGAAGAACGTTCCCACGATGCTGAACGAACAAATGACAATCATTTCACTGTGTGAAGATGGAATGGCAGCGAAAGCAATTTTCTTTTCGTTTGAGAGTTTTGTCTGTCGTCAGTTTATCGCTGCCATTCAATCTTCACAGAGTGGAATGGTTGTCATTTTTACCGCCCGCTGCTCTGGCCACATGCAGGCGCTCATCGTCGCCAGGACCAGACGGCATCACCTACGCTGCTGTATGCCACCTAGGTGAAGATGGCCAAGGTATACTTCTGGAATGTTACAACCAGTCATGGAATGATGGCCTCGTTCCTGAGCAATGGAACTCCAGCCGCTTGATACCACTCCTGAAGCCTGGAAAGTCGCCACTTTACCTAGCGTCCTACCGATCCATTGCGCTGGCCAGCTGTGTTGGGAAAGTCATGGAAAGAATGATTCTCACACACCTAGAGTGGTATCTTGAGCATTAAAACGTATACCCCGAGGCCACGGCTGGGTTTAGAAGCGGCCGTTCCTCTATTGACAACGTCATCGACATCGTGACGTCTGCACAACACGAAAAACACCGCAAGCGTAAATCGGTTCCACTTATCCTCGATGTTAAAAGCGCCTATGATAATGTAACGCATGAAGCCATCCTTGATGCCCTGGAAAATAATGGAATAGGTGGACGCATGTTTCAGTGGATTCAGAGCTATCTATTCAAAAGATCCATCTTTGCGCACAGTGCATTGCGCACTTTGCGCACACCCTGCGGAACGCCACTTGCCGTGGTGTTCCGCAGGGTGGGGTTCTTAGCCCCACTTTGTTTAATCTTGCAATCCTTGGACTTGCCGATGTTCTACCACATACAGCAAACCTTTCTATATATGCTGACGACATATGCATATGGGCCTCGGCAGTTACACGTCTCCAGGTGCGTGCACGGCTCCAAAAAGCAGTTACCCTAACATCATCGTACCTGCGTGCTCAAGGCCTCAGCATTTCGACCGAGAAGTGCGCCTTAGTCGCTTTTACCCACAAGCCCATGACCTGGTAGCCCATTTCTATTGACCACCAAACAATTTCATACGCAAAATCTCACCGATTCCTAGGCGCTATTATCGACAGAGACCTTTCATGGAGCCCCCACAACTCATACTTGAAGAAGAGGCTTACTGCTATCGCCCATATACTAAGGCTTCTTGCCAGTAAAACGTGGGGCACATCCGTGGTGTCTATGCTTCAACTATACAGGACGCTTTTCCTAGGATACTTGCGATATAGCACACCAGAGATGTCCAATGCTAACAAAACTAAAATGCATTTCCTACAGAGCATTCAAGGCCAAACCCTTCGAACATATCTGGGGCTACCTCGAAGTGCTTCAACCGTGGCAACAACTGCCACCGCAAGAGACCACCCTGTAATGACCTATATAGCTATCGACGCACTCCAGACGCATGTTCGCCATATATCCATGGTCCCTGACCACCAGAGTCCCTGACCGGAGTCCCTGACAGGAGTCCCTGGCCTCCTGTGTACCTTGCTGTTCCAGGAATAGTGAAGAAAGCTAGCCTGGCCACCGCGGCTCTCAAGCAGATCACATCAGAACGTTTGCATTGTTCATACGCTAACCGAATCCATGTTTACACGGATGGTTTCGTCTCGGAAAATTCGATGGGCGCCATTGTTATACCATCTCAATGGGTCGTCATCAAGTTTAAGACTTCACGCGTAACGACATTTACAGGTTCCGAGCTGGCTGCTCTTCGCGCTGCTGTCGTATGCATTGAAAAAGAACCGCCTAACAAATGGGCAATATTTTGTGATTCGAAAGCAGCCCTCCAGAGCTTGCGAGGTTTACGATGTGGCAATTATGAACATCTGGTGTCTAAAATCAACAAAACTTGCCGTTGCGCTTCTGAACGAGGACATGAAATCATCTTTCAGTGGCTGCTGGGACATTGTGGCATCGTTGATAATCACCTCGCCGTTGACGCTGCCCGACGTGCCCAGGATGGCGCACCGACACTCCTTATACCTTTATCGAAATTAGACGCTGCAAGAGAGCTTCGCCGTCTCGCTCATACCATCACATTAAGCTACTGGCATTCACCACAGAACTCTAAGTGTCATTTATACAGCCTCAACCCATCACTAAAACTTAAATTACCAGGAAATCTTTCACGACGTGACGCAACACTGCTGTATCGGCTGTGGGTAGCAGTAGCATTCACCAATTCCTACAGCTATCGTATTGGAATTGCGGACTCACCAATCTGCGCTAAGTGCAAGTGTGAAAAGATCATCAGTCATCTTCTGTGCCACTGTTCTCGCTTTGATAACCAACGTAAGACTCTCCAGTGTGCCTTGAGTAGACTGGATGACAGGCCATTTATGGAAGCAAAGATCTTGGGAGCCTGGCCTCACAGTTCATTAGCCCAGAAAGAAGTTCGAGCGCTTCTTCACTACCTGAAGGCAACAGACTTGAGTGCCAGACTGTAGCCATCCTACACCTAACTTAGTGCATCTGAAAGTACGGTATAGACTCACGTTCTCTCTCTCTCTCTCTCTCTCTCTCTCTCTCTCTCTCTCTCTCTCTCTCTCTCTCTCTCTCTCTCTCTCTCTCTCTCTTTCACTCCCCATTCCCTCCCCACGCGTAGGGTAGCAAACTGGACTCAGTCTGATTAACCTCGCTGCCTTTCCTTCTTCCTTCCTTCTCTCTCTCTCGCTCTCTCTACAGCGAAGCTGTTAAAGCTAGCTCCCCCAGGATCGTGTCCGTGTGTCGACACAAAACTATCATCAACAGGATTGGCTCCAGCGTCATCGTCTTCTTCCACACCTGGGTCGTTGACACCTCTCGGCGCTGCCGCGCGAAAGCGTTCATGCCACTGCTCCCGCGTTCGTCGTCGTAATTAATTAATCAGGAAACACAAACATGTAACCAATTTTACAGCGAAGCTGTTAAGGGCTCCTTCCCCCAGGACCGTGTCCGTGCGTTGAAACGAAACTACCCATACGTGTGCCGATACCGAAGATAGTGCAATGCGGGGCCGACCCGCGGCGGAGGTGAAGCAGGCGTTAAGCATTGCCCGTACATGGGCCGATCCCGAAGACAGTGAAATGCCGGGCCAACTCGCGGTGGAGGTGTAGTTCGCCATTAAGAGGTCCACATACAAAGATTCGCTCGTCAACCTTCTTCACAGAATGTAAGGGCACTGAGATTCTTTTGTTTTTGTTTTTTTCACTCTTGTGGACGTGCTTTAAGACGCACGGGCTGTCGCGCGTGTGCTTTAGGGCCTCTGAAGCTTGAGTAGTGGAGCGCTCGGGACGGACATCTCTCCTTTCTCCCTCGCTGCCCTTTCCCCCTGTGGCGGCCGCGGGAGAGGAGGATGGCAGCTTCATATCACGCCGGCGCTCGTGCCGCTGCGGACAACACGCACATAACAAGCCGGTGCATACGTGTAGCCAACTATACTAGCGCTACAAATGCGCTGTTTAAGGGCTATATTCTACGTGGACTTGTGCAATGAAACAACAAAGGCCACCTAATATCCTCATTGCAACAAATATAAGCTTTCATGCGCATCCATTCTTTGAAGAAGCGAACAGCTTTTTTGAAGCGCTCGGCTATTTGCTTACATTGACAATCACCATCGACGGTTTCTTTAAAGCTTTTTTTTATTATCTCCTGCGCCATGACTTCAGCTCCACGTGTAAGCTACGCCAGCGGCGAAGCTTTCTGTTTACCGTTTTTTTCCTTCTCTTCTGTCTTTCTTCTTTTTTTTTTCAGGCCGCCACCTGTTTTTGCCAGCGCCACTGGTGCCAGCGCCACATGAAAAGATATAAAAGCACATTAACAAACAGGTCAACTAAGCCCAACACAAGAACGTTTATTTATTTATTTATTTATTTATTTATTTATTTATTTATTTATTTATTTATTTATTTATTGTTGGTGGTGGTCGGGGAACGAACTGGGGTCTCTCATTTTGGTGAGTTCGTCGCCACTTACGCGGGAGGCATCTCTGCCATAATGATAGAAATAAACGCGCGCGAGTCCTTTAACAGCAACTTCGCCAGATTTTCTCTCGAGCAGTACGGATGCACCTTACAGAGACCTGAAGCGAGCCGCCGCAAACGAGCACTTAATGAAGCGAAACGAGCACAGTTAGCACATTTGCCCGGTCGTATGGCACTTGGTGATCGCCCAGTTCTTCTCACGGCTGCCAGCGCCACTGCTGTCGCAGTATGCAGATAACAGTGCTACCTCCATGTGCATATCTTGATGTGCACCCTTTGGTGGTCTCGCATTGCTATTGCTAGGAACTCGGAACGACCGTTGCTATCTCTAGAGAGGTACGGACGCAAAAGCAAAAAAGAAAAGAAAAAGAAAAGAAAAACACGGAGTTAGGAAGGGAAAAGCGGGGATGGCACGCACAGAAGAGAAAATGCAAAAGAGGCTGTCGCAGCGCTTGAGCTATCAGCTCCGTGCGGGTGATAACTTCAGCGGTTGAACAAGCCAGAGCAAACGCTGTGATACAAGTGAAGCCAGTGAAGCAACACATATAGACGCAAGATACGATGGTTCCCGTATCTCCCTTTGCTCTCGCTTTCCTTCCATCTCTCTCTCTCTCTCTCCCCACCCGGGCAGACCTTCCTCGAAGTCGTCCGTTTATCTGCACGTGGGCACTCGCGAGTCACAAAATGCAGATGTTGCGACTCTCGCTATCTGTTAGCACAGCGCACGTGCTCAACTCGTGGTAACTCGCCACGACGGGCGCTCCGTTCCATGCGCAAGGCGCCGACGAGCCTTGGCTCCGTGATGAAAAAAAAAAAAAAAAATCTGCGATTCATAGTGAATCCCACTGATCAACTGGCATGGAGATAGTGGAGTATCAGTGGATAGGGATAGTTTAAAGATAGTGGGACGGCGTATGACTTTAATGAACCGCGTATCTCGATGAGAGATTCTGTCTTGATCGTCAAATTGGACGCGATTCGTCACGCTCCGTTAACGGTACGGTGCACCTTAGGTCTTCTAGCTTGCACTTCATAACAGCGGTGCGCCTTGCCTTCATTGTTCGCTTACCTTTCAGAGATCTGCCTTCTCAGAAAGGTTTAACAGAGGTTCACTTGGTGAAATAAAAAGGCCGGAATTCTTTTGCCGTCGACCCACCTGTAAATGTCATTATCAGGCTTACTCGCAATTACTAAAAAAAAAAAAAGAAAGAAAAAAATGTTCAACTCTCCTCTGGAAACTTCTAATCACCTTCCCCCTCCCTCTGCTGATTATCGTGTCAACTGTCGTATGCACGCCGGCGAAAATATCTGGCTTCCAATAAAGAGCTTCTCTCCTTCTCTCTCTTTGGCAGAGGAGAAGCTGGTTTCCACTGGTCCACCCAAGGCAGTTTCGTGTTTGCCGCTGTTCGTTTCTGATTAATTCGGCCGCAAAGGACTCTCCTCACGTCCCGGATAAAGATCTTATCCGTCTTAACATTTTCGTGCATTGCAGACAAAGCTATGGGTCACGCCGGCCAACCAGAAAAGATAACCAGAGCAAGGGCTACTCCAGTGACCCGCCTACGATCGCCTTGCGCGACGCCGACTGAATGAAAGCTTCACGAAAGGATTAGTGGCGCACAATGGGCGAGCCTTCCTCCCATTCCTTGCAGATATAATTAATGACATTCAATTGTATCTCAACACAAATTATATTCGATGCAACTGAAATTCAACACAAAAGCAACACTATCTCTATAATGATTTTCATAAGCGATTTCAGGAACACGCAACCGCCTCTCGTTACTGATTAGCTGACACGAGCAGTATACCTTAGCTGCACAACGGCGCGCGACATTTCGCCTTTACGCGAATTAAGCAACTGTTACCACAGCGGAACTTTACGCTAGCGACAAAAATAATTCGATTACGTGTTTTAGCAAGCAAACGATTGGGGTACCTATAATTTAACCACAATTTAATGGTTGGCAACCGTATACGCTCTAAACAAGATGTGCGGAAATGATACGCCAGCTGCGCGTGGCGTGTTTCCGTAGTGATTAAACGCGGATAGTTTAAAAAAGATTTCGATGTGAGGAGTCTTAACGCTCGCTCGACGATTCACGTAGCTCCACCAGAGACAATTGAAATTGATTATTTGGTAAATTTAGAAAATATGGCGAGTAATATCTTGCGTTCGGCCACTGATCATTGACGACACCTGTATAGCTTCCGCTGTACTGGGAAGAGTTTGAAAGTAGAAATCGAGACGCCCGAAATCTTTTTTTCTCTCCTTCATCTCTTTCCGTTCATTTTTCTTATGCCAATTCGGTAGACATTACTTTCAGAGAAACGAGTTCGCGGGTATGCTTGCAGGAATCGATTATCTTTCTTTCACACGGAACAAGCGCCCCGCACAGCGATCCATTTCTCTTCTTTCTTCGTTTCTCTTAATGCTGTTTCATTAGCAATTTATGGACAGTTTGTGCACGTTTCCAACAATCGTTGCTCGTGAGCGCAAATGTGACAGGCATGGGAGCTCAAGTGCGCCATAGCTACATTTAGGGAACGCTCTTCGTTACCTGCACCTGGCTGTGACCGCCGCAACTGAAGTTTTTCAAAGAAGGGAGCAAGTAAGCAAACAACTGCTTTGTGCGTTTGTGTTCGTGTGTGTGTGTGTAGCGCTTTTGATATTTTCTTCATTTTTTTTCCCTCTATTTTTGCTTGAAAAACGAATGTGCGAGTTTTGGATAGCCGGCTATGACGTAGCCTAGGTTCCCCCCCCCCCCAAATTTCTATACCTAAACAAAGAAAAAAATAATATAGATAGCAATGTTGCTTTGCGTTTCCGCGGGAGCACAATTTGAACTGCCGTAACGAGTCGCAAGACTACAGCCCTATCCCTGCACTGCGTTTGTGCGCCACAGGGCTTCTGTGTAGCTCCGTAAATGCCATGTCAGTTTAGTCAGATTGCAAGAAGAGCGCTTGTCCCGCTTCCTGCAACTTCCGGAACAAATAATGGTGCAGTCTTCATCATCTTCTTTCGACCACTAGAGACAGGAAGTTTCTCGGGAAGGTCCTGCTTCCACCCGACTAAAATCTCGCTAACGATTGTTCACAGCTCTTATGAGCGTCTCAGGTTCGTTTCTTAATAAATAAATGCTTACGCTGCGCTGCCACTGAAGCAAAGGCAAGTGGCTGCATGCACTACGAATATATACAGACAGTGGACGTTGCGTAACAATAATATGTCAGCGGACGACTTTCGTCCAGTCCCGACACGCGAAGCCTGCGGGTAGACCGCCTGGCTATACGTTACACCCATCCCTAAATATTATTGAATTATGGGGTTTTACGTGCCAAAACCACTTTCTGATTGTGAGGCACGCCGTAGTAAAGGACTCCGGAAATTTCGACCCCCTGGGGTTCTTTAACGTGCACCTAAATATAAGTACGCGGGTGTTTTCGCATTTCGCTCCCATCGAAATGCGGCCGCTGTGGCCGGGGTTCGACCCGGCTACCTCGTGCTCAGCAGCCCAACACCATGGCCACTGAGCAACCACGGCGGGTCCTGAATATTATCATCTGAGAGCGTTAGTAAAAACGATGGTGGCCGTGCGTCCACGCACTCCATCTCACATATGGGGAACAACTGCAAAGAACACGTCACGTACGCTGAAAACACCGAGCGCTTGCGCACCGTCAACCACAGATTGTTTCCCTCGCTAGAAATATGCGAGAGCTCTGCAGAGTATTTCCTTCACAAACGTTAACAATTGTGCGCTTACCAGTTACGTCCCGTCCTCTACTTTTCGCTATCTCCAGAAACAAGTGTTTCCCGAATAATTTTTTCACAGCGCCGAGACCTCAGTACGCGTACATAACTTGACAAGAGGCTTTATAGCTCAAGGCGAGGACCGGCTTTTGGCCGTTGAGAACGCGCGTCACCCACTCCCGCACCCGACTTGCGGCCGCTGGCTAAACAAACAACGAGACGCAGTCAACGCTGCGAGGTCATTAGCCTACTAGCAGAAAAAGCAACAGCGGCGACAGGCACCTCGCACTTGTCAAACATGCTGACGGCCGCCCTTTAGATATTCCAGTGCACTGCAACGTTCCGTTCTTTCTTTCTCTCACTCTCTGTGTGTATGTATGTGTGTGCGTTTTCGTACCCTTTCCGTCTTCAAACACGGCGCATGTATCGAGTGTTGCACTCCGTCTAATCTGCTGACGGCTCGTTTACACGAGGCAGAGGACACAGAGTTCCAAAGTTGGGAGAAACATTTTGGCCTTCGAGCAGCGATAAGGGACGGCGCGCGAAGAGCCAGCCGACGACGTAAAGAAGCCACGTTCTTTTTGCGGATCCGCACTGTTTACTTGACTGAGCGCGAGCTGACGATGGTTACCTAAACAAGGATGAATGACTGACTGGCAACATAATGGGTTTGCGAAGCCTTGTATAGGAAATGCGGAAAGGATGGTTTTAAAATATATTTAAAAGACGACTCGGTCTGCGGAACCCGCAGCCTGTTGTCAGACAGGCTGACGGCCTCCCTTTAGCTGCTCTAGTGCACCCTGCAAGGTTTCTTTCTGCAACGTCGTATATCCTTTTGACGATATGCTCGGTGGTGCTATACCCTAAGCGTTTTGGACGAGACCATTTCATCTCATACCGAGCCACCCCTAAGACGGTTATAATGAGTGCCGTATGTTCTGGCTTACTTGTATGGTTGCTACACAGTTTGTCTCTCAAACGTTTTTCCACAAGAAAGTTTAGTTGAAAGCTTATTGCGCTTCTCGTAACAAATGGCAGCGTATAGGCCAAATCTCTCCTCTGTGTGGGTCCTGCAACTTTTTTTTCAGTGTCGCAGCTTAAATTTGCTTTAAAAAATACATTTCCGCTAAGAAATCTCTTAGCGCTCTCAAAATAGAGAAAGAAGGAAGTAGGGGTTGGGGGAGGGGTTGACTAGGAAAATGTCTTGTCCTCTTGCCCAACGCCTGGAAAACGGAATTATAAGAACATAAATTTGTGGAGACAGACGTAGGAAAGGAAGGCACTGTGAACATGCTCCGACAGCGCCAAGCAGTCAGAGGTGTTCGCACAGACAACTCGTCTTCAAAAGGCACATAGGTGCCAAGTGCCTTCATAGCCTTGCGAACCGACGAGTTCGGCAAGTTCAGTGTTCATGTAAAGTCTGAGCGCACACCGTCTTACTGTAAGCGGTCCGCCAAGAAAACCTAGATAAGCGGAAGACAACCGGGTCATCATCATCAGCCTGGTTACGCCCACTGCAAGGCAAAGGCCTCTCCCATACTTCTCCAACAACCCCAGTCATGTACTAATTATGGCCATGCCGTCCCTGCAAACTTCTTAATCTCATCCGCCCACCTAACTTTCTGCCGCCCCCTGCTACGCTTCCCTTCCCTTGGGATCCAGTCCGTAACCCTTAATGACCATCGGTTATCTTCCCTCCTCATTATATGTCCTGCCCATGCCCATTTCTTTTTCTTGATTTCAACTAAGATGTCATTAACTTGCGTTTGTTCCCTCACCCAATCTGCTCTTTTCTTATCCCTTAACGTTACACCTATCATTCTTCTTTCCATAGCTCGTTGCGTCGTCCTCAATTTGAGTAGAACCCTTTTCGTAAGCCTCCAGGTTTCTGCCCCGTAGGTGAGTACTGGTAAGACACAGCTATTATATACTTTTCTCTTGAGGGATAATGGCAACCTGCTGTTCATGATCTGAGAATGCTTGCCAAACGCACCCCAGCCCATTCTTATTCTTCTGATTATTTCTGTCTCATGATCCGGATCCGCCGTCACTACCTGCCCTAAGTAGATGTATTCCCTTAGGACTTCCAGTGCCTCGCTGCCTATTCTAAATTGCTGTTCTATTCCGAGACTGTTAAACATTACTTTAGTTTTCTGCAGATTAATTTTTAGACCCACTCTTCTGCTTTGCCTCTCCAGGTCAGTGAGCATGCATTGCAATTGGTCCCCTGAGTTACTAAGCAAGGCAATATCATCAGCGAATCGCAAGTTACTAAGGTATTCTCCATTAACTTTTATCCCCAATTCTTCCCAATCCAGGTCTCTGAATACCTCCTGTAAACACGCTGTGAATAGCATTGGAGAGATCGTATCTCCCTGGTAGCGGGTAGCGTTCCCTTTAAATTGAGAACGGATTGTTCCACCCCCCTAACTGTTCCTTTTATGCGGTTCATTTATTCCCTGCTTCAAATGCTTCCCTTTCCAGTCATGATCGTCGTGCAGACGTTCAGTGAAGCATGTGCGGTGATGTTCGCCGCACGCGCAATGCCCGCTTTACTTGCGTCAACGTTTCCTGCAGACCTCCCTGAGAAACACGGCACACGACCTTGGTTATCACTCGTTCTTCCCTGGGCAGGCACACGTTTTGTTCGCCTTGCAACAATGTCCGTAGCGCGTGCTCTGTTTTAGCACTGGAAAGGGACACGCTGTTGCCTACAAAACGCACCACACCGCAACAGGAGCAAAGTTCCATGATGACAATGACAACACAGGACGGAGAGCGAGAGAGAGAGAGAGAGAGAGAGAGAGAGAGAGAGAGAGAACAGAATGAGGCGAACGGGAACAAGTCCTCTTTAGGGCCCACTCGAAATTTGCGTGTCGTGAGGGTATCAGCTCGTGTTGGTCGACCATCGGCGCGATAAAAAGGGCTCTCGAGCCGTTGAGTCTTTCGGCAAAGGAAAACCTCTCTCTTGCGTGAGAGTACAGATAGATACGCTCCCTCTTATCTTTTCTGCTGTAGGAGAGATGAGAAGCCAAGTGTGACAGAGTCAAAGACGGCTCGCAGAGCCACCGCGCGCGTGCTTGTAATCAGCAGTCCAATACGCACACTCTTATGCAAACGAGTGCGCGCCTGAGCCATTTCTTGCCTTCTCCTCTCCACCTTATCGTTGTTGCGGGGACTGCAGATTTCGACGCGACGGCGGCCTCGCTCTGTAGCTGGCCCTTTGATCACGTGGACAGGCCTTTCTTTCTCTCTCTCTCTCTCTCTCTCTTTCGTTCTACATTGTCCCACCACACTCTCGTCGACACCCTGTCGAGCCGTCTCGCCTACCCTTTCTCAACCGGAGTTCACAATCTCTGTCTGCTACAGCCGTACCGGAGATATCGTGCGCGCAGTTGGCAACACCCCTATCGAGGGAAGCCCCAAATGACCGCAGCTACTGCCTGGCAAGATTGACAGAGAGGGCCCTTAAGCAGCACCATGCTATTGGTCGCTCCAGACCTAGAATAAATTGTGGACATCCGCGCGTGTGCGCATTTCAAGCGAAATTCGCCGTGGTGTATTAATCTACGGCGTCAATTTACGAAATCAACTTCGTTAATCAGACAAAGAACTCCTTGCTTAAGGCTTTCCTGACAGGCCGGGCAGCAAGCGCGGTGATGATATAGCGCTGTCTTGAACTGCGGAGCGGAAATTCGCATTGGGCAACGTTGATTAGATGTTTAGATTAGCTAATAATGCATCCCAAAGCTGAGCATGGGCATGATGGGACGCCCCAGTGTAGGTCTGTGGACTAAGTTAAGCAATTTGTGTTGTTTCTTTTTTCTTCTCTATCTGTCTTTTTTTCGCTCTTTGTTATAACTGTGAGTACGACAGACGTCGGCATCACGGGCGATGCCCGTTACTTACCCCTTTTTCGCTTAGCCGAAGAACATATATCAAACGTAGGTCACTCGAAATAAATTATAAGGCCGCGATTTTCCAGGAAGGCGCAACTCGATCGGTGGTTTCTGAAGGTGCTCTACAAACCTGCTCTACAAACCTGGGGTCCTCAGCCAATCATTAAAGAGTTGGATAATTAAAGTTAATTAATTAGCGAGTTAAGGGGAAAACAAAATACTGTCGAAGTTACTATAGGCTATTGCGAATAGTATGTGTTCCGTTCAATTCGCTTCCGATGCGCCTTTCATTTTTAACATTCCTGGCTCAAGTGAGACACCCTGTATAGTGCACCGAAGACACTGGGAGAAACTACTACGCACCTCATATAACGCATAAGGGAAGAGAAAAGACGAGGGTTCAGCAATAATTTGAAACGCTTATAATTTGGCCGGGAACGTTAATTAATGCCTCGTCACGCAGTCCACTTAACGTGACCCTCTTTTCCGCCAAATATAAATTTGATGTAACGTTCATTTATTTCGGGACATCGGTAAACGTAACTAACAACGGACGTTTGACATTTTCGAACACTTAAAGAGATTTTTGCTAAATCTGTATTTAATCCACGCGCATTTAACTTCGCGCACAAGCTTGCCGTAACCTTCCCCATTTTGGCTAAAGTTGATCTCTGTGACATTTGTAGTTTTGCCAGAGAAGACGTCAAAATTGTGCGCCGCTCGTAAAACTCGCTCATAACGCCACAGAGCGCTTGAATACACAATTTATCGCAAAGGGCGTAATTAACCCAACAGCTTGAACTTTTTCCTGCACATAACGCATAATGTGTCCCTTACTTTCACCAAATATAAACTTGGCGTAATGTAGAGTTCGCTTGGGACACTGGGAAACATAGCGTAAGATGGCCACATAATTCACTTTCAGGCACTTCTTAAACGTTTTTCCTAACAGTCTGCATTTTGTCCACACGCAGTTAACTTCGCACACAAGTTTGCCAGAGTGCTTTCCCCATATTCGCTAAATTTGATTTCGGTGGCGTTTGTAGTTATGCCAGCGAAGTGGTCCAAATTTTATTAGTAGTGTTATTATTATTAGATATGAAAACATATAAGCCCATAAAGGAAAGCGGGAGGGAGCAAGTTGACAACTGCCACCGAGCGGCGCACAACGCCTGTCTACTCTTTCGGGAGGAGGCAATGAAAAGAGAAGAAGATAGGAAACGAAGAAATAGGAAAGAAACTAGGACATAAACAAATGACAGAGACACGGACAAAAGAAAGTAAGAAATAGAAAAAGTGTCTATAAACGGGCGGCCAAATCATTTTTCTTCGTGAAGAGAGAGAGCAAATGATAAAGGAAAGGTAGGGAGGTTAACCAGGACTGAGCCCGGTTGGCTACCCTACACTGGGGAAAGGGAAAAGGGGAAGGAAAGATTAAAAGAAGAGAAAGTCTACTGGGTATATCGTTCGGTCATTCAGTCCAGATCACAGACGCTGACTCAATCCAGTAGCCTTCAAATATCGTGAAAGTTAGCAAGGCTCTATGGGCCTGGTCGCGTTGGGCAGCACTCCCTCTCGAAAAGAGGCAATCGTCAAGGGACGTGCACTTGAGTCCAATCAGTCCGTATTCCTTAGTTAGCAGTGCACGTTGTGTGATGAATAAGGGACACTGCAACATAAGGTGTTCAGGTGTCTCACAGAAGCCGCAGGACGTACACCACGGACTGTGCACACTTCCTTGATGATACAAGCGTTCGCGCACCAACACAGAGCCAACTCTTAATTTCACTAACAATGCTCTAGCACTACGAGGCAAGCCACGATCAAATTTTGAGCCTCTTAGAAAAAGAAAGCAACTCATAACGCTCCGGAACACTTACACACATAATTTTCTCCAAAAGCCGCAATTAACCCACACACATAGAACTTTGCCTACACATTGTCCATAACATGTCGGTTATTACCGCCAAATATAAACAAAGTGCCTTGTTTAATTCACCGAGGAAACCAACCATGAACATCGTATGTAACGTAGGAAAAAAGAACGAGGGTTCAATAATTATTTGCAGCGCTTCTACTTAAGCCAGAAGCATGACATTTTGACCACGCGGTAAACTTATAATCCCCCCCCCCCCATTTTCATTTAATCTGGACTTGCTTTCTTATACAGTTGTTTTAGGATTCTGGAAAACATTGCGATTAACGGCAGTATAACACTCTGGAAAGCTCAACAAGTAATTTTCTGCAAAGGCTGCATTTAGACTGCACACATTATACATTTATCGTTCGTCGCTCATAGTATGATTCCCTCTTCAACGGAATATAGACAACGTACCTCGCATAGTTCACTGAAGACACCGGAAAAACCAACTACACGCCTCGTATAACGCATGAAAATTGGGAGAAGACAAGCATTCAATAATTATTTTCAAAGCACATAATTTACCTACAAACTTCAAGCTTTCGGTAGCACGTCACCCATAGAGTGCCCCCTATTTCTTCTAAGTATGACTTCTCTGCCCTGTTCGGTCCTCCGGTGGAAGCGGAGAAACTTTGTAAGCGTTTCATATAGCGCATCTAAACGGAACAAAAACGAGGGTAATTTTAATTGAATCCAAATTATCACACATACTTCAAAACCTGCCTTGATATTGCTCCTAGCATACCCCACATTTCCTCAATATATAAACATCTCAGTGATCTGTCTTTCTTTTCTTTCAGAAAATCATGAAAGCAGGCATGTAATATTTTTGAGCTATTCTAGTTGCAGTAACATCTTCACTGTAAAAAATAAAGAGGACACTTTATCTCGCGCAGACACTAACACGTGCCAGATAATACATACAAGATACGACATGAAACGTACTAATGGTTATTAAAGTGATTGACCACAATACGCGTTTCAGCCGTGATGGATGCGTAGACGATTTTTGCCTATATAAACGTTAAATGGGTGCGTTGGTGCCGAGCGGCATAACGCCGAGCCGAATATACTTAAGAAATACGCTGCATGTGGTTGCCGCTTTGCGCTCCCGTGAGCGAAAGGTTGTACGCGGAAGGATGACCTGCGCGACTGATTTACACTTTGGTTCTCCCTCGGGGCAACCGGTAGCCTTCGCGCGCTGCCGCAGCTTCTTTATTAAAAAAAACGTGCTAGTCCTTCCATCAGCCAGTGTGTATCACGCTGTTTGTTGACCGCAGCGGTAACGCGCCAGGTCGTTAAAAAAACTAGAGGAAGCGTGCCACGAAAGGCGGTCCCTCTGATCTCGGCAACAGCTCCGACTAGCGCCACGGCTGAGCGGCGTCGAAAACACGCGCTTTCACCGCAACGCTTTAAGACATTGAAAACACCTCGGTGTGTACTCCGGCAGCGATGTCAAGTTGCTACGCGCTCTATCGAGCGCTGTGTGCCTGGGCGGCGTGGGCCTTGGCGAGTTCAAAGGGTTGCCGCAAGAGTCAAAGCAGCGCAGCCGCGAAGTGTAGTTATAGAGCACGTCGGATTATGGAGGGCACGCGGTGAAAAATGGTTGCTTCGTCAACGGCAACGGGCCCTTTAACACGTGGGGCCTTTACGGAAATAGAGGATCGAGCTCAACAGGGAAACGTCTGAGACTGTGCACGTCGACTTCGCTCCTCAAAGAAGAAGAAAACGTTTGTGGCGAAGAGAACGCCGCTTAGCAGTTCACAAATAACGAAACTTAACGTATCCACGTAACTTATTTATCGGCGTACTCAAAGAACAGCGTGAGCTTAGAGTGAACACTGAAGGCCCGCGAAGTATCTTCAGGTGCAGTGTTTATATGATGCGAGAGTCTTCGCAGAGATTCCTCGTGTGTCCAGAAACTTACAGGGCGGACGTTGGGAATTCCTAGAAAGCTCTCCGCCGACTGATGCGGCTCCCGCCAACTCTACCGAGGCCTCATTGCGATTTTGACAAATATTTGCACGCTTTACCACTTCAGCACACACTCGTCAAGGCCCTCACCAGTATCTAAATAAGATCTGGGTCGGTTCGAGCGAGTTTCGCTTCGCTACATTTTCTATAGCCCTCATGCGGCGGTCGTCGAAAATCATCCGCACACCCATGAGATCAGTTATACACGGAAGGCTCAAACAAGGGTGGATAAGCTCCTTCGCGCTTTTTTTAAAAGGGCGTCTTTTATTGTTGCGAAAATCGACTGCACGATAAATCCGTCGTCGCTCAAGAAAGACTTTTTTTTGTCTGGGGCAGGCACCGTTCCGCCGCCTGTCGACCGTTTCCCTCACTATAGAGCCAACGCGCTGATATCGCACGGTACTCCCTAGCGTTTACCCCCCTGGTTCCCCGTCTATAGTCCACTCTCCCACCCGCTGCTGCGGGTGCATTAGTAACACATTAAGTGGTCGCTAAAGAGAAATTTCAAATGAGGCTTTATAACCAATGCACTCTGTGTGATATCAAAAGAACTAACTTTGCCGTGAGCAGAGGCTAGAAGAGCCCAAAAACGAAAAAGGCGAATGCGAAAGGCGGTCGGTAACACCATTTAGAAGACCCCACACTGGAGGTGCTATTCCGGAGATTGTCGAATTCCGCCATTTTGTCAAACTTGGCAATGGCGGCCATTTCGGCCAATCAGAGATGCCGTGGCAGCCGTAGTAGCTGTCAAGATGGAGAATTCAACAATTTGGCGTAATTTGTCAATGTCCAGAATGGCACCGCAGCTCCTCATGACACCGTCGATTTTGGCAGAGCGTGCTCGGGTGCAGGTAATTACTAATATTGTAGAAAAGGGTCACATTACGTTCTACAGTGGCCAACGCCTCAACTTAAATAGTTCAGAGAACTCTTGATGAGCTAAAGGGGCTGTAACCTTCCAAAATCCTTTAAATCCCGTGCCGTCATGTTGACGTAGCGGCGCTGCGGCCTGGGTTCAGAATTTAAAAGGACACGAAAAAGAAACACTAAATGAGTTTAAACCGATAAAACATTCTTTTTAAAACTCTGTTTTCGTTAATTTGCCAATAATAATTTGATTATTAGAACAGAAAATAAAGGTAAAAGTCCTTTTCTTTTTATTTCGCGCCGAAACCTCCTCGCCGGTGCGTCAGTGTGACGTCATCGCTCTCAAAGCAGTTTATTTTTTCGTATTTGGGTCTCGTTGGCTTAGTAAAAGTTAGGAAAACTTGACAAATTAAAACTTTACCTCCTTTAGAATGCAATGTAGTTCGGTTTTACCAATGAACAGTTAACCAGGCCCTCGCATACGTCGTTTAAACTTATGACGTCACAGCGGGCTTAGACAATTTTCGCGAAAAATGGGCCCCGCAAAATATACATTCTGCTCCGTGCAGGCACTACAATTGATATATATATATATATATATATATATATATATTGTTTACGCACCAAATTTCAATCAAGCTGATGCGGTGAATGCCTTAACAAGATATCACTTCGTTTTCACATGTGCTTTAGGGTAGCAGACAACTGCCTAACTTATGTCCGCGAAAACTCGTAAGAGCTGCCCACACCCTCTCTACTCTACAAGGTGAAAATACAGTCTACGAACAATTTTTTCTCCGCAGACAGTCTCGCCGATAAACTGTTTATAGTCTAGAGACATTTATTCATGCAGTCTACAGATTGTGTAGACTAACACTTGCAATCAGCTATCGTTTACAGGATGCAACAGGTTATGCATTGGCAAAAAAAATGATAATCTACATGGAGAAGAGAGAGAAGCAAGCCAAGTTAGGTAGGTTAGCCAGACGCACGTCCGGTTTGCTAACCTGCACTGGGGAAAGGGTTATAAAGGAGAAAAGAGAAAACGGATCTAGAAAAGGGCAGGGAGGTTAACCAGAGGTAGATGTGGTTGGTTGTCCTGCACGTGGGTAAAAAGGGTAATGAGATAAAAAATAAGATAGACAGAGAGAGCACTGTTAATAATCAAGCGGTAGCGAGAGTAGTAGGCAGCGCTTTCAAAGTCTATAATGCAAGTTCCGTCGAGCTCAGGAACTTCAAACACAGAGATATAGCTTTCTGCGCGAATTTCTTGTGAGAGTACTGGTCTAATATTATTCGTTCTGATTGTGTAGGGCTGCACTGTCTATCAAGGACTGAGCACATCACTTGCCTATATAACCACTGTAGCACGAGCAGACACAATTGAAGCTGTGTGAATGTCTCGTCACCGCTCGTCACAGTCTCGTTACAGCCATGCATGCGACACATATACGGAGCAAAAGCGTACTTTGGGTATCGGCAATTCATTTTAATGCGATAGCATAATAGGCCAATTCTGAGTAGCTATCTGGCATACAATATTGGTCGATCCCAAAGGCAGTGCAGTCTAACTCAGCGCCAAAAAGCTCTAGCTGTCACGAGGAAAGTACACGAGAAATTTGCGCGTGACGCACGCGCCAGATGCTTCAAAGAGCGACTTTGGCTCGAGAGAAGCATGCGTGCGATCGTGGCATAATGATAATAGCATTGGGCTAGTGTCCTGGAAGACATAGGTTCGACCCCACCATCGGTCACACATTTCCTTATATGTCTATAAAGGCGGACGAACTTCACCCACCTGGTGTATATATAACAAAAAAAAAACGAGGTGAATTGAGCGTATGCGAGCGCGTCGCAGTGTGCAGGAAATCGCAAGCTTGTAAGACATACGAGGTATAGGAATGTCACTTTGGTAAATGAGAGTGCGCAAGGTCGCCTGTGACGCGCGTATACAGCTGTCGAGACTTCACAATCATCACAATATAAATACGCCATCGCATACCTGGAGAGTTAGCCGTGCTAAGCTCAGGCCCAGTTTTGAGCGGGCACATTACTACTATACTCTAGGCAAACGCGGACCTCTTCTTATCCGGCAAACTCAGAAGGCCGTAGCGGAAAAGCGCGCATAGCATTGGTGGGAGACCAATCGCGGCGAAAGCGGCTGCCAACAGCTGTATGTACACTCGTGCCCGTGTCGTACATGCGCTTGCAAGCGTAAACAAGGAACGGCCGAACACGGTAACAAGCTGCGATCATAGGCGTTGGCTAACCTCTCGTGACGCGTTGCATAAGCAGTACACGATTGCTGAATCCGAAGTGCCGGCCATGATCGAGGAGTTCGATTGCGTATGCTCCGCTGTAATAACATCGTTCCTTCGGTCGGGTTATATAGAATCGTGGAATCGTTAGCCTATATACTTGCAACAGTCGGCTTGGAGGAAAAATAGAACAAGTTACAAAGGCAGGAACGGCGTTAACGTTGGGTTAAATGAAATCAGAAAAGACGGCTTTTCTTTTTCTCACAGTTTGACCATGTTCTGTCTTTATCGTGATATCTGCGTGCGCTAACTGAGTGTGTAGCAATAGGTCTGTATACGATGCATACCAGTACATTGTTCTCCATTGTCAATACGACGCCACTTTCCTTAGCTTCGCTATGTGGTAACAAACGTACGAGGTCTCTGCACTAATTATTAAGGCGAAAGCCTAAAGTGGCTCATACCCCTCCCTGATGGCCTTGAAATACGCGTCGTATGGTCCAAGGGATAAAAACTATGATCATCAGCAATGGCTCGTACCCCCCCCCCCCCCGAGCAAGCAAAAGATGCAATGGCACGTCCCTCTGGTAATGAAGATGGCTACAAGCACTCATAAAAGTTAAACGCACAGTGCATAGATTCATTGGAATCACGCATAATATGCACAGCAACGCGGCGTCTGGTCGAGTGGTACAAAAAACCACGTGACCTTATCGATAGCTCATATCCCGTAAAGAAGGAAAAATGCGGTGGTTCATACCCCCGTAAGACTGAGGCTGCAAGCGTCAGCAAAGTGAAGCGAACAGTGCATACATTAATTGAAATCACCCATAAAACTCACAGAAGAGAATGCGTTTCATCCCCCTGCTGAGTGGATGCAACGTAAAGTCGAAGAGAAACTTCTCTGGCGCGAGTTTGGCTTCGCTATACGAACGCACAAAGGCGCAGCTAGGCGTCGAGAACGAGCCGAAGAAGCTGAACTGCGAAAGCAGCAACACAACGACGCGAGACGGCGCATTGCCAAGTGTGCAGCAGGCTTTCGCCTTCACGTGTTACTTGAGTAACATGCTGCCGAATTTTTTGTGATACAGCCGTTAATGCAGAACATTGTACATTAAGTTATGACTTAGCTGTAATTGCTTTCGTAATTTGATTGATTGATTGATTGATTGATTGATTGATTGATTGATTGATTGATTGATTGATTGATTGATTGATTGATTGATTGATTGATTGATTGATTGCATAGCTGCCTCAGTGACTCAATGCCTAAGTTCTACTGTTGGCAGGTTCGATTGCCGCCCAAGGTGGCAGTTAATTTTGGACTTTAAACTGCCTCTCTAACTCGTTAGTTAGTTAGTTAGTTAGTTAGTTAGTTAGTTAGTTAGTTAGTTAGTTAGTTAGTTAGTTAGTTAGTTAGTTAGTTAGTTAGTTAGTTAGTTAGTTAGTTTATAGCTTAATAGAACGAAAACTGCTGGGAGAGCACGCTCGAGTCAATTCATTGAGAGATTAGCCGGCGGAGGGAAAAATATTAAGTTTTTGTTGGAGTAAAATCCAGCGACGGAGTGAACGCCGGAGTAAGATGCGCGCGCATGCGGCACACCACGACGAGCGTGCACGCGCGCGTGCGTGCGAGGTTCGCGCGAAACTCGGCAGCCGGTCGGCGCCGCGAGCACTTCCCGGGACTGATCAAGCATGCGGCATGCAGCCACTAAGTCGCGCGTTCGTCGGTGCTGCCGCTAATCAAGTTGCCTTGTCTGAAAGTGCCGCCCGCCCGCTGCAGCTCGTAGCCAGCCACCAACCCAGCACCGCGCGACAAGCGGCGAAGCCGACGTGTTATAGCAACCGACCGCTGTCCACGGCGGCGCCAGCGGTTTCAGTTCTGGAGAGATGTATCGTCGCCAACGACGTATATTTCGTCTCCCGCTGCGGTCGGTTGGCTGCGTGCGACTCGCTTGCATGTGAAAACATGGAGCGCGCGCACTCGTGCCTCGAAGGCAGCAGAGCAGCTTAACATGCATGCGCATACGGTGCGTGCGTGTTGCATACGCTTACGCCTTCTTGTTTCTTTTCGTGTGTCCGGGGAGAGGAGGTTGTGGGCGAAAGGTAGTACGCGCTAACAAACCTGCGCGCTCGCAAACGGACGTCCGCCACCGTGTCCTGTTCCTCAAAGTAGCTGCTCGGCAAGTTGTTTCCTGTCGCCGCATGTCGCCTCTGCGTCTGCTGCAACGTTGAGCGAGAACGAAAACGCGTGGCTGTGCATCAAGTATACACTCGGGGGCACGCGTACACGCGGTAGTTTGGGACCTCTGTATATACCGAGCGGCTTTCCATGCTGCCTGGGGATATTCGAACGAGAACGGTGCGTTACCGTGCTCTATAAGCGGATTAAGCGTGAGGAACGACTATGAGGCCAGCACGTGCGACGTGAATGGAAAGCAGTGAGCTGCGTTTAGACCGCAGACCCAGACGCTGCTGCTTCGGCGTTGGCCCGGCTTGGCGTTTCTGAAAGCTTACATGCTAAAGATATAACTGTGCTAGAGTGAAGTAATGTAGGTGCACACTGATTCACTTAAAAGAGGCCTACGCTGATTGTGCTTTCTTGACCTTTAATTGTTATAGAACACTGAAGCGTCGTTAAAAGAAACGAGTGGATTCAGAGTCAAATGCACACTGACTGAGGACTCTTCCCCGCAAATTACATCAGTCCAAAGCTTCGAAATGCGAACATGCCCTCTTTGGAATATAGTATTTTATTTGTGTGAATTGTATTCTCATTATTGTTTCCCTTGCCACTGTGATAATGTTGCATGCTCTATAAATCGGCATCAGTCACTACTGCGGCGATGGTTAATGTGAAAACCGGTAACAGCAGCAGACGATGCCAGTTCCATGAACACGTTCGGTGAAGATCGATGTTCGATGAAGAAGAAAAGTGAAGCGTTGAAAATGTTCCCAGGCGTCGGTAAGAGCTGTAATTTCAGCAAGGAGGAGCGCGTTTTGAGTGTTTAGCACAAGAAACGCCGTTTTTATATATTATAATGCGTTTGTCGCATTGAACTGTTCCCTACATCATCACTTCTTTATCTCAGTCTATGTGTTCTTTCCTCATTTGTGGTATGCCCAAAGTAAAAATTGTCCTAATTTACATGTCGACTTCTCTCACGGGGCTATGTAGTTGAGGATATTGTAGATTAACATATTGACCTTCCAATGAACCCAGGGTGTATATCCAACAAAAAAGCGCTACTTTCTTTACTGCTGACAATACGGCGTGATTTACTATACGCGGAGTTACCGCAGGGCTATATGGCATATTTTCGGAATATCTCTGGCCTCAGCCTTAACATGCATTAGTGTATAGACATTTTCATCAGATCGCGAAATAACATGTCTTTTCCGGAATGCAGCACGTGGGTACGCAAAGTCACTCCCTGATGTTCTTGATCAGGTGTTCAGACTTGCTCACGACGGTCCAGAGATCATTACGGCGATGCCAAGTGAGCTCTCGTTGGAAAGACCTTTGCTAGTAATGCTGTCCATGTAGCCATGAAGGCTAAGTTTACGGGCAGCTCCTGTGGGAAGTGACCTTGCTATTTGACGCATACTTCTGTTCCGTTATACATGCGTCACTGTAGAGAGATTTAGGTAGTGAGTACTTCGGTTCCTGCTTTTTCTCTATGTTGGCCAGCAAAACATTTATCAATCAATCAATCAATCAATCAATCAATCAATCAATCAATCAATCAATCAATCAATCAATCAATCAAATGATCATTATAGTGGACAGGAACAGCTATGGAGCCTTTGCACTGGTGCACTTAGACAAAATGTACAGAGAAGGCAAGTGTGCTCGACGAAATAATAATAATAATAATAATAATAATAATAATAATAATAATAATAATAATAATAATAATAATTTATTGAGCCTATGACCAACACTGACGTCTGTGTGCTGGTGAACAGGAAAACAAAAGCAAAAGAAAAGGTAAGAAACGTTATTATTATTATTAATGCACATAGGTACACTAAGGTAAAGACAAACTCCGGTCATGTAATTGCACTAAAATCAGGGCACGTAACAAAGCACGAATTAGATTCAAATGAAGGTACATTCATCCAGGCATCGAATTGGCCAGAGTCAGGTTTTAAAAATTTCCATAGCATGAGCTTATCACATTTAAACACCCTAATGAATAGTTTCCGACAATAGTGCTCGCTTCTAGAAATCTTTGAACGGCCAGTAACGCTCGTCTTTGCAATGAGTATGTTGGCCACGGACCTAAGATGTTCCTGAGGCTGAAGGGCCTGCGGTCTAAAGTGACTAAGTCACGTACTAAGAAATGCCTGTGTGTGTCCTGTCGCGGACATTCTACCAGAAGATGCTGTGCATCCTCATCCGCGTGGACACAAGTGCATGTTGGACTATCAGCTCTTGAAAAATTTTATGTAGAAAGTGTTTCGTCTACGCGGTACCGAGCCGAAGACAGTGAATTAGCGTTTCAAAGGCTCTGGTTGTATCATGTGGACGGGATTTTAAATTGAAGCGATGGGTCAATGCGAAATAAATCTGAAGACATTGAGTTCTGATCAAACCACGTCGCTTTGCAACCACGGGCTGAGATCTGTCTTAGTATGCGGAATGGCGGCGCAATTCGCTTTGCTGTTGGAGGGAAACCATTTGTGGTGTTATTAACATGTGCTTGTCCAGCTGCCTAGTCTGCTGTAACATTTCCAGGGATATTGCAGTGGCCAGGTATTCATTAGAACACTATTGTGCGATTCCTTTCACTTGCTTTTGTGAGTTCCTTTAGTGTCTCGTAAAGTAACGCCATGTTTGGCTAATTGCTGATGTCACCATTAAGTGAAGACAAAGCTGCCTGCGAGTCACAAAGGATGGCCCATTGTTCCCCTTTTGGAATTGAAGTTATGTCCCTTAACAAAGACAATACTGCAAAAAATATCTGCTGCTCTTGACGATGTCGTGCGAGATAGTTTTAGACGTGTGCATTTGGTTCCATTCTGGAATGACGACTGCATTATATGTGTTGTGTTTTGGCTGTTCAAAACATCTGACTTTATATAAGCGTATGTGGACTGAACTAATGCACAGAACTTTGCGACTCATGTACTGTTGGACTGTATATTTTTTCTTCATCTAGTGTTCTACAGAGTGCCATATTTCGTGTCGCTATTCTCCCTTTTTACGCAAATTTGGTTCATTTGCCAAGTGACAAGGAGTAGCCGGTGCCGCCATAAAGGCGCCAACCTCTCCTAATATTCATTTCAATAAAAAAAAAGGCAGCTGTATAAGAATTTGTTTGGCGAGAACTATCTGTATACGCTTGAATATAGCCAGGGTATTGAAAGTATATCTGGTATAACGCTAGTTGTTGTGCTGCTCGCATAAAGATATCTCGTTTGCGAATAATTCCTTCAATCGAAATTTCGGGGGGCGCCGCGGTGGGTAGAAAGTATCTGAGAACTAAAATTAGTGAAGTGGTAGTAGACTGCCGTGCACCTGGATCACCGTATTCATGTTCGCGCTGTCTCTCTTAACGTATGTCTCTCTCAATTAGTGCACTTGCTAGTGGGTGTCTTTTGTGCTGCACTGAAACGCGAAAGTATTGTCGACTGGTTTCAGTCGTCCTCATGATAGGAAATGGAGGATGACGTGCCTCAGCAATTCTTAAGGAGCTTGAGGTTGCTCGAGTAAAAAATGGTAAACAACTACGACCAAAATTTACGGACTAATAAAAAAATAAAATGATAAATCAAAAACAGGAACAATGAGAGAACTTGATAAGCAGCCATTTAATGAACAACAATAGAGTAATAACACACACTGGAGAGACGAAGAACACGTGCGGAAGGAGAGAAAAACTGTGGAAAGTCAGCAAAGGAGCGCAGCTAGAAAGAAGGCTCAAAGAGAAAGTGCGGAGCTCGGAACAGAAAGAAGACAACACGTCTTGAGAGATATCAAGATGGAAGAAAGTAGCAGTTGTAAAGATTTTGCAACCTCTGGAGAGGCGAGTGTCTGCTGAAAGAGGCAGAAGTGTGGAAGGACATATGTTCCCGTGGTATTCTTCTGCGGAACCCGCTGTGAAACAGAAGCTACTAGATCCGAACATTTAGTAGTCCACGAATGAGTTTGTACAAAAAGACTACGCCAGTACGACTGCGCCTGAAGCTCAGTGACGGAAGTGTAGGATGATTATTCAAACTTGAAATGTCGTTGGTGCGTGAGGTCAGAAAACGTTGTTTACATGTACTCAAACTTTTCCTACACGCGGTCAACTGAAATTCTATTTCAATTGCTTCTGCCATTCCACACCGCCGAGGCATTTTCAGATATTGGGAGACAGGTGGATGTAAACAATTTGAGGAAAGGAAGCGAGGTACGGAAATCTCTTGTAAGTCTTCAGACGGAACCGAGCGCGCGCAGGCCGCATGATGCTACGTGCTTAGAGTGGGTGGGAAGCTTAACGTGCCATCAAAAAGCACACCGAGATCGCTTTGTTTCAACAACCCTCCCTGGTCAACACTTCATGGTCAACAGAATGAGGGAAGACAGTATTAACGGCTTTACGCGAGTATGACAAAATTCAGGTTTTACGTGAAATCAGAGGGAGCCCGTTTAACTAGCACCATTCAGAGAATGAGGTTAGGTCTCACTGCAGCGCGCGGCTGTCCTCGATACTGTGTATCTACTTAAATATTTTTGTAATGTCAAACAACGTAAAGAAGAAATGAAGACTTCTGGATTGCTGAGGAAAGGACATTGGTGAAAATTAAAAAGGGAAACGGACTTAACACGGAAACTTGGAGCACACCGCTAGATACCGTAAAAACAAAAGAAGAATATTGATCATTCACGCTCACGAAGCAGGACCTATCGAGGAGATAGCTGTGTAGTAGAGCTACAGTAGCAGCTTCGAGACTGTAGTCAGCAAGCTTCTCGAGCAGTAGGGGATGATTGACTACGTCAAAAGCTCTGCTGCGGTCGCAGTACAAAGCATAATCTAGCGCCCTTTGCGTGACGGGTGTGAAAACCTAATAATAAAGATCAATCAATCAATCAATCAATCAATCACTCAATGGCGTTTGTTAAAGTGCAAAGCAACATCCTCGAGGGTCTTGGTGCTGGCGTACTCGGCAAAACAATGCACATGAAGAACAGTGCACCCCCATAGACAGATACACATGCGCGCACACGTAAAAAAAAATAATAATAATTTCGCGAATACAGATTTTAACAGAGCATAAAATGTGTACACGAAGAGAATACGAACCAAAGTGGAGAAACAGAAAAAAGGATTACAGAATGACGGAACACACAATAGATATGAGAGTTTTTGTTCAGTTATTGAAATTTTTCTGCAACTCCTTTCAGGAAAATATTAAAATTAGGCATAAAGATATCCGGGCACTATAAATGGACATTATATGTCGCCTGCCTTCTAGACAGAAGGTCACAAAAATCTGAAGACTGAAAGGCGCGGTGTTTCCTTGTGCCTTTATGCGGAATACAAAAGCGCACATTAGAAGCAAGAGCGAGAAGCAGATGTTTCCATGTCTTAATTTGTGAACAAAAAGAACATCCTATATGTTGCATCTACAGGTAAGGGTAGGTAACGTGAGTGTCTGTGTTAGCTTTATGGAGATGGAATGCTTTTGACAGAATGGATGTTTAAATATAGATGTGATTTCTTTTTCACATTTCTGAGAAGTTCACAACTTGACCTACAAGTGCCGTCCCAAATCACAGAGGCGTACTCAAGAACTGGGAGGCATACAATCTTATATAAATTTACAAATGACTCAGGTTGTTTGAAGTCTCTCGTCACCGGACCTACTGTTCCTCGCGTCCGAAGTGCACGCAGCCTCGTCTGTAGAGTGTGGGGCGAGGAACTCAGAGAGCTAACGAAGTACACTCCAAGGCGGTGGTGATAATAATAATAATAATAATAATAATAATAATAATAATAATAATAATAATAATAATAATAATAATAATAATAATAATAATAATAACGATAATAATACAACCAATAAATATAACGCCGCAACGGAAGGTTCACTTGACGTCTTCTTCAACTCTTCGCATGCGATGCGAATTTCTCGGAGATGTTACTGCGCGATCCTTGACGTACGCACACCTGTGCTATCGACTCGATCGCCATAGCGCCCACGCTGCCAACTGTCATCTGATCCGTACAGCTAGCTGTTGATAAGACTGAAACAGAACTGAACAAAGAGAGTCGTTGCAATGCACCAGCACTCGACAGGCACAGCGCTAATCGCGCTGAGATATGCGAACCTGGCTCTCTAAGCTGCCCTTTGAAAAGTTTTCACTTTACCGTATTGCCGTAGCGAAAAACCACCGTGGAAGTGTACCGTAAATATTTGCTTCGGGGAAAATTCAGCTGGTGTACCAGGCAGCGGACTACCGCGCGGGCAGGTGCGTTTTCGTGTACGTTGCGGTTTTAAAAGTCGCGAATAACAGTTTTGCGAAAGCATTATAGGCGCCGAGGATTCGGCTAAAGTTTGCGTAAACCGTTCTTGATTTAATAAAAGCGTGGAAAAGGGGAAGTAGAGAAGTAACCGCATACGACACCAGCACGTTACACACGTTCTGATGCAAACTCTAGAGCGGCAACAGAAATCTGTACCCCGCCCCGGCGTCCTTAACGAACCCGTGCTCTTGAAACAGGGAGACCGCGCGACCTTCATCGTGTCCCTGCGAGACAAAGATATGCATATCCGCCCCACAGCGCGAGCTTATCGGCGCGCTCGCAAGCTCGCTATTACGAAACTAAAAGAACAAAAAAAAAGGCAGAATTGGGACGCAGTCTGCAGCCTACAACCGCGATTGTGTCAGACTATGCTAACTCCGCAACCCCTGCAAACGCCGCTTTGACGAACTCCTGCAGCGCCATCTTCATTTGAAAACTGGGTTTTTTTTTTCTTTATCGCCGCATGCCGTGTATGGCGTGAGGCGCTCAGACTTGATTTGCATTGCGCGATTCCGAGTGCGTGCGACATTCGCTTCCTGGAAATGCGCACTGTGCAGACAACCCTCCCCGTCTGTCTCTCTCACGCTCTCTCCTCAACCCCCCCTCCCAACGCCCAAGGTCGCGGCGACGAAAGGCACTGCCAACGCCTCGGAAACAGAGAATCACTTGATACCATCCGTGCGCGTCCCCTTCCCCACCGCCTCACCCTGCTTTTCCTCAACTGTTATATCATCCGCCATTTTCCCACCGACGCAACCGTGAAGTATCTTCTTACTCTACTTTAGCCGACCATTTTTTCCCCTTCCCTTTATCGCCGTCGCGTCCGTTCTCGCCGTCCGCCCTGCGCGCCTTCATATCCTCGTAAAGTCGCTTATCTATGCAAAGGAGAACCTCGAGAGTTTCCACTCTCGTTATCGTTTGCAGTCGAGAAGCGATGTGCTTTGTTCCTTTTTGCTCGCCGCTGGCACAATCACCTCATGCAAAGCCTGGCTGGCAACGTGCAAGGGAGCGGCCTGCTGATACTGACCGCGCTTTCGACAGATGTCGGTGCGCGAGCTGCGACATGTCTCGACACATGGTATATTTCAAAGGTCTCGGCCATGGCGCCTTTATCTGGCTCCCCTCCTGACTTTCCCACACACGACACGCGATTTGTAATTTACAGGGTTATGGCAGTTCTTATCTACGCAAATCCAACCGCTGGTTTGCGTTGTTGCTATCCGGCGAAAGTCCTTAGGTGTTCGTATACAACCAGACGGCCGGACTCTTCAGACTCTCTACTGCAGATATGACCCAATCATATTTAAGGTCTAATCGTGGAGCGTCTTTATTGTGTCTTTGAATGACAGCTTGAGCGAACATAATCAATCAGAGCGCCTTGTCTCAAGTCAGTGAATGTAATGCGTATGTCTTAGTCAGTCGCCAACCGATCACGTGGTGTGGTTTAAAACAAAGGCGCGAATGAATTAAACGGCAGTTTGGTAATAGTACCAAGCTTGTCCGTGATCACCGGTTCCGTAAGCGAAGCGATGTCGCCGAGAATACCGCAATGAAAATAACAACTCCTCTTTCAGGCGTAGCAAATACTGACTAATATTTCATATTCGCTAATTCTGATCTATGTTTGTAGCCAATATTGAGTAATATGGTACGAGGTTACGGAGAAAGCAACAACACGCATTCAAGAAGCGCATAACGGCGGCTGTGCTGCTCACCCGCGTGCTGCTTCACAGGACACTGGTGATGTGCAGAGAAGCACGCCTTTCCCATACAGTTACTCGCAGTTTTACAACGAAGCTGTAAAACAGGACACTTAATCTGGTTAACCTCTCTGCCTTTCACATCTTGTTTTCCTTCCTACAGCGCAGCTGTTAAGGGCTAGTTCCCCAGGATCGTGTCCGTGTGTAGCCACAAAACTATCATCATCAGGATTGGCTCCAGCGTCTTCTTCCACAGCTGGCTTGTTGGTTCGTCGACGGCATTAATAAGTTAATCAAGTAATAATTAGTTAATTAATTCATAACTACACAGCCGTAACCACCTTTACAGCTAATTACAGCGAAGCTGTTAAGGGCTAGCTTCCCCGGGATGGTGTCCGTGTGTAGACACAAAACTTCCCATACGTGTGCCGATCCCGTGCAATACCAGACCGATCCGCGCCGGAGGTGAAGCAGGCGTTATGCGCTCCCCGTACGTGGGCCGATCCCGAAGATAGTGCAATGCCGGGCCGACCCGCGGCGGAGGTGAAGCAGGTGTGAAGCACTCCCCATACGTGGGCCGATCCCGAATATAGTGCAATACTGGGCCGACCCGCGACGGGTGCTGTTCGCCATTCAGGGGCCCAGGTACATAGCTTCACTGGTCATCCTTCACAGATTGGAAGGGCACTGAGTTTTTTTTTCTTTGAAAGCAGACTACAAGCGACATTTGAATAAAGAGAGAGATACAAATGAGAGAAAGGTAGGGAGGTCAACCAGAGTTAAAGCCTCTGGTTTGCTGGCCTGCACTAGGTGAAGGAAAAGAAGAAATAGTGCTGCTACATCTCAAGCGTAATGCATAAAATCGATTTTCACTGCAGATATAACGTCGATTAGGCCCTTAAATAAACGCACTGCTTTGTGATCCATTTATGTTATGAGCTTAGATTAATTGACCAGTTACTAGTTGTGTTAATTAGTTACGTATTTTAAGAGTATATTAAAGATATTTGTGCTAATGTACGTTCATAGAGAAGATTATTTGCCGATGGTTGCGTTATCTATCGCCCCATATCCGATATTAGCGACTGCCTTGCATTACGTGGATAAACTTGATGATTGCTGCTCTCAGTGACAGGCACAAATTAACGCATCAGTGAGAAAGTTAACGAGATTCACTATACGTGGCATCAAATATTCTCTGATACAATGGAGGCAGTAGAATCTTTCAAGAACTCGGTGACTTGACTTCCATCATACTGCATACATATTGACACCATTTTGAATAAGTTGTATAGGACATTTGGTTTCATTCGTTTTACACTCTGTCTTGCTAACAAATACGCCAACCCGCTTGCGTACACCACTGTCATACGATCAAAATTAGAATACGCCTCACTTATGTGAAATTCTTGCCAATTATACTAAATGAGCTAATTGGAAGCCTCGCCTTACAAAATAAGGCAGCTAAAGCTAAAGAAAGGGCTGCCCTCACACGAGTGTATGCAGTGTTTCCACACATTGATCACGGCTGCCAAGTTCAGCACCAGTTTTCTCGCATGGATATAAGGCGCTTTTCTTAACCTGGCCCTTAAAGGATATAATTCCCCTTCCAAAATATGTCGCTTCTATTACTTATCCTACGCATTCATGCAGAAAACTTGTAGGATTATTCGATGATAATATGTATACTGACCACAGCATGTCTGCCGTTCGACGTTTCGCACTTCATTCATAGAGTCACATTTGTGCGCCGTGCTTGCGAAGCGGAACTTCCTCCTGTGCATTTGGATGCATGATTTTCATTTCAGTATCTCATATTTTGCTGTATTGCGAGATGTCATTACGTTGTTATATGTGTTGCATCTTTGCCCCCCCCCCCCCGCCCTCCTGCTTTCCACGTAATGCCTCCAGGGGCTTTAAGATAAATGAAGTGAAAAAGAAAAAAAAGGAAGAACCATTATCCAGTCACCCTGTGTAGAACCAAGCCTCATTATCTAATCTTCCGTCACGGGTAGCGATACACATTGAGCATTATAGGTATCCGGTATACGCTGATTTCTCTGATATAGGTGAAGGTTCGGCCTTGGTATGACATTGTCGTAGGGTTTACAAAGCAAAACCACAAGACGCACGACTTTCGCCTTTCGTTAAATATAGTGGACGTCATCTGTTGAGAGTAGCGGCTGTGTTATGCCTTTCATCTCCGTCCTCGCACAAATAGCTGCCGCTCCGTCAGTTGTCAGGTGAGAAAGAATAATAATTAAAAGAAACAGCTTGTAATACTGTAGGTTGAGCTACTCCACCGTCGCCTCAGGCAACAGGTGTAAATCATCTCCAGTGTCGTTGCAGGCTTGGCCGCTTACGCCATTAACGAAGCATGCTGCCCGCAGTACTCGAAATGAACATACAAGAGGTCGCAAAGGTAGTCAGACGTTGGTCGCCAGACGTTAAAGCTGCCAAACGTCAGTTCTCGACCTTAAGAAGAAAACTTCTTATTTATAATAAACAGGTATCGAAACTGTGCCGTCGTACATAACTGAATCACATCGCTTTCTTTCTCCCTTTTTACTTGTTCTGAAATTGCCAAGCAATGATCGGTTTATAGAAGGGCTAATTAAGAGGGCGCCGAAAAGTAAAAATAAAAAGATTTCTTTGAAATATCTAAGGAAATTCTACAAGAACAGTAGCGCTATCTTGAGTGGCTTGCTAAACCGAACCGTGAAGAACTCGTATAAGGAGCCTTCAAAGTCAGTGGACGAAGAAACGTACAAAGAGCTTGTCGATGGTCTTTTTTTTTTTTTTTTTTTACGATCGCGTATCGGAAAAATTTCGGGCCGAACCATTCATATGGTGACGGATTAGCCAGTGGAACTGTTTAAATGATTAAGTTCTCCGTTATAAATCATACATTTACGCTCGCGTATACATCTATATATAATTTTTATTTATCTTATTTCGAAACGATGGTGATCACGGCTTGTTCTTCGCCCGTGCGCAGAAAACGTGGTCTTCCCATTTTCTCAATTTTTGTTGGAGTTGGAACTGTTGCAATGGTCTGCCCCTGCAATGCACAATCCGGTTCTTACACAGGGCGGCGGCAACTACGGCTCACATCCCAGTGTTTTCCCGCCGTAACTGCCGCGCCGTCGTATTGAGGGCGGATGACAGCATACGCAGCCGGTAGTAACGGCGGCCAGCCCAGGTGCACTCACCTACTGCACAGGTGCGGCGCGTGTTGAAATCACGTGTCCTCTCTTCTGCGCCGTACTATCGTTCGTTATCTTTTTTTGTTCACTTTACAGACGTTAGTCAGCCCCGATAACACCCCTACGAGACCACGCAACGCCGCCATCACTTTTGTTCTCTTACGGACATTAGCCAGGTCAGATACCCCCTCCCCCCCCTACAAGACCACGCATACGGCTCACTCATACAGGTCCGTCAGGCAAACAGCTTCCCTGTAGAAAGAAGCAGTCATACGACCAATCACCTCCGCTGCAGTGGCCATTCGGTTACTGCACAGAACTGCGCACCACAATAGAGAGTGTACGTATATCACGAGACGGCAGGACACAAAAGCGCGCATGCGAATACAAGCTGTCCTGCGCGTCTTCCGTGAGAACGCGCGCAGTGCCGGCGATCACACGCCCCAGCGCCGAGACCTCGCACGCAGGCACTGCAACGGAAACCGCGTCGTCACCAGATTCCTTGCCGCTTGAAACAAAGGATGCACAGACTGCGTCGAGGCATGACGCGATCACTGCTCGCGCTTGCTCTGTGTATGTGATAGCTCGCTGCGCAGTCGCCGAGCGAAGTTGCTTGTCTGACTGGAGCGATTTTTTTCTCAGTGCTTAAAGGGACACTAAAGAGAAAAATGGTTTCTTCTGCCTCAGTAAATTGCCTTTCTACAACACCAAAAACACCATTCTTACCACGATAAGACGCTTGGTAAGGCAGGAAATGCGGAAGACGAAAGACTGGTGGCGACGCCTCCTTGAAGTTCCCGCACCTAGTCGCTGTGACGTCATGGATTTTGATGGCATCTTCTAGGGCCTACTTAATTATATAGCGGTACAGAATGACTACATTGTGTTCTGAAGAAACCAGATATCAAACATGGCAAGTTTCGGGAACCTTTACTCAGCCAACGCGGCCCAAATGTCAAAACATACTTTGGGATCCCTGACATCACACTGACGTACCAGCGTCGGGGTTTCGGCGCGAAATTCAAATACTGGTACTCCGACCTACATTTTCTCGTCTAATAATCAAACTATTATTTTGAAATGACTGCCTGCAGGGTTCTCAAAGAATGCTTTATTAGTCTAAACTGATTTATTGTTTCGCTTTAGTGTCCTTTTAAAGCCGCCTGTGCGCTGTCTGATAGCGACGCTATCGTCGGTAGTTGTAGAACATGATTAGATAGATAGATAGATAGATAGATAGATAGATAGATAGATAGATAGATAGATAGATAGATAGATAGATAGATAGATAGATAGATAGATAGATAGATAGATAGATAGATAGATAGATAGATAGATAGATAGATAGATAGTGTATGCATGTATGTATGCATGTATGTATGTATGTATGTATGTATGTATGTATGTATGTATGTATGTATGTATGTATGTATAATAATTGACGGACGGATGGATGGATGGATGGATGGATGGATGGATGGATGGATGGATGGATGGATGGATGGATGGATGGATGGATGGATGGATGGATCCACGTTCAGCAGTCAGATCTTAGTAGACGACTCCGAATACTGTAAGCCAATAGCAGGATTGATTGAGTTACACACTTGTGGTAAGACTATATGGGCTAAATTAGATGGCTCGAGGTGTGTTTACGCTTTGCGTTAATATAGCGGTTTGGACTTTTCGCGGTGATCGAAAGCTACGGTTGAAGGTGTCCTCGTGCTCGTGTCCTCGTGCAGAACACAGTAGCCACGGAGTTATTCCGCTGGTTCTGTAATGGGTTGAAAAGAAGGAAATTATCTGTGAAAAGCAAAGGTCAGCTCTTGCGTGTCAACTATACTTACCCACCACTAATATACGAATACTTATGTGTGGTTGATAGCTGATGTTAAAATGCGCGATAAGGCAACTTCAACATCGTCGTAAGCAACCAAGAGCTGAGTCGGAAGCCGGATCTATGTGTAGTCTGAACAAGTCGTGAAACGAAATCAGAAGCACAAACGAAGGCGATATGGAAACTGACCTGACAAAGCAAGACAGTGACTACTATTTAAATGCTGTGGTATCATGCAACACTGAGGCAATGGTCAAGGTGCCCTTTAGTGTTTTGCCATCACACGGCGACTGATCATTCGAATTTTCTTGCTTCCCCTTGGAGCATACAAAGTCGGTTCCTATGTTGTGTCGTTCCAGTGCGTGTGCATGACACAATTGCCAGGGGCTACCACAATAAGCGTTAGGCTATTGATGTTGCAAAAAAACCACCATCTGCCACCAGTGAAGCGAATTTTTTCGTTAAATAAGGTAATTCATTAACTCATTTAGTTAATTTTAATCATTATTTAATGAAGTAAATAATTCACTCATCTATTTAAAAGTGAAACGCAGAATGAAACACCATGAAGTGAGCAACATGCAAAAGAGAACTTCACCATAACTAGGAAATTGGAACTCCGGTAACTCCTTGCAGAGATCATTAAATATATGCGCCACCAGGTAGAGCAAATGCCAACAACTGATGTGTAATTTGCGGTATATGTCCCACCTGCTGTAGTGTTCACTATGCTGAGACGATAAAAATAGCACAAACAGCTTGTCCGAGCCCGCTGTATAATTGTAAGTAATTCACGTTACCTCCCGGGAAAGTGCGCCGCTGATCTGATAGGACACTTAACTACACATCGTGCTCTGCAAAACTAGCGTTAAGCAGCCCCCCTGTTTCTTTCCGGTGCCTTTCTCAGCTAGACTCGATTTTATGCCACGCTGTAAGCTTGACTCATCGAGAACGCTCGAACAATTTCGCGCGCATCTGGCTGTTGTAAGGTGACGGTCACACGGAATAGCATCAGCTACAAGTGCAGGGAGCCTGCCGCTTCGGGGATGAACATTCCCCGGCGTTGTTGATACGAAGAACGGGAGGTGGCAACGCAGGGAACAATGACCGCGGCAATTGCGTGCGCTCCGAACGCTGCTTTCACTCCAAACATAAAGTTGTCTCATCTCATATGTCCAGAGAGTTGCTTAACGCCTGCAGGGCCCGACCGAGCACGGCGACGACCGATCATGTGACATGCAAGTGTACGCGATCGTCTTGCTTCACACGCTGCCCGAGGACTTCGATCGTGGGTACGCTCGGGTAACCAGAATAAACTCAGGTCTGCATTTCTCAGTACACCTTCGCGGTATCCTCTCCCTGCCACCGCCATTCGTATACCGCTGGATCTCAACGCCTGGAATAAGTATCGTATGTCAAGTTTATGCGGCCCGTGCAGTTTTGCCGCACTCCCCAGTTGAGGCGTAAGAAATGATGCAACCGCTGATGAGGCGATCAAGACTATAATACTGTATACAAGTGAGCTGCGTGTTCAGTGCAAGTGGAGCCTTTTGCTGTTCACTCTTCCTTTTTTCCAAATGCGGTGTGCGTCAGCAGATGGGGGTTTAATGGACGAATCGCAATATTTCTTTATTAGATAGGTTTATTTTAGGGGACGCAAGCCGCTTGCGTTCCCTTATCTAAAGCTCTCTATTAGCTGCCCTGCTTCCACAAACACCGAAGTCAACTCAAGTATGTGAATGCAGCAGAAAGGCGACAATATCAATAACTATATGGCTGCTTCTTTCCTACTCGTTGCTTAAAGGGACACTCGTGTCCCTGCTGAGATGTCTGCAGTTGTTCATTTACTTGCTTTTTGTTGTCATACTGTATCCTTGTATGCGTTTGTATCTTCCACTCCTGTAATGGCCCTTCATTATTATTATTATTATTATTATTATTATTATTATTATTATTATTATTATTATTATTATTATTATTATTATTTGTTTTGAACACATATACACATATGCAAAGTTAACAGGAAAGGGAAAGCGAAGACCAGGCTGGCAACTGCCACCGGAAGGGGCACAACGCCTGCCTACTCTTCTGAAGGGAGGTGACAGCAACACAGAAATGGAAGATAGGAAGGAGGGGAGGAAAGAGGAAAGGAAGAGCAACAGGACAAATCTAAGGACTAAAGTAGAACACAGTACACTAAGCAGGTTGTTCTGCCGAGTTCCGACTCCGCAGCCGGAATTAAAGTGACGCCGCGTCAACAGCCTCCACAATTATCAATCACATCCCTGGCTAGTTCGCTATGCGGCTAATTGTGCACTCCATGATGAGACGCCAAATTGACAGTATTATTAGATAAAATAAATAAAGAATTCGAATTTATTATCCTTGAACAAATATACAAGGAACGAGTAGCCACAGAAAGCTACTGAGACCGGTAGCTTGACGGGGTGGCTGACCCTTTACACAGCAGCAGCAGTTTACAAACACTTTTCGTACAAATGACTGCTTTTACACACATATACACAGAGTGATTTCACGTGGGAACATAAGTATTGTGCAAAATACAAAGGAAAGCTTCATATAATAAGTACAAGAAAATGAATGAATATATACAACAAAACTAACAGAAACTGATCCCGCATTGTTTTTCTGGACAACTGGGACACATCTACAGATGTGTTGGCGAGACTGTTTAACAAAGCTGGAAGGGTAAAAGTGATTGATTGTTTCGCGTATTTGTTTTGAGGAGTAGGTATGTGCCAAATATTGGGGCGACGCGTAGCGTGTGCGCCAATATTTTCTCTTATTTCTGAAATCTCGCTGTGAAAGGAATTGTTCTTTTTTGTAGCCGAGCAGTATGACTGGAGTAAACGAAAATTATAATAATCATTTACATTTATAACCTTAAATTGTTTATAAAGAGTTGCTCCGTGTGAAAATCATATGGGGCGTTTGAAATTATTCTCATGAACTTCCTTTGAATTAGGAACAGTCCACTTAGATTCGTTTTTGTTGTTGTGCCCCATAGTAGGTGCGCGTAGGTTAACTGAGAAAGGGCTAACAAGCACTATAGTAGTAGTTTTATGCGTTGAAGCATGATATATCTGCATTTGTTTAGCATAACCGAAGTTCTGAAGAATTTCTTATGAGTTTCGCGGACATGGTCATACCAAGATTAAGTGCTTGAAAAATATACGCCCAGCACTTTCATGCATTTTACAATTTCAATCACATTTTCATCATAATCACAATTATCGCCGAGTGTAATCATCGGCAAGTTTACAGCCTTATTTTTTGGTCTGAAGACTATTGCTTTTGTTTTTATATTATTAATAAGTAAGGAATTGCACTTTGTCCATTCCAATAACAGCGGCATTGTTTCATCAGATATCGGATATATCGGATCAGATATTTCATCAGATATGCATATCGTCAGGCGTTTTACCGGTTATTAATAATGTAGTGTCATCAGCATAGCAAACTGAAATTACATGCGGATTTAAGGTATAAGAGTGTGGGTCATTAACAAACACAAAATAAAAGTGGCCCCATAATGCTGCCCTGAGGTATTCTAATCTTTATGGATTTAATATCTGAAGACGATGCACCTACTGATAGGTATTGCTTACAATGCCTCAAGTAAGAAGCTAGGAGGTCATGCGCAATGCCGTGTACACCGTATATTATCAAGTAGTATTTCTTACTCTAAGGAATCAAAAGCTTTCAAGAAATCTACGTATACTGCCGATGTTAAATTAAGGTCTGAGAATCTTGTAAAGATTATTTCCTTTTGCTTTATCAGCGCGGTTTTTGTCGTACAATGCTGACAAAATCCATGCTAAAAATTATGTTGTAATGACTGCTTATAAAAATAGTTAGACAATCTTATACACAGGAGCTTTTCTTTAGCTTTGGAAAAGACGGGCAAAATCGATATCGGTCTATAGTTCTTCAATACACTTTTGTCACCACCCTTAAAAATTAAAGTTACTTTTGCAGTCTGTATGTTTTTTTGGAAATGCACCAGCCGAGAGGATAAGATTGAAAATGTGCGTTAATAGACGTGCTATGCCATGCACTATGTACTTTAGTGGTCCTCAGTGTAGGTTGTGTGCGTCACAAACGCTACTGTTTTCAAGAGAAAAATTATTTCTGCTATGTCAGTCAATTACTCTTTTACGATATCGAAAACGACATTCTTATCATGCACGATAAGACGCTTGGTAAGCCAGAAAAAGCGCAATAACAAAAGACGGGTGGCAACCCTTCCTTGAAGTTCCTCCAACAGCGCGCTGTGACGTCATGGATTTTGATAATGTCTTCTAGGGCCTGATTAATTGGTTAGCGGTAAAGATACACTAAATTTTGTTCTAAAGGAACTAAATATTTAACATGGCGAGTTTCAGGAACTTTTGCTGAGGCACCGCGGCCTACACACAAAAAATACATTAAAATCCGTGACGTCACAGAATATACCGGCGTTAGGGATCCGACGCGAAATTCAAAAAACAAACTTTACCTTCGTTCACTTGTTTAATAATCAACCTACTGTTTCGACATTAACGACAACAGAATTTTAAGTAGAACGATTTATACGTCTAAACTATTTAGTGTTATGCTTTAGTGTCCCTTTAAACCCACACCATTGCTTTGAGATATCAAGCGAGCATAACACATTTTGGTCGAATTCCTTTAGTTGTTTCAAAACTAACTCGAAAAACATTTTTGCGGGGAAACCTTTCTGCAACCATGTACGTTCGTGCTCAGGGCATTTTGCTGGTGTGAGGCGGCCCAAAGCTCGCATATCGAGACCCGCAGGCAAGCTCAGCGACTTCCGACGAATCGAAGAAAAATTCAAGGCCCGACACAGAAGCCTTCAAGCATGGCGAATGTGGTTCCCTAGCGTTGGGTGTCGCGCTCTAAACACTAAGGCGCGTTTATATATCAGAAGCGCGTTAGCCCGAAACACCATCGGACACCGTTGTGTTGTGTCAACCTCTTCTTGATCCGCATTTCTTTCTTCTTTTCGAGGTACTGCATCCAAACGACCGTTGCCGCTCGAGGAGGGAGTGAACGCGCCGAGTTGGTATACTTACTTTCTTTCTCCGAGAAACGCTTGTTCCCGATGCCCTGCCGCCGCCGTGTTGTTTGATGCCGCCGTATCCGTCTTTCATTTTCTCGTGATAGTTTACTCGCGAAACATCGACTGCTCGGAATCGGGCGGCTATCGGAATTCCCGTCACGCGTCGGCTCGTTCACGTTTGCACAGACGGCTGCAACACGAAGAGAGACAAAGACAGAACGCAACGCTCGAATGTGCCCCCCCCCCCTCCGCCCCACTTCGTTCCAAAACGAAATAATAATAAATAATAATCTGAGAATCGGCGCATTGGTAGTCAGCTGCTGGCAGCTCAGCCAGTAGCACGTGCTGCTAACTAGCAGCCAGCAGCAGCAAACTAAAACACCGATGGCCGCTTCTTCTGCAGCTTTCGCCCCACCACCACAGCCGCCAAGGCTCTCTTTTTTTTTCCCCTCTCCCCGTACCCACGATGTTCTTCGTCATACACTATCCCTCCGCACTCGGCCTTTTTTTCTTTCTCGTAATTTTTCTCCCCACTCTTTCCGCCAGCTTTCAGAAAGTAAGAAGTCACCCCTCCCGCTCGCGCGGCAACACTTCCCCGTCTGTAGCGTCTCGGCACGTTCCGTTTATTTTGCCTGCCGCCTCTGCTTGCGCTCGACAGAATAACACTGCGCGTGCTCGAAGGAAGGGAGAGTTTGGCGCGGATGCAGCATCAGCGAACGCGTCCGAATCGCGCCGAGCGTTCCCCGCTCGCACGCACGCACGTACACGCGCACCAGGCTCGGTCTCTCCGTTCGCTGTTCTCGGTTTCGATGCGTGACTCGGTCGAGTTGGCCGCCGTCGAGCGCACTTCGGACCTCCGCCAACGCAACCAGCCGCCCCCTTCCAGCTTGCGCGGCCGCCCGCGCTTGGGGAGCGGAGAACAAGGGACGCGTGTTCCTTATTTCGCCGCGTCAAAGTGACTCGAGCAGAGCGGCTCGCTTGGCGTTCTTTCGCGCGAAACCTATACGCGTCGTGGAGATCGGCGAGAGAGAGAGGGAAACCGAGGGCTACTTCTCGGAAACAAACAGAGCTTTATATTCTTCCGCGGCCCGGTGTGTCGTTATGGAAAGCGTGGTTTCGGAAACTACGCTCGGGACTGTTCACAGACACGCGTGTGGTGCGGGCAAATTAATCTGGAGTCCCCCCACTGCGGCGTTCGTCATAATCAGATCGCGATTTGGGCACGTAAAACTTGTGAATTTAATTTCTGCCTGTGTGTGTGTCTGTCGCTATCTGTGGTCGCGACGACGACGACGACGACGACGACGACGATGACGATGACGATGATGATGATGATGATTATGATGATGATGATGATGTAATGATTTAGAAGTACCTCTGTTTGTCCTGTATGATTTCGGGACGGGCAAAGCCGTGGCAGCAAAATTATTTTCTTGTAGAAAACTGTTTGTAGCAGAAAATGGCGGTGTTAACTTACTGGCGAAATCCAAGAGGGTTTCGTATACCGCACGACGATTATGCAGGCGCCCTACTGGTAGGAACTGTTTCTTGTAATCTCCCGATATCTTGCAGTCGAAAGGGCCTTCAGCATTCTGTATCGTGGACCTTGCCGTCTCACGAGATATTATTGGCGATAGGTTACACCGCCTCTCTGCAGTTGTGCTTACGTCTTTGACGATTCACAAGCGCTTCGATGGTCGTGTTAACACTCGGTCTTTTTATATGATAAATACGTCAGGGGCCGCAATTGTGCATTGCTTGTTTGTTTCTTTTCTTTTTCGCTTGGGTTGCCACGCTGCATAACTTATTCAGTATAAGATTAAATATAAGCACGCAGGGCCGTTCCATGCATGGATTGCAACGGTGACATAGTTAGCCAAGTGCAGGGCAGCCAACCAGGTTCAGTCCTGGTTAACCTCCCCGCATTTCATTTATCCTTTTTCCTTCCTTCCTATAGAATGTGTTGCCCAGGATCCAGTTTTCATGGACTTCAGGTTGGTCACAGTTGAATATGGATGTTCCCCCATATTGATTATATATTACATTGACGAATTCCCTAATAGCACTCAGCGTCATTTCTTGCACTTCGACAAATACTGCCTTACTAGAGCTGCTTGCTACTCTGATTCCAGCCTGACCTGCGTATACCCTTGGTAACAAAAATTGAGAGACTACGCCATTGCAAGAATTTAAGGTTTCTTCTAACACAGCCTTCCAGTGTAGAACTTGACAGTACATTGATTGCTTTCAGTATGCATGCCTAGGCTGCGAAAAAAAAAAAAACGTATCTTTTTTTTAGCGATATCTGTGGTCTTCAAACTTTTGCTCGCGACTGTAGCTTCTTTAGTTTTCCCGTCGGATATCTGCAACCGAATAAGAACGACGGTAATTGCTCCGAGAAAGAACATGTTTCACATTTCTTACTAAACGTAGCGTTCCTGATTTCCACCTTATTGTTCTTATTTTACAATCTGTGATTCAACCTCCATACCTCAGCTGCCAACTTCAAAGCTCGTGTATATCGTGTGTACGTGTGTATTTTTTTTTCATTATTTCTTTCTTTTTTATCCTTTTCTCTCTCTCACCTATCGCATCCATTTGCCCCTTCCCCAGTACAGGATAGCCCACCGGAGATAATCTCTAGTTAACCTCCCTCTCTTTCTTTGTCTTTCACTCTCCCTCAAAGGCAAAAAAAGAATGGAAAGAAAAGGCCGTACACCGAGAAGCAAAACGCAGTAGTAGTGTAATTATGTGGCCGGGACTTTATTACTGAGTGTGACCCGCCGTGTTTGCTCAGGGGCTATGGGGTTGGGCTGCTGAGCACGAGGTCGCGGGATCGAATCCCGGCCACGGCGGCCGCATTTCGACGGGGGCGAAATGCGAAAACACCCATGTACTTAGATTTAGGTGCAAGTTAAAGAACCCCAGGTGGTCGAAATTTCCGGAGACCTCCACTACGGCGTGCCTCATAATCAGAAAGTGGTTTTGGCACGTAAAACTCCACAATTTAAATTACTGAGTGTGTATCATTGATTTATATGACTTTAAGAGTAAACGTGTTTGACTTATATGTGTTTACTTTAAGTTATGTCATTCTTCCATTTCTGTGGCCTTCATTGGAAGTATCTCGATATGAAAAAGAGTAGCCGGTGGCAATGAAAGGCGCAGTGTGTTGTTTAGCAAACAACACACTCATACATGCAGACACCGATATATCATCATCATCATATTTCTTTATGTCCTCAGCAGAACTAGGGCTTCTCCCAGCAATCTCCAATTACCCCTTGATACGACCTCGATCGGGTGAGGTAGGTCTTCACCGAAATAATCAGGAAACGACGACCAAGCCGGGCATCGTGATGATGAAAAAAAAGTTGAAAATATCGTATTCGCGTCATTGGTACATAGTTGTGGCTCTCATCCGAGTCTCGAGCGGTTCTGATCTAACAAGGGGGCCAGGACGGCCTTAAATAACTCCTCTTTCCCTCTTTGAGGGAATCCACTGGCCAATCAAAACGCTGAATCGTTGACCACCTCCATAGCCCTTCACTGGTCGTCAGCGTATTGCTCGGGGAGCTCATTTCCTCTATGAGCTACTCGTGTACGTGGTGCACCTGTCTCCAAGGTCTCACAACAGGACGCAACCAGCTGTCGTAGGTGTTTTCGCCCGGGAAGGACGCTTTCATCAATAATTGGCCACATCGTGACAGGCAGGAGGGCGACGTTGCTGTCTTGAAGCGAAGTGAACGGTGAGGTGTGAACATCAACCGCGACAGCTGAGTATTGCTGGTGGGGCATCCCTCCGTCGCCAGGTGTGGTAGTCGATGGCTTCTAGGAAAAACTTAGGTCGATCATAACAACCTTTCTTGGGCTCGCTGAGTGCTACTTGCGTCTGCAAATTTCTTAATGTATCATTCTACCTAATTTTCTGCCATCCTCGACTGCGCTTCCTTTCCCTTGGCACCCATTCTGTAAATCTATTAGTCTAGTGGTTATCTGCATTACGTGTCACATGGCCTGCCTAGCTCCAATTTTTTTTCTCTTAATGATAACTATAATATCGCCTATTCCCATTTGCCCACTGATCAACATCGCTCCCTTCCTGTCTCTTAACGTTACGCCTAACATTTTGCGTTCCAGCGCTTTTTGCGCGGTCCTTAGCTTATTGTCGAACTTCTTTGTTGACCACCAAGTTTCTGCCCCCTATATCTGTTAGCACCGGTAGAATGCAATGATTGTACACCTTTGTTTTCGGCGACAGTGGTAAGCTCCCAGTCAAGATTTGGTAATGCCTGCCGTGTGCACTCCAACCCGTTTTTATTCTTCTGTAAATTTCTTTCTCATAATCAGGGTCGCCTGTGAGTAATTGACCTAAATAAACCTACTCATGTGCACACTCTAGAGGCTGACTGGCGATCCTAAATTCTTGTTCCCTTGCCAGGCTATTGATCATTACATTTGCCTTCTGTATATTATTAATCTTCAAGCTTACTCTTACACATTCTAGTTAAGGTCATGAATAATTTGCTGCAATTCATCCCCAGTATTGCTAAACAAGACAATGTCATCTGCAAACCGAAGACCGTTCAGATATTCGCTGTTGATCCTCATTCCTAAGCCCTCCCAGTCTAATAGCTTGAATACTTCTAAGCATGCGTTCAAGCTTGCCTGGCCACTTTCTTCATAGGTAGTTTTCGACTTTTCTTCTGGATAATTACGGTAAGTCTGGAGTCTTTGTAGATATTCACGCATACCTCCTGTACTCTTTGATTATGCAATGCCTGCAAGACTGCTGGTATCTCTGCTTAATCAGATGCCTTTTCATAGTCTATGAAATTCATATAGCAGGGTTCATGGTACTCCCATATTTCTCAACTACCTGATCGATGACATGGATATGATCCATTGCAGAATATCCCTTCCTGAAGTCAGCCTGTTCTCTTGGTTGATTGAAGTCGCGCTACCCTGATTCTATTGGAAATTATCGCGGTGAATAATTTACAGAATACCGAAAGCAAACTAATGGCCACATAAGGCTTCAATTCATTAACGTCTCCTTTCTTATGGATTAGTATAATCTTGGCATTCTTCCAGCTCTCTGGTACAATTGAAGTCGTGAAGCATTGCGTATAAAGGACCGCAAGCTTTTGAAGCATAATAAATCCTCCATATTTGATTAAATTGATTGTTATTCCATTTTCTACTGCCGCTTTTCCTGAACATGTCTTACAAGTTCCTTCTAACTTCATCGCTAGTTATAGAAGGAGCCTCTGTGTCCAGTTCATCACTACCTACAATGAAGGTTGCGTGGCTGCTGTGCATGCGTACTGTACAGGTCAGTATAGAATTCTTCTGCTGCTTTTACTTTATAATTGAAATTGCTGATGACATTGCCCTGCTTATCTTTCTCTGCATGCCTCATGCCCTGTCCTATACCAAGTTTCCTTTTGACTGATTTTATGCTGCGGCCATTTTTTTACTGCTTCCTCAATCTTTGCGACGTTATAATTTCAATTATCGCTTACTTACTTCTTGTTTATCATGCTTTGACAGTTCAGCGAATTTTATCTGATCTCGACAAAGCACTTTCATGCTTTGTCTTTTCTTTATTAGGTTCTTTGTTACATGGCCGAGCTCGCCTCTTGGTGCCTTACCTCCCACTTCAATTGGTGCTTCTTAAATCAGCATAGATGTGGTTTCGTTTATTGCCTCTGTATTATCTTCATCTTCCTGTCCTAAGCTACATATTTTTTTGCCGGCACCAGCCTTAATTCCTCTGCTTTTACCGGTACTGCGTCTACGTTGGCCAGTTTGTCCTTGACTAATTTTGCTCTTTCTCCCTTGAAATTTAGAGCATGCCTAGACTGCACTAACATTTTATCACTTCCCTTTACCCTATCCAACACTTCTACATCCTGCACCTACGCTGGGATCGGCAGAGAGTATGAGATCTATTTCATTTGTTTCTCCATTAGGGCCTTTTCAGATACACTTCCTGTTACTGCGCTTCCTGATGAAGGTATTCATTATTCGGAGTCTATTCCTTTCCGCGAATTCTGCCAACATTGTTCCTCTACTATTTGTAGAAACGATGTCGAAGTCGCGAATTCCATGAACCAGAGAAGAAGGGAAACAGAGGCTGTATTTTGAAGCCAACAGCCAATGGCTTCATTGTCTGTTGGCTTTATATGGCCATGATTACGTATATATATGCATAACTTCGCGGCTATCTTTGGGTTATTTACCCAACAGTTTCGGTTACCCAACCTTTTTCAAGGAACGAGGACCGACGCCTGAAAAAGGTCGATCCACAGACCAAAACTCTTGGGTAAATAAACCAAAGATAACCGCGAAGTTGTGCTTCTCGTCTTTCTAAATACGTCTGGTTGACTGAAAAAAAAAATATATATATATATATATATATATATATATATATATATATATATATATATATATATATATATATATATATATGAAAGAGAGAGAGAGAGAGAGGCGCAGGCGCGAACATAACGCCCCGAAGACGAAAGGGACACGTCACACTACTCCTGAGCACGGCCAGTAGTAGGCAGATGTGATTACTATGGTCTCTGCGAATCCGCCGTTTTTTTTTATCTTTAAATGTTTGTTAGCCTCACTACCGACAGCAGCAAACACGTATTTCAGCCGAGGCAGACGCAGCATAACGTACACAAGCTGCACCCAATAAAGAAACTCGTCGAGGAAGCGTGGTTAAACACAGCATGTGCCAGAATGTAAATCCGACATCGCTATCTCCTGCGCGCTCACACGCACTCCGCCGGGAATAAACGCAGCGCGCCTCTCTCGCTGTACCACCTCTGGTTACGGCTCCCACACATTCACTGTTTTTTGCCTCGTCCGTCCCCGAAGCGCTGGTGCCGCGACACGACGCATCGAAAGAGGGGGAATGGAACAGTTGTAAAAATTGCGGAGGTCACGAAGAGGAAAACGGATCAGCCGGGACTCGCTAACCAAAGTGTTATATGCGGAAAGGGAAAGAGAGGAGGCCCCTTGCGCGTCAGGTCGAGAGAGGACGGCGCCTATCGTCGTGACAGCACTGTCTTGCGAGCGTCCCTAGCTTCTCCGCTCTTCCTCCTCCTTCAGCCCTCTCCGCCGCGATCTATCCAGCCCCTACATCGTTTCTGCTCCGTAGCAGCAGCGCCCTGCCAACGTCGTCCTCCGCTTACAGCAGTACGCTCGATTCGCGCGGGAAAGAGCGGAGGAGGAAGAAGAGTCTTGCGGTGGGCGAAGAGAAGAGGAAGATTCCGCTCTTTGGCTAGCACTGCGCACACAGAAATAAACAGAGACAGACAGACACACAGCGAGGGCACGCACTGCCAGTGAAGTGGAGAGGGAAGGGGGGAGGTAAGCGACGCCGCCGCGGCCTCCGCCAATCGGGACTCGCAGGGGGCGGGACCAGCGGAGTCAAAGCGGCATAATGATAGCGCACGCGCGCCCGCGCGCGATCGCGAGTACGCGCACGGCGGTGAGCGAACGAGGGAGCGAGCGAGCGCAAATACCAACGCATTGCTCTCGCGTTGCGCTCTCGCCACCACGTGACCAGTGCCTACATCTCCCTTCGCTCCGCTTCTCTTCTTCATACTTGCGCATGCTCTCGAACTTATAAAAAGCGACGTTAGTAAAACACCATCCGAGCGGGAAAAAAGAAATAGAAAAGAAGAGCGCCTGATTTTTTTTTTTCCACTTTTGTTTCACACACTTGCGCGCCAACGACGTCTGTGCCCGTACTCGATTTTCCTTTTATTCGCCCCTCTTCCGGATAGTCTCTTTCTGCAAGTATGAAAGTATGTGCGTGTGTTCGTGCGTGCCTGCCCTTTTCGGGTTCCGGTTAGGTTTAGACACCGTCGCCAGTGTAACCCTCGTCTCACCCGTTGCCGTCCGTTTTCTTTGTTTAAAAAGAATTCCGTCTCCGCCGTCTCCCTTTCCTGCACGACCCTCCTCCGTGCTCCAGCCGCCGTTTCGCAAAAAACCGTTCTCCCCACGGCCGACTGCTCGCTCACGGGCTGTCTTTTCCAATCGCGTCTGCGTAACGGCGAGACGAAGCAATTTTTGTGCGTTCCTTTACTCTTAAAAAAGTTTCGGGCGCGCAATAGTGCAATACGACTTTTTTTATTTCTATATCTGCCTTTCTCGCTGTGAAACTAGCGTCGGCGGCCAGACAGTGTGGAGGGCTTTAGGAAAGGAGAAGGGGGCGAGGAGAGAAGGCGCGATGCAATGCAGCGCAATGCAGTGCTTGAAATTAATATGTAGACGGCGCGCCGGGAGCGCATATTAAAACTGAACTTGCTATTCTTAGCGCGGCGTCGGCGGAACTCTATCGCAGACGCTGTCTGGAACATTAAGGGCCCTTGCCAGCCCCGCCCCTTCCCTGTGCTTCGTTAAAGCATACGTCAACTTGGCGAAAGGTTATAAAAAAAGTATTATATATGCACGATAGATGATTGGGCTATGGTTGGTCTTTCATCATTGGGAAACTAAAGCGCTGCGACTACGGAACTCGAAGAATAAAGAGGACACATGCAGGAGACAGCAGGCTGTACAAGATATAATTGGTCGTTGTCATGTGCGTTTGAAAAAGGAGCCACGTGGTGGTCGCTTTTCTTTTAAATTATGAAAGAAAAACAGTATTTCAAGACTCGGCTAACGTGAACCACAAGGAAGGGCAAAAGCTTTTCTGGTGGGATGAACAGTAGGATTGCACAATGTAGTTCGGAAAGTTTAGGCGCAATAGTAAGTATAATGTGCCGGGTTTTGTCCACGCAAGTGGGCGAAATCGGCCCCGTTATGCGTCATCCTGTTATTATTGCTACGTTATGTGAGTCTATCAATAATCAAAAAGCTTAAGTCGAGAGAGGTAAATAAAAAAAATGCAGGGAGGTTAACCATGGTCGCAGCTGCTTGGCTTATATTCTGAGTGACGTATATGCAGCTACGTCATGGCGTTGATCACGTGAACCTCTAGGCGAAGTTTTACTGCGAACGTGCAAGTTCATATAGCCGTAACGCGCGCATTACTCGTTGTTGCTATGGGCTTCTGGAATAAATTTCATAGAGCCTGTGCATAGATCAAGAGCTACAGAACGCAACAAAAATGAAAAGAAGGGAGAAATGTATCGAACTAGTCCTAATGGCGAGGAGAAGCCAAGTTCATTGTGAGGTCGCATAACCTAGATTACTCATTAAATCCCAAGGCCGTGCGTGGAGAGCATGCTTGCATTCTCGAAGCTTTCGTAACAGTGCGAGATCTACACAGCTTTGAAAGTTAAACACAATATTTGCAGTTCGGACCCTGTGTTGTTTCTTAGCATTGTTGTGCAAGTATTTTGACGGATTTCTGGGCCACTTTTACCCAGAAAACATTGAGCTCTGCGATTTTGTACAAGCAGCACCGCTCGCCCCGAAGTTTATTTTTCGCAACTGAATCATACAGAAATGAGTAGCATATGTAATAGCTTATGTTTGCGGTGTTCAAGTTGTCATTTGCGCATTTCCTGAGTTACGTTAGTGCAGCAGGAAGAGGCTATATCCTATAAGCCTCTCTCAATTTATGTCATTCTGCAAACAAAGTTGTTTAAAACATCTCAACAATGCAGCCTCTAAACAGTCCCCCACCCCCTTTTTTTTTTTACTTCGCTTCACGCGTTCTTACCTCATGTACGATTGTGTGACGAGCGACTTTTCTATTTTTTATTTTACTTTTTCTTGCGTGCTTAATCTGTTCCGGGCGCTACGCTGAACACAAGCTTCCAAGCAAGGACACATTAAAGGCTATAAAAATCAGACTGGCAAGTTGCAGTCTACTTTCAGGGTGCCTTCTGAATTTGCGGTTGTTTTTATGTGCAAATATCTTATATAAAACTCCAGCCTATCCGCATAGGTTACAGCAAGTCTTAAACACTCTGCATGCTGGTAATGTACTTCTAAATGTGCAATTTTGAGAACGTCCTTAATGTGTCCTGTGCTCATGTCAGAGAATTTTTACGTTCTACCTCCTATCTCCTGCAATATAGTATACACACATACAAAAACACAATACTCATGCAATATATACTTATCAACACTTCAGATGAATTTCAGACAATTGTATTGAGTATTAAGCTTTCTAAGTGTTGAGAATTCCGTTCTTTTCTTTCTTTCGCGTGCTCTTGTCAGGTGTTATTTGAGCGAAATTTTAGTATTTCGCTCTCTTGATGTTTTAGGCAAGGACGAGAAATCAGTTGTGCCGTTGATTATGTTCCGCACCGCAAATAAGTTATCACGGCTTCCGAGATTTGGTGGTGCCAGCTTGGTAAGTACGCGCTGCCCGATTTCAAAGGCCATGCATGGTGGTTTAAAAGGATATCTCCCATGCCTGCTTCCGGCGTCTAGAGGCGCTAGTTAACACTCCCAAGACTATAAGCTATGCCTTCCTACGCACAAATACTAATAAATGTAAAACGATGCGCATTCACTGTTGGAAAAATCGCATAGACTGCAACGCGATACGTCCGGCTTGTAGGATTTGGTCTTAATCCATAGTCTGTATTCGCCTTCTGTTTCACTTTGCCTCTGTTGTGTACCTCAACTGCCGTTGGCCTACGTTTGCTAATTTTTCTTTTTACCGTAACGCACAAAAACACAAATAAACTCGCTGTAATGGCACCTATACGTCTGGTTTAATGTGACTTTTTTATAGTTTACGGAGTTGTAAGCTGCTGAAAGTCGCGTTCTCGGCCGTAGTTCATCGCAATTCGACGCGCCTTGTCATTTCTGTGCCTCCTGCCGAACTTTGTGGCTACTTAGCCACATAATTATTTACTGTGCAGTGTAGCGTGATTACGGATACATACTAATCCGGTCGGTGTCCGGACACGCCCCTCCATATCTGTATTTTAATGCGTTATCATTTGGAGTATCAAAGTGGGAAAAAACGTACGTGCGTGAAGTGTGGGCAGCCGGTCACCCAAGAAGATCACGTACTCATGACACCTGCGGCAGAAAGGATGTTCCACATCCGCCGCCAAGGTTTGTGAGTGGTGGCGCTGGCTAACGCTCCCAGGGTTGTTCTAGTAGTAAAGTAGTAACACAAACACCCCAAAAAAGTGGATGGGAAAACGGCGCTGCAGTAGCTTGATTGGTAGACAATTGCACGCGTAATGTGAAGACGTGGAATCGTACCCCACCTGCGGCAAGCTGTTTCTTCATCCACTTTCTTTTCCATTAATTTATTTCTTTAATTCAATGAGTAAGTGCAAGCAATTTCCCCTGTGTTGTCCTTGGTGTCTTTGTTTGTTGGCTTCTTATGAAATGATTAACAAAAATCGGGCCCCTCGGTTAGTCCCCTTTTTTGTCGTTCTCTCTCTATATATATATATATATTCCCATTTCTATATCGTGCCTAGGTGCGCTTTCTCACGGAGACAGCGCTCTTACATAAATCCGCCAGTCGCCTCTTCCACTGTAGTCTCCAATGGCAATCCGCCCCGTTGCGAGAGCCTCCTCCCCATTATATATATATATATATATATATATATATATATATATATATATATATATATATATATATATATATATATATATATATATATATACACATATATATTTCGTTCCTTTTTTTATGCGAAAGCGTGAAATAGCTAATTGAGTGAGAAAGCCGGTGTATATCGTCTTTAGCAGCGAAGTCACGAGCGTGCCTCGACGGAGCAGAGCGGACAGTAGGGAACATCTGCTGCCGCAATAGCGCGCCAGGTATTGCGTGAAGGGAGAGTCTCTCGTCGCGCAGGACATCGGTGCCACGCGGCGTTGGCACCGCCGGCTGCTACTGCATGCTGGCTGGTGCAGCACGTACTGCGCTATGGTACATTACTCGCAGCGCAAAACTCGAAGAACCGCTCAGCGGCGTTGAATTGAACATTAATGCTTTCGCATTCACAAGTCATAAGAAGTGCTTCGATGTCCTCTAATTTTCTTTTTTTTTTTACTTTCATGTGGTCTTTTCTACTCGCCAACATTCATGTACGAAGTCGACATAGGTTAAGACTGAGTGTATTTCTTGTCAGCACTTATTTAAATACTAGCCGCCATCCCATAAAATCTTACGCAAGGCATCGGCTTTAGCTGACCTTACTAGTGCAACTGTGCTTAACTAGAATTGTGGTTGTTTTTAAATGAGGGAAAATCATTTTGAGCAATAAGCACGAACGAAGAATTATCCTAACGCAGCTATGTGGCTACCGGTAGTCCGGCGCGCAAACAACCTTAAAAACCGGCTTACATTCAAAGGTGCCAACGGGATTCTCGGACATTAACCATCTATATAGTCGCATCGTACTGCCTGTCCTCATCATCACTCTTCACATGCACCCATCCTTTCCCTCTTCTTCCCCTTGCCTTTGAAGAGTAGCAATCTAGAGGACTATTACCTCTGTCTGACCTCTCTGTGTTTTCTCAATAAGTTATCCTCTCCCTCTAAAAACATGAAAGAATTTTTCAATCCTCGAATACCTTAAAGTGGTCGTCGACAAAAATTTGTTGTGAGCCTGATGGAGGGCAGCTTTGTCACGAAAAGTGCTTGTAACCGTTTTAAAAAAAAAGAAGATGCCGTTCATTTCTTGTTCTTGAGCCCACCACGTCCTCGCTCAAGCTAATGGATCGGCTTTTTCTTTTCTTTCACCCGTTGATCATATGAAAGCTAATCTCGCTGAAAACCAAATAGCGCGCGGACATAAACGGCCCTCCCTCGCGGGCATCACTGCCGCTATATCTTTAAAGGGCACACTGCCAACGAGTTGAGTCAGAACGCTCGAACACCACCAGAGCCGTAAGGGGAACCGGCCGCTTTACCCGCGGACAATGCATCTTAAGCAGAAACTAGAGAGCGAAGAAGGTCGTTCCGTAAAGCGCTCCCGAGACCCCGGGAGGGCTTCATGCGACTCTATAGCCCCGAGACGTTGCTCATCCACTTGAGTCGGGAACTTTCAACGAGCGCTTAGCCGCAGCGTCGACGACACCAAGAAGAAAACGGAAGAAAAAGGTGAACCAAAGCATAACGACGCGCAGCGGAGGCCTCGCTCGGCATTAACTGCGTACCGGAAGGAGTTACTGCACCACGCCGCCGGATCCCCTCCTCCAAAGCCTTTTAGCCGGAAGACGGAAGCCCGTCTTGGGGCCCGTCGGCAAGCCGAGCGAGCGGATCGGCTGGCAGGCGCTCCTAATTAACACTCTCTATGCAAAACGCGTATAGGCCGTTTGCCTGCAAATGTAGACGTCGCCCGCCCGCCCGCGCTGACTTCCCTGTGCCTCGAGTCCTCCCCTCTTCTCTTGCGTCATCTCGCTTTCCCTGAGCAGTGACTCCTTTCCGCCCCAAGGCGAATTTGCGCTGATAGACAGACGCCATCGCGTCTAAGCGACGCGGACGGGTGGCCTCGATTCAAGAGGGAAAGACTATATAGACGCGGCGGGACCCAGACGGATCCTTTCGCAGACAGCGAAGTCTTACAACAAAGCCGGAGAGGAGTCCTTTCCCCATCTCGCCGTTTCACTATATCTCTCCCTCTCTCCATTCCACCGCTTCATCCTTTCAAACTTTCCCGCTCACCTTTCAAGCCCATTTCTATATCGTCCCTAGGTGCCCTTTCTCACGGAGACAGCGCTCCTACATAAATCCGCCAGTCGCCTCTTCCACTGTAGTCTCCAACGGCAATCCGCCCCGTTGCGAGTGCCTCCTCCCCATTTCCTGTCGCGAGCATTACTCAACACGCCTGGCTTACTCTTTCCGCCTCCTTTCCCAGAGAAGGAAACGGAGAGGCTCGCCCTTTCCGGCTCTCTTGCGCAATGGGGGAAACAGGGAAGCGGCGAGGGAACCAGACAGACGGGGAAAGGGAAGACCAATGGCGCGCGAGTTCCCCAGACGAGAGAGAAGAGGGGGGTGAAGGGGGGAGGCAAGGGCACGTAGCGTCGAGACGCTGGCGTGTCTGGGTGGCAGAGACGGGAGAAGGGAGCGCGGCGCGAAAGTATCGTCTGGCTCGGAAACAGTAAAGCTTCGGTTTCGATTCAGTTTGTTTAGAAACGCGGCAAGTCGGGTTCTGAATGGAGCACACGGGACGCTGAGAATTGTACGACGCTGTCGCGACGCGCCCGGAACTCTGCGCAGTTCCCTCTTTGTTTGGTGGCGCTGAGCCTTCGGGGGCTTTTTTTCTTATCGTTGTCTGTTTGTTTGCTTTTGTTGATGTGTATCGTTTTTTGTACTTGAGTTAACTAAACGCGTCCATTGCGTATAAGCTCTCTGAGCGCTCTGAACTGCCTTTGATGCTCTTAGAAGTGGAAATATAAAAAGTTAAACGAAACGATACGTTCATCTACGATGCTGTCTTAATCCACTTTCTTGCGATTCGAGAGAGCGGTCATCTAGTATATATATCCTATGGACCAATCGCTAGAAAATCTTTATTGCTTTAGAGTGTTTGTTTATTTTTCTGCCGTTATGCCCGCGCCTGCCAGTAGGCGTGTATGTTCGTCTCTTTGGAGCGAAAGAAGTTAGACGTTTGCAATACAGGGTTTTCTGTGCCGTTTGATGATAGCAAATGTGTCACTGCAAAAAATATACAAGAAGGAAGAAAGAAATGAAAAACGTCCCTTAGCTAAGCCAAGTTGAGATCTTCATAACACATCAATGGGATTATTATCATCATTATTATTATCATTATTAAAAGTCTTTGAGGGGAGACGATGGCATTATGAGTGGCGCCTGGCTCTACATTTGGCTTTGCCAAAGAAGGCCACTAACCGGTTGAATAATAATAATAATAAATTTCCATGAAATACACGCGAGCATCATAGTCAACAGAAAGTTGGAACAAGCACATTGCACAGAACAGACAACTTACACAGCTCGTCGGGACGCAGTAGTAGACGGTTCACATCCAGTTTAAGCACAACGTACGTCCAATGTACGCATACAGCGTTCTGTGCAGCCCATGTCAAAAGTATGCGGGCCATACCGCGCATTCGTATACACCTCGTGTGTCGTTAGTGTGTGTGTTGTGGTTGCCGGGGCGCTCTCGGCAGTCCAGACCTCCGGATGGTGAGTGCAACACATTATTTTATTACCCTGAGCGCTGGAACTATTTGCATATCAGAGGAACTCCTTTAAAACAGTCTGTAGTCAACATGGAAGTCGCAGGCAACGTAGCCCGTACACCTTTTGGCAAAAACTATCGTTCCCCATTGTGACCCTTTTTCTTCCCCTCTTCCCCTTCCCTTACGTAGAGTAGCAGGCCAGATGTTCCATTTTCCGGCCGACCTCTCTACATTTCCCAATCATTGAACTACTTCTTCTGCTGTGCATCACAATATGTACAAGACATGCAACAGGTTATAACAAATTCCCGGTACGTTTCCAGGAGAAATTGGTAGAACCATTAAACTTGGATTAATATATAGGCGAGGAATATAGGGCATGGCTAACAAGCAATCTCATAGTACTTCAAATTAAATTGTGGGGTTTCACGTTCCAAAACCACGATCTGATTATGAGACACGCCGTAGTGAGCGACTCCGGGACCACCAGGGGTTCTTTAACGTGCACCTAAATCTAAGTACACGGGTGTCTTCGCATTTCGCCCCCATCGAAATGCGGCCGCCGTGGCCAGGATTCGATCACGCGACCTCGTGTTTAGCAGCCCAACACCATAGCCACTAAGCGGCCACGGCGGGTTTTTCTAGTACTTCTTAATCATCGGGACTTCCAGAAATTCTTTTGAAGAGCCACAACCGAGCTCCTTCGCAGAAGCAGCCCCGGAGAAACAATCCAGTTCGCGGAATATTCGCCCTTTCGTTACGGCTTCTCCGAAGCCATATTCGTGGCCCAATTAATGTAGTTTCTTTTCTACACCTACAATAACGCGAAGCACGTTTATACAAGTGGACAAACAGTTTCTTTTTGCCGAAGTCCGGGAAACGGAACATTACGAGCTCCGTAAGCTTATCTCAGGCAAAGCAACAACTTGCGAACAACACAGAGAGCCTCCTGGAACATTGATGTCGACCGGAAAGATGAACTCCCTCATTCCTTAACTTCCTGCGCTGTAAAACTTGCACAGCAGCTAAGCAGTTTCCAACCGGAGTCTGTCCGTGTACAGCATCCTGTTTTGTCTAATACGGAAGCGGCCGGCCGAGATTTGCTTAATTCGTTTGTTTCTGCGCGTGTGTGCGCTCGCGCGTTTATTGTTCTATTTTCTCATTTTTCCTATTGATTCCCGTTCCCCTTCGCGCCGCGTACGGTAGTAAACCACAGTTGTCCTGCAGTTGCTCATTAAACTCAGTATATTTTCCGTTGGTCGTCCGTCCAAACGTGGTCAAGCCCACGGAACGCTTCTATCATTTTTTGAAGGCGAAAATATGTGGGCTCCCGATTGTAACCTAACTTTTCTTTTCTAATTATTGTGCTAATTTGTGGACCATTTGCGGGACGTTAGGTGGCGCCCGATGAGCGTGCTACACACATGCATGTTTTATTCTTACGTTTTCATTTTCTTCATTTTTTTTTTCACTCACTATGCCCCTCCATCCTACTGTCTCCTGTTCTTTACTCACTATTCTTTTTTCAATGTACGCTTTCTCTTCTAGGAGTGGACAGGCGTTGTGACCCCCCCTGGTGGCCAGTTGCCAGCTAGCTCTCTCCTCTCTGGGATTGTTTTATGCAGACAAACGGTTCTAATAATTATGAAATCGGCATCTCTACTTGGTTAGCCATGCTTTTTTGATTCCTTTATATACTTGTCTCAGCAGCATTAGCCTCCGTGAATTCGTGCTCTGACGAACTACCCAATTAACGTACGAAAAAAAAAAGAAAAAGAAAAGAAAGAACTCGAAATACGTGTACAGGGCGTGTTGTGCGAATTCTCGCGCTCTCTTAAAGTTGCTGTAGCGGACCCGCCGTGGTTGCTCAGTGGCTATGGTGTTGGGCTGCTGAGCACGAGGTCGCGGGATCGAATCCCGGCCGCGGCGGCCGCATTTCGATGGGGGCGAAATGCGAAAACACCCGTGTGCTTAGATTTAGGTGCACGTTAAAGAACCCCAGGTGGTCAAAATTTCCGGAGTCCTCCACTACGGCGTGCCTCATAATCAGAAAGTGGTTTTGGCACGTAAAACCCCAAATATTATTATTGCTGTAGCGGTGGTGCTGCGATCGCCACTTGCTTTCTGGCTAAGCATCGGAACTGCTTCTGCGTCGTATAGTGCTTCGTCTCTCCCTCCGACTATTGCACAACCAGCACACGCTTTTCTTGCAGGCGGTGCTTAAAATATACAGTCGTTTGAGCGCCCGGAAACACTTCCGAGAAGAAGCGAGAGCAGCACGAGAAGTTCACCGCTCGCTGGCACTTGCCGAGAATTAATCGAAGCTCTAAGCACCCGAGGAGCTTACCGTCCCACCGTTATCTTGTCTTTCAACCGTCGTGAAGCTTTGCTTTAAGTTGCGCATTTTGCCATTTTCATTTAGTGCTCGCGCAGCTGTTCATGCGCACGCGCATCGTCGCTTTAAAGCGCCTTTGCTATAGTTTTTCCCTACCGTCTTCTCTCGGACGGTTCGTTAGCGTGCAGCCCCGACATTCCTTAACCATTTCGCCGTTAACGTTAAAAGTTTAGTGACTTACTCTTCTTTCGCGCCATCTGTCTCGCAGCTTTCGTGCGTATACGATATAGGAACTTCTCGCTTCTCCTCCCAAGCAGATATTTTTACGTCTCACCAGTTTTCACTAATGAAGATCTTGTTCTGCGTTTCATTTTTTTGTTTCTCTCGTTCTCTGTTCTTTTTTACGTATTGTCTTTTTTTTGTTGTTGTTGAGTCGTCCCAGCCTTCTGCCGACTGAATCTGCGTCTAGTGCTCGAGCTCAACTCGTTGCATACGTTTTCCCGCTAACTGCCGTCTCGATAGCATTTCCCGTCTCCTACGTTTTTATTCATATGCTTAATATGAATAAAAACTTCTATACACTTAATATTGCTTTGTTCATTCTTCTGTTTCTTGCTTTTCCTCTACTCTACACAAATTATCGGCCGCACTTTCAGCCAATGTGCTCGCAATTTCGGATCTATAGATTGCTCTTTTTATTTCTGTTTTTCCTCGATAAATAATCACCACCACCACTGCTTCGCAGGTCTGCATAGTCACTCTGCTGCGGGAATTTGTCCATTCTGCTATGTTAATTTTTCATTTCATTAAAAGATTTATTAAGTACAAGTAATTTCCCCGAGGTTGCGCTTGGTGTCAATGTTTGTTGGCTTCTTATGATATGCTTAATAAAAATCGGGCCCCTCGGTTAACCTCCTTTATTCTCGCTTATGTGTGCGTGCGTGCATGCGTGTGTGTGTGTGTGTGTGTGTGTGTGTGCGTGTGCGTGTGCGTGTGTGTGCGTGTGTGTGTGTGCGTGCGTGCGTGCGTGCGTGCGCTCCCCTTCATAGAGCATGCGGCATCCCCTTTTAACTTGTTCCTTTTTTCTGTGCGAGTGCCTAGACCTAATGATTTCATATAGTAGTCGCTACAAATGCATGTTTCATTCCTTTTGTTCCGCCGGAAAAATCACTCTCCCTAAAAATATTCGTCAACTTAAATCGTACCTGCTTCACACACTCGGGCAATTTATATGCGCGCCCACTATTCTTCCCAACTAGTCTGAGCGTGGTGTGCTATTACGCCATTGTGTACTCGCGAGTCCCCGCTGTTGTTCTGCTGAACGACTGTGGCAGGTATCACCACTGTGGGGCATTGGCCGTCGCTCTGGTGGTTAAGAGAAACGGAAAAAAAGAGGGGATTTAACGGCAACTGGTTGCAGAGTCCTTCTTTTCCCTTTCCGCTGACCCTCTCCTTCCACAACTAAGACCGCGACTGACGCGCAGTTTGGTATAGCCGTAAATTCTCTATTCTCTCCTCCGCGCGCACGTTTCGATATATCGAGCGAGCCCGTTGGCAAGCTTTCGGGTGCCAGTTGTTCAGAGCGTTTCGACTAGTCGGAGGGTAAAAGAACAAGGACTAAGTCTATCAGGTAAGCGTCCTACAGCGCTTCGAAGTGCCGGCACGCTATCTCGCTATAAAGAAAGACCGATAAAAGAAAAACGGAGAGACAGAAGAAAAAAAAAATGCGACACCGGCGCACCTCCGCATAACTCTAAATTCACCGGACTGCGAAGAGACACAACTCATGTTCGGGAAATAAACGGACCGACGCCGCGGCACACCACGTCACACAGGCGCGCATATGTACAACACGTATACGATAAAGAACAGGAGGTGGGTTGAGACAGCGGGGCGAAATGGCCGGGAGTGACGACCGCATGCAAAAGAAGGCGGCATGCGCGCGTTGCTGCTGCGTGGAAGGTGAGAAAAAATATGGCGGGACCACAGCGCGTCGCGCGCGCACGCTATATACGATTACAAGGCAGCGTCGTGTCGCCCCGCCTCCTGTGTGCGTGCGTGTGTCTGTGCGAGAGTACTGGCGAACGCGTAGGGAGAGTTAATGGATTGGCCACTGTGTCAGGCCCTCCTCTGTGGCTACGGCTTCGACTTCTTGTCTCTCCCGCGCGGCATGCGTGAACTCCCGCCGCGTGCGCGTCGATCGTGCGCGCACGCACGCCATATAGCAGGGCTTGATGGTTTACGGACTTCATGCCTTCTGCGTGTCCGCCCTTTGTTGGGCCGGCCGCAGAAAACTGCAACGCCGAGGGTCTCGGTGACGAGAAGGCGGAACGAGCGCGCAGTCGCACTGCGAACAGAAAAGAACGACTTTGGCGGCTGTCGCAACGAAACGGCCGTATACCGCGGTTTCCGGTGTGCAAGGCGCGTCAGAATTGGTGGCAAACGAAGGCAGTCGAAGTTTGGGTTTGCAGAGAATTAAAATGTCTCGACGACACCGGGAAGTCCGCGTCAATTGTGCGAAAACATGTATAAGACTCCGTCTTCTAAGCCATTCTACCAGCATCGCCATGATCATTGTCACCATCACCATCGTCGTCGTCGTCGTCGTCGTAAGAAGAAAAAAGTAAACAGCTCGGAGGCTCGTTCCTCTGTTTCAGGCATGGGGTCCACATTCCTCCCAACATCAATGAGCACATAGTTATTTCGAGGGCCTGTGATACTTAAGTCCATTAGGCTTTTCAAAGAGTGATATTATAGCAGAATGACAATATCCAAGTTGTAATGGTACGTACGAATTCCCACATGGACAGTTGTTAACCGTCCGACATATTTAAACCGGTCGTTCATGAGGAAGCGAAAGTCGTTCTACCGTGTCACTTCCGTAGTTTGCTTTATTCGGAAGAACGACTGAATCATTTGAGTGTGTGCATCAACCTCAGAAAAGCGCGCTTTAAAAGAATTAAGGTAATGTGGACAAAGCTGTCGCTTCACGATAGGTGCATGGCGTCGAAAAGAAACCGGCACACAGGTGCAATTAGCGATCTCTTATAGCCATAGTGGAGCCATATCACAATTTCTATGCATCTAAATCTAACTGTACCCCCCACGAACGTTCTTGCATTTCTCCCCTATGGAAATGTGGCCAGTGTCGAATCAGTGATCTCGAACTTAGTAGCGCAACGCCACAGCCACTGAGCTAGTGCATCGGCTAATTACATGAAAGATGCATTAAACATATAACGTTTGTTGTCCTGCTAATGCTGAAATTTACAAACCTAACGCTAACAAAAAAATTTGGCAGAGACACTTAAGACTGCTTACATGTAAGAATTCGGAAAGCATTATACCGTTTGCAGACCTCGGAATGCCGTGAACTCGCGCATGTTATACACTCATGACGTGGCGCCGCCTCCTCCCCATTGGCTGCGCCGGCATGTGCCCAATGACGCGCGCACTAGGTCACACCTTTAGCCAACCAGAACAGAGGAGCCACCGTGGCGTAGGAGAAGCGTGCGCACCCCGAAGGTCTGGGCTCGATTCCCACCCACATCGAAACTTACCAAACTTTATTTTTAAAGCCATTAATTTACTTTATTTACAGGAACATCCCTAAGAAAGGTGAACTCAATCCGAGCATTTTCTGACGCGTTTTTACGTTTCGCGCCGTCGGTCATTTTAGGTGCCACCTTTCAGTTACGCCGACAGATTTTTGCGTAATGGGGCGTATAATGCTTTCACATTGAAATACGGATAGTAATAGGAGAACGTCGTGCTAAGCGATGACGCAGTCAGAGCGCGAGCAAACGAGTGAAAATGAAGCTACTTTAGCCGGAGCGTAGCAGGCGGCTCCGACGTCACTGGAGCGCCGTTCATCGATACGCGCACGAGGATGACAGGGTCACCCCTGGCAAAACGCAGCATTTCTTCAGCCTAAACCGTCAGCAAAAAGAAAGGCCACTTCGCCTCTTTCTTGCACCTCTGCGGGCCGGTTCAAGAAGTACGCACGCGTGCGCGCCCACGAGAGAGAGCTTCGTAAAGAGCCGCCAGTGCGGGCCAGCTGAGTTACGGCGAGGAACGGTCGCGTAGGCCACCGGAGCCGTTCAGCGGGGCCGCTACGGCGGCGGCCGGCCTCTCTCTGGTCGGTCGTATACCGACCGACGCGACCAACGACGAGAGCCATGGCTTAGCGTGCGCTCCGCGTAGTAAGTACAACAGGCGCGGTGACGTCTCGAGGGAGAGTTACGGCGCCATTCTCTCAGGACAAGGCCGCGGGCACCTCGGCTGACATGCCTCCAGCGTGCGATGCAGAGCTCGCTATATTTCCCCCAACTCGCAGAAAGCTGCGACGGCGCGACCTCTCTCCCATCAGCCCTATCTTTCTCCCACTGTATTACCGAACATCCTCCTCCTCCTCCTCCTCCGCTCGTTCTGCGCGAGTTCCGCATTACCTATGCGCGCGGTGCATTATGCATTTATAGATTGTACCCGGCCCACTAATGGCACAAGAAGGACGCCGCCACCACCCGAACGAGGCCGCGCGCCGCCCCCCCCCCTCCCTACTCCCTTTCCCCCCTCAGCGGGTGGCGCGCACGCACGGGAGAAAACGCGGCGGTGGGCCAGCTAGCGAGCTGGCGCGCGCGATGGGTTAGGCACGGCTGCCTACTTCGGCGGTGAATACTTCCCTGAACGAAGCGCTCTGAGCGGCTCGTCGCTCGCATCGGAAAATTCGTATATAGCGGGAATGAAGACTTGTAGCATCACGCGGCACTCGCTCGCATGTGCGCGTGTGCCACAGTAGATTGGGGAAGAGTCACCTTTCACAGGTGATGGTTAGTGAAGCCTACCTTTTGCCGGGGGATGGGATATGAACTTACTTAATATCTTCTAAATATAAGAGTTTCGAAATTGTATATAGAGTGTCTATAAGCTCCAGGTAGTTTGCCTCCTATTAGACGTGTTCTTTTGGCCGTAAAGAAACGTAGAAACTATCTAAACAAACTGCGTTAGTAAGCAAGGTGCACAGACTCTAAGGTGGTGCTTACAGGTAGACTTCCCACCGCAGTGTAAGGCTAACTCCTCTGGCTGCAAATATACTGTAGACTTCTATAAGCTGCAGGGTAAAACGTATATAGACTTTCTACAGACTGAATAAACTCATTCATGAATATGTCGATCACCCTGTGGGACGAATGCCAGAAAACGCGCTCTCCACTCTTTCTTCTTTTCTTCGTCTCTAAAGACACTGACAATGTTGCTTGGACAAGCAAGAAGTGCCTATGTTTGATCAAGTTTAATGCGTGCAGATGTTCAGCAGATTCCATTAAGTTCGCGGCGGAGATGGTGGCAGACCAGGAACTGCCTTCGTCGGATCTGTTGTTGAAAAAGAAGCAGTGATGCACTTTCTTTCAACGTTTTCAGAAAGAGTACACACACTGGCCGCTACCTGAGTTTCTTGTCTGCGCACCCTGACGCTCACAAGAGGTCACTAGTTACCTCCCTCTTGGGCCGTGCAAGCCACATTTGCACGACACCTGAAGACCTAAATTCCGATGCGCAGACAATCCGGAAAGACCTTTCGACGAGCGGTTACCCCCCTGCGCTCACGAATGCTATGGAACACCGTTTATTCAACCCTTTCCAAGTTGGCAGTGCCCATCCGAAAAAAAAAAAAAAAAACGCGCTTCCATACCTTACGTGCCCGGGATAAGCGAGACCTTATCACGTGTGCTACGTAAATATGACGTTGAGGTGACTCACGTTCCTGTGCGCAAACTGAGGCACGCACTCGTAGGTGGGAAGGACATGCTGCCGATAGAAGCCTTTCCTGGCGTTGTTCACAAGATCCCCTGTGCGTATTCCGATTGCGACTACATAGGGGAGACGGGCAACCTTAAACAGCGGCTGCGCCAGTATCAAAGCGATGTGGAAAAAAAAAAGAGCGGCTTCAAATGCTTTGGCAGAGCACGCAGCAACGACTACGCACGATATTGACTGGATGAAGTCTAGTCTAATTGGCCAGGAAAGAAGCTGGAAGGCACGTCTGTACCTGAAGTCCCTCGAGATACAATCAGCAGGACACACGCTCAATCGAAACGACGGAACCATGCCTCGTATTACACGCGGTGCTTGTGCCACATGCTGAAACCTATTTAAGCAGGCACTTCAACCTTTTTCGCCCCATTGTGAACTACGCTTCCGTATGGAAGCCGAAACGTCTCGTCTTCTAACAAGTTTTACTTGGTCGGTGTACGCCTTTCATTGTCATGTCTCATGCCGACCAGGTGGCCTTCCGTCGAACACTCGATTACATGCAGATGTTACATTAACGTGCTTGTTATTCGTTCATGGCGTTCGTTTAGCTATAGCAAGACACCTTGATCTCGTTATTAAACAACCACTACATTGATCTTGTGTTCCTGTTTCCGCATCAGACTCGAGCTGGCTGTATTTACGCCACTGAGGCGTGAGCAGGCTTGCGCCATGAAACGCTCGTAATGTAACTGAAACCATATTACTTGAGGGCTGCAGACCAACAAATTATAGTATTTACTTCTGCATAACACTGCTTGGGTTTGATCGCAAGAGCATCGCCCCTTCAAATTGAAACGATAAACGAAAGTCAGAAGGAGGAAGAGGAAGAAAAGAAGGAAGGAACGGTAGGGAGGTCAACCAGGCGCTCGTCCGGTTTGCTACCCTATACGTGGGAAGAGGTGTAAGGGATGAAAATAAAGGAAGGAGAGGGAGGGAAGAAGGTACCCTCGGTGGGAACACGAGCGGTTTCCATTGCTTCACGCCTACAATCACTCACTGAGGCCAGTAGATTTCATGAATTGTAACAGTGCCCGCGTCGCTTTATAAGCCTGCAAAGTAGGAAGAAACAACCAATGCAGCTGTAAACTTTTTCTATGTAAGAGAACAACTCGAGAAAAAAAAAGAAGTACTTAATTATGCGAGATATAAGGTGTGTAGCGCCAGTTCGGTCAACCCTCCTGAGCCGCTAAAGCGATGTACAGAGAGTGCGATACAGAGAGTGTGGCGTACAGAGTGCGTGTACCACAGACAGCGATAACCTTGTTATCGCAGTTTGTGGTACACGCCTTTCGGGCAAAACTGCCACATTTTTGTTGTCCCCGTTGTTCTGTGCTGTCTGCTGGCCATACAGCACTGCTGCCTTTGCCATTCCTTCCCCCACTTCCATGTGATATTGTTTTATGGTTGTCCCTTTTACTCGGTGCTGCGTTTTCATGAGAACGCGCGCGCCGTTCTATTGCATCGCGCGCCCTGGACAGCTTGGGGAGGAGTAGCCGAGAGTTACTGACGCTTGCGCGTGCATATGAGAGCCACCTCGTTGAGTGTACACGCTCACGCAACCCTTACACATATGTGCGCGTGTGCAGTATGTGCGAGTCTCGATATTTTGAAAACAACGGTCGATCACGCATCGATGTAGGTTGGCTATATAGCGTCGGGGTCAATAACCTTCGCACAGTCTTCTTTCTTCTCATCTCTCTCTCTCTCTCTCTCTCTCTCTCTCTCTCTCTCTCTCTCTCTCTCTGCGATCGATGTAACCTTCGGTTAACGACACCTATTCGCTTTCTCCCTCAATTTCTGTACGCTCATAACCCTGTAGCCTCAAGGGGGCGTTCGTGACTGGCACGTATATACAGCCTCGCATGTTTCCAAGGAAGACCGCGTGGCAGATTGAACTTATGCGCGTGCTCGCGCCGACGGCATCACACGTGCGTGATGTAGAGCATGCTGTGAGGTTGCTGCCCTGTTTCTTCTCTCTGGTGTAGTTTTTTTTTTTTTTTCGTTTCGCGCAGAAAACTGAGCTCGCACACTGTACGCCATGGCGTCGCATCACGCGTGCTGCACGCTGTATACTATACGTGCTATACGCACGTATAGTATACATGCGTCCGTGTAGGCCCAATTGCGTACAGGTCGTGTTTACACTTTACTGTATTTCTCTGCGTGCGCTCCTTGTTTTTGCTCAAAGTTGGCCATGTGTACACTATCTCCTCCCCCGAAGCTACTGTGTGTTTTGCTTATTATGCGCGCCTGTATAGCGTGCGGCCCATACGCTTCCTTGTATGCATGCTAGCAGCCCGTGTACGCGGGCGACTACGCGGTCGTTTTCTTGCGTTTTACGGCCTTCCGCGAGTGGGTTTAGCAGTTCAGAGCGGGGCCGTAAATCAACGTGAGCGCAGCTGTGGAGTATATCCGAGCCTGAAACGGTCCTCTTTAGCATATATGTTCGGCGCAAGTAATCTTGACTACAACTCTTTAATGCGCTGCGAAAACGCGAGGCAGCGAATGATCGTTCTTACCGAAAAAAATAAAAATAAGTAAAGACGCAAGACATATGGAAAGTATTGAGCACACAGTAGGGTGAATGAGCGGAACGTTTGCTTTGCTCGGTTGTACTGCCTCAGATGGGTATATGCAACTTCTGCGAACGAAGAGCTCTGTAGCATTTGATAAGAGCCGTGCGAGTGTCCTCGCTGTCTCGAAAGTCCACTCCGTAATTTCGAGAATGGGGCATCAGTCGATATCTAAACCGTACGATATCAAAACCTCTCTCTCTCTCTCTCTCTCTCTCTCTCTCTCTCTGTATATATATATATATATATATATATATATATATATATATTATTTTTATTTTTTTGAGGCAGTGAGAAGAAGGGAAAAAAGGGGGAATTTTGATCGGAACGAAGCCACGCGATTTCCCCAACTGTGCTCGTGTTAGAAACTTCCTTCGCGTTCACGGGCACGTGCGCGACGTTCGAAGTAACTGCAAACGGATCTTCCTAGGACTCAATCGGTATTTACGAATGAATGCGCAATAATACATGGCGTAATTAAACAGCGGGCGGTAGTGCGCGCATTCGACTGGCTTTTGGAATATAGGGCTCCATAATCAGCACGTATTAATACCTGCCACACCGTGTGTGCGTTTGGCGTTTTTGAACAATGACCGCATTATATGTTCCTAACCCTTTTGACTCGTGATGTTTGGCATCGCACGCAGTGTTGCGCAGAGCAGCGATGTGGTCTGGCTCCATGTACTGTTTGATGTTATTACGCCAACGCTCCTTTCTCTAATTTATCAAGGTATTACTAGCACCGGTATACTGCATATCTCAATGCGCGTATCTCAATGTGTGTCCGCATGTTTTCTTGATTTTTTTTCTCCTGCACTAAACTATTTGCGTTTGGTGCATCTGCACATTACTCGAAAGGAAGTAATGTCGCCTAAACTTTTCGAGCTTACTTCGTAAGAGTAAAACGGCTATTGACCACAGATTGTACTTTTCCCCTTTCTCTACAAGATCCAAGACCTACATACGCATGATTACCAAAAACATTTTATCTACAAGTTTTCCTTCTTTTCTCGTACTGCGTACTAACCTAACCTAACTGAACCTCATGACACACTGCATGAATAAATGCTGATCATTTTTTGTTTATTGTTATTTCACACTACCATGTCGTCTTCGCAGTCCACATATTGTGTTGCCCGTCCTGCTTGGACCAATCTGGTCTGCATTATGTAATAAATCAATGAAGTATTAGACAAATTCTGGACCTTCTCTGTACTCTTCCGGCTCTCCTAAGGCTTGGCGCTTTGTTTATCTATTTCAGCTTTGTCATTGTTTTTGTTTGTTCTTTACGCAGTTCTCATCGAATAGAAGTGAAGCCACGGCAGTTGGAGAGCTATGAAGGCCACTTTCTTGTTTATTCATTCCACAGAAGAAAGGCAAAGCTCGCGCGCGGGTCTTTGGCCTCTCACCTGCCCGTAAGACCAGTGGCCCCCTGGTGGCAGGAGGTGAATAGTCGCATATCACACGGATGGGCTGTATGCGAAGTGAACGAACGGCGCAACGGCCGACGTTGCCTATATGTACTTACAGCCATGAGCGTGTGCGTTATACGCGCTGTGCTATTGGCAGCAGCTTCCAAAAAGGCCTGGTCAGCACATGAGTGAGTGAGTTCTCTGTCGGCACCTCGCTTTGGTGTGGCCGATCGCCGCACACGTTTGGCGCGCGGCACATCTCTCTCGCACGGGGCTTAGTACGGCGGATACGAAGCCGGTGTCAACAGTTCGCACCGGCCACGTTGCCCGTACATCATGGCGCGCGAAAAAGGGGACTCTCCTTTGAGACTCTCTGGAAGTGTTTCTTCGCCTATGTCTGCAAGTATTCGACGACCTTAGATTTACCTAAACCATGTTGGTTATATAGTTAGTTAAATTGGGTTTATTGGCGCCATAGCGATTAAGGCTATGCTGTGCCAGACACACGGTGATAAAATTTCGTTAGTAAATGCAGCATACCCTGCAGAAATTAAAGCTTACGTAAAAAATATGTTTCGTCTAAAAAGCCGGTCACATCAGTCAGAGGTGTCAGCGTATCATCCGCTAACATAACATCAACATTGTCTATGCGTTCCGAGATGTGTACATGCGATTAGAATGCGCATTACTGTTAAAGGTTTATGGCATTTGTCACATGTTGGTTGTCCCTCCTCTCTCAGAAAGCAATTATGTGTGATTCGCGTGTGGCCTACACGAAGTCGACAAAGAATTACTTCGATAGTTGCGAGTGCAGCGAGTGTCGTCTATTCCTGCTTGTCTCCACTGTGTCCGTGTTTGTGCGCTGCTTCACCAGCAAGGTACTATAATTACTTCGATGAAGCGTTCTTGATGGTAGCATCTCTTCCACTCCCCTAGGGCAGGTTTAATGAGTTGAAGTTTATTGTTGTCTTTCAATTTCCATTCGCACTGCCAGTTAGAGAGTAGGGCTTTGCGAACAGCTTGAATCCTATCCTTAACAGGTATGTAAACTTTTGAAACATTCAGATTTCTTGCCCTTGCTGCATATTCATCCGCTTTTTTTCATTTCCGGGGATCGATCCCAACGTGGCTTGGGACCTAGCAGAAACGAACAGTCTGGCCTTTACTTAGGTTTGTTAGTATATTGTAAGATGTTACCTATGATGTGTTCGTACTGTGACTATATTCAGGGCCTTATGTGCACCTAAATAATCTGTATAAATTATTGATTTTTCGCGTTTGACACTTTTAATCTGTTGTATTGCCATCCACAAGACATAACACTCAGCAGTGAAAACTGATACAAACTGTGGTAGTCTAACTGTGTGTTCCCACGTACCTCAATTGCGCTGTTTGTGACACAAATGGGCATCTTTGAGCCATCGGTGTCAAATTCTGTGTAAGTGTCGTGCGTGTCATGCACCGTACGAAATTCCTGTAGTATATGTTCACGAGGCGTATTTTGCTTTCTTTATGTGTGTCAATGAAAAAATCGAGAAATTTCGTGAAATCGTTCCAAGGGGCTAATCTAGCTGGCCTTTGCATGACAGAACGTGCTTCACTAGGAACATTGCAGTCACGGCATTCTTTTTTCAAATCTAAGTACCGTCCTATAGCATTTGGCTTGTTTGTATGGTGTAGTCGTTTGCCGCAATGCATGATAGTGTTACGGCGAATGGGGTCTGACGATGAGCAAACTCTTAGAACGTATGCCAACGTGAGCTGCGTTCTTCTGTGATCTGAAGACGGCTCGTTGCTCTAGGAATACAAACTGCCAATGGGTGAGGTCCGAGCTAAACCATGTTGGCAGGGAAATGAAACATGTAGTACGAGTGCTCGCATTTGCGTGTGAGTGTACCGGAGGTTTTTTTTTTAACTTTGTATAGCTGTGGGCGCGTTGGTTTCACGCAGCCACATACACGTCGACGAATGCTGCGATGAAGATGTGGCCTGCTCAAAGCGCATAGTTATGATCTATAATACTGCGCCTCATTCACGCACACTGGCTCCCGTATAATTCCGGAGTGCTTTAGCTCGGTATACGGTTTCGTCACTCCTAGATCTTGTGAAGAGAGGCGGCCAGGAAAACGACAAGCTTAAACATCCCCAAGCGGCGTGCAGAGTGAACTACGAGGAACACCGTATTGGGTGGATCCGGACTAATTTTGACCACCTGGGTGTTTTTTTTAACGTGTGCATAATGTACGGTACACCAGCTACTTTGCATTCCTCCACCGTGGGAAATGCGACCGCCGCGGTTGGGAGTTGAACCCGCGACCTCTTGCTAAGCAGCGAAACGCCATAGCCAGTAAAGCACCGGCGTGTGTCTAACCAAGACATGAGGACACAAATAACTACATCTTCAAATGCAGCAACAAAAGTGAGAATCGCATATCGCAAAGGAACAGTCACAGTCGTTGACGTGTCCACATTCGAAAAAAATAGCCCGAAAGCTCATTCTAAAAGCACCCCGTTCACCGAACAAACCACAGCATTGAAACAGTGGCCGCGCAGACGGTGCTGAGCTGAAACCGCGATTCGCTTGATGTTGTTGCCTGCAATCCAGTCCCTACAGCCTGTAGGAGAAGCCCGTGAGCTTTTCTTGTTTCTTTATTTTCCTAACAACACTTCATCACGGCGAGCGTCATAATTATACGGAGTGTTGTTGCCTCGCGACGCGTAGGCATACTTGCCGCGATTGATAACGCTGCTTGTTTAACTTAAATTCCTGTCTTTTGTACGCATTGTTGCCTTCGCGTTCTCTCGTCCTCGCGAAGAAAATAAATAAAAATAAATAAATGAAAATGGTGAGCAAACAAGCCGTTCCAGGTTTTACGTGTTCTTTTGGTTCCGTCCAGTCATTCTCAAGGCGTTTCATTCTGCGCCACCAACGCAAAGCTGCGTATACGTGTTACGATAACCCCAGGCCTGTCACTACATCTTATACATCACGCGAAAGCGCTAGAAAGAAAAAAAAAACACGGGGTGGCGCGTACGAACAAGGAAACAAATATCACCGAGCCACCACGCATTGCAAGGAGATCGCGCGCAGCCCCCCGCCGTGAAGACAATGCACCCGTTCTCCACTGCCGCATGCGACCGACCGCGAATTGAGAGGAGGATAGAGAAACAAGAAAGCGAGCGAGGCGCGAAGCCGAGCCAAGCCAAGTCAAAGGCGCGCATAAATCACGCCACCCGTGCGCTCTCTCTCTCTCCGACCTTGCCTTCCATAAGGGATGCGAACCAAGTGAACAAAAAAATCATCGGACAGAACAAACTCGCGGCGCGCTTTCATGGTTAGTTAAGGAAACATGGAGTGGGTCCTGACCACTACTATCTGTGCGCGTTTTCTTCACCGTGCGAAGAAAGAAAGAAAGAAAGAAAGAAAGAAAGAAAGAAAGAAAGAAAGAAAGAAAGAAAGAACAGTGTAGGCGCGTGTTGGCGCTCCGTCGATGCGGATGGCTTGGAAAGCAGCAAAAGCGTAGCCGGAGTCAGAGACGGGGCCGAGCACTGCGCGCCAGACGGTTCCCGAGCACGTTCGTGGCATGTTTATGCAGCCAGGGGCCAGAGGGTTCAATGCAGAGAGAGAGAGCGGGCGAGACCTTTCTCCCCCGCTCGCGTGCGCTCTCTCAAACGGGCACGTAACCGACCGGTGCGGAATTCAGTCTCGTTACAAGGATCCCTACAGGAGTCAATGTCGCCATAACGACCTGTACCTAGCAAGCTTCGCTTCCGCACTCGCAAGCTGTACACTCCTACCAGGAAGCGCCGTTGAAACTGATTGGCCCAGCCGACGCAGTCTAGACAGTGGGCACGAACCATTACATGAGAGCAATATCTCTATCTACATCTAAAACAGCGCCGTGTCTAGCCAGATCTCTCTTCTCCCCCTTCGTTGGTATTCGTTGTTCTGGTTCTAAATTCCATGTATCAACTATTCCAAAATCAAATCCTCTTGAAGCTCGATATGTGCACATATATATGTGCGCTAACATGCCCTCAGCTAAATTCATAGAGTTACATTGTAAGTTGCTTAATTAGATACAGAGCGAGCGGCGGATCTAAGGCAGCATCAAAGGAGTTGAGTGTGTGTGTGTGGGGGGGGGGGGGGAGACTAGACCTGTCTCGCTTTTCTGGTCCTGCTTGTGCACAAAGCATAAGCACAAACTTGTGTGAGACTAAGTTGTGTAAGTTGTTACAGTCAGCGCATGCAACTCAACGTTGGTTTCGGCAAGATTCAAACCGCCATAGCGTCCGGGTCACCGGGAAGTGAAAACGCTCCCGATCCAAAGCTGAAAAGGTAATGTTATTCCCTGTCATTCAGGCCTATTTCATTGCAATATCAATTATAGATAGCACTCCACGCGAATTCTCTCCCTCGCCGTCGCCATGGGGCGCCGCATATCTTTAGGTATATGTATGCTATATAGGCTTATCCATGCCGTATATGCGGTTTATATTGCTACACTATTCAATCGCTAAAGTTACTCATACCAAATATTACGTTTATGACTAGATTATTCCACAGAATTTCGAGAATGGCAGCCCGAAAACAAATTTCACGAAACATTCACAGCGTATACCTTTTATCGTAGATCTCAGAGTGCAAAACAATATCAGTGCTTAAACCTGAAAGTGATCTAAGTTCACTGGTGTGGCTTATTATGGGCAGCTTATAGTGATGTCCGTGTGGCGTCACTGTAGGCCCTACACAGCGTTTTAAAGCTTTTAAAGGTGCCAGAAATTTTGGCGCCTTCGCGTATGTCGCGTCCGCGCTAATCGGACGCGCGTATAGATAGAACACAGTCTGAGAAGTTAAAGCGACGCTAAACCTTGCTATCGCAGTCATTGCTTCTCTCTTTCGTGGTGAGCGGCGTTTTATACTGCTCACGCGATTGGGAACGTTTCACAGGTCCAGTTATTCTCAAAAATTCTCTGGCAATTAATTACGCACGCATCGATATTTCGCGAACTATATTTCACACGCACGTGCGCTATTTTGCGACGCCCGCAGTCCTACCGAGGACGTCCCTGCGCAACAGAAGCCATAATTATTATTCATATTAACATAATTATTTGTTTTGAAAACGTATATACGCAGACAGAAAAGAGATCGAATCAGGCTGGCAACTGCCACCGGAAGGACCACTATAACGCCTGATAGCGAACGATCGAACTACGCGAAAGACGTTACAAGATGGCTTCAGGAGCGCTATATAGCACCACTTTCGAGATATCCGGCCTTAAAATGGGTTCGTAACTACATTGACATTCGAGTTCAGTGCTCCCAAAAGCGTGCTTCAGACAGTTAGCGATAATTTTGACTGGAACGCCAACACATTTTTAGCCTATTAGGGGGCATGTAAGCAGATACATCGAAAGTGGAGCTAGCCTTGGGATTTCTTCTCACCAGGAATGACCTCTCTACTTCTCGGCTTCAATTTCGCAATATATGGCGTCCAGAACATGGTGGCTATATGACCATTGCGTCTGGAAAGCAGATACGGTTTGGTACGGGCTTAATGTATACTTGGCGAGCACTGACGCTTATCGCTTGCGTCATGTTTGTGTTTGTTTGTAACGCTGGCGTCATTTCTTGTCAAGCATTCTTTTTCCCGGTTCATTGCTTCGAGAGAGACTGTCGCAAGGCGCCGCTACCCGTAGTCTACTTCGACGCCCAATCTTTAGTGCTATAACCGCAGCACGTCTGCGCATAATTATGCGCACCTGTGTTGACATGCTGAGCCTGCATCTTCTAGAGAAAACATTGAGCCTCATTTGGCGCACTGCCGTGTGCTGCTAAGCGCATCCACGTTCCATTCACAAAATCTGAGCCGGTCATCGGCTAGAGCGTGCGGAACGCAGCCGCGGCAACTTCTACACGAAGAGCGAGAAAATTCGCTCCGGAAAAAAAAAAAAATTCCGCAATATCGCGAGGACCAGTCTGAGCGACAACTTTCCGAGAGCTGTCAAGCTCGGCGTCGCACTGCGCCCGTGAGACGACAGTACAACGGCGCGAGGCTCTCTCTCATCACTTATCGATGCGGGAGCGCCGCACTATGCAAGATTAAACTCAATAAGAAACGAGGCCAGACAGTGATGACGGAGGAGTGGGGAGTTGTCCCCGTGGGAGAGCATCTGGCTCTGCAGAGAGGGACACGGGGACGGGAAAGGGTTCGAGGTGCCGCCGAGGTTGTGTTTAACAAGAACACTGGCTCGATGGCTGGCAGGCGCGCAAATTGGAGCGTACGACGACGCGAAGGCTTAGCGCACGCGAGGCGTGCGAGAGACGGACGCAATCGAGAAACGAGTGCGGCGGAACAATGCGGCCGTTAATGCTCTGTTTGTCTTTGCGTCTGGCGTTATAGGAAACGTCCGGCGGCGCGACGACGGTTTCCCGCTGTACACGGCGCACACAGTGCCATTGTGAGCAGTCTCCTTCTTTCCTGCCTCCACGGCGCGGGGAAACCCAGTTCGCGACCCTATACGCAGCATCTTGTTTTTCGAAGCCTGCGGTTCCTGCGCGTGTGCAGGATAGCGCTTCCTTTTGTTGCGTCAACGAAGGAACTAACGGAGCACTTGTTTTTCAAGTCTCACACAGCCAGTCGCGCGCTATAGTGTAAAGTTGTCGTCAAGCGCCGATGCGTGCGTTCTTTTTTCTTTTCTTTACTTTTTTTTTCTGGCGATTCGACTGCCTGGCCACCGAAGAAATGCCTCTAAGAGGAAAAATTGATTTTGTTTCCTTTTTTCTCGCTTTCTTCTTTCGCGCATGCTTCTTTTAGCGGTTCTTTTAACGCCCGTTCTCTTTGCTTCGATCGCACCAGTTGCATGTAAGTGCACTTTTGCTTTTGTCGACCTCGACTCATGCTAAAATAACGCAATGCTCGCGCTTTTGCATGTAGTCACTCTTCTGATAGTGAATTGTAACAAGGACATCAGACTGATTGATTGATTGATATATCGATCGATTGATCGACCTACTGATTGGCTCGTTGACCTACTGACTGACCGACTGACTACCTGACCTGCTGCCTTGCGGGTCCTTGAGCCTAGTCCTACAGATATTTCAGTAGACAGTTCCTTTTCGTTCGGTTCATGTCTAAACAGAACGAAAACTTTAAAAAAAGTTTGTCTCTTTCTTTCTCGCACTGAGGCAACCCCCCAAGCGAGCGTACCCGTGATTCACTTGTGCAGGGAGCCCCCTGGACCTGCAGAAGCTCGGCCTGAGCGAGGCGGCGCTCCTGTACGGAGGCCTGCCCTCCTCGTGGTTCCTGCAGAACCTGCCGTCGCCGGCACTCATGTACCAGGCCCTGGGCGGACTGCCGTACCCGCCTTACCCGTACTACCACCCGCAGCCCGCGTACCCCTACCGCTCGTCGGGCTGCTACTCGTACCCGGTGGCCAGCGGGTCTCCACCCGTGGGAGCCACGTCGTCGGGACCGGTGGGAACTGGCGGTGCTGCCGCCACCGGAGGAGCGGCCGCCGTGGCCGCCGCTGCCGCAGCCGTGTACGCCCCGCACCTACTGGCCGCCCAGGTCTGCACGAGCGCTCTCGAAGTCGGCTCTGTTGCCGTCGAAAACGTTCTGCGGCGATGGCTAAGGCGAGACACCTGGTGACAGATGTGACCGTTAGATAGGTGGCGTATTCAGAAAAAGAGCTAGATAAATGTTGTGGCAGCCAAAGTAGTTATAACACGAGCCCTACGGGTCGAAACACTAGCGTCATAGAAGCCACAGCTCCTCCGTAACTTAACTCGCGTAACAAACGGTAGGCCTTTGTACGTCTAACAAGTGATGTATTGCAGGAAGAGTCAAGAGAGAGAGAGAGAGAGAGAGAGAGGTAGAAAATCCAGGGGGGTTAGCCACTGTACGTGTAAGCGTTACCAGGGGTAATCAAAGCAAAAAAAATAGAAGTAGGTTCCGTTATTGATACATCTATAAATTTTTCGCTTATCACCATCATTCATCCTTCGTTTTCTTCCCCGTCCCCCATTTGCATTGCAACGTAGCAGGCATGAGGAACGTTTAGCTCAGGCGGACCTCCCTGCTCATCTTTAAGTTTCTCTCTTTCTCTCCCTTGAGGAAGAGAGAATAGGTTGTTGGAAGAGCAAAATTCGCAAGAATATGGTAAAAGATCAGCTCCCTTTCTTTTCCTTTTAAATTTTTCTTTTATTTGAATGGTTCATTTATTTTTTCCTCAAATACATAGGTCGCTAGAGAGCGATTGTGCTGTTCGTAGTCTTGTTTTGTCCGTAATATTTTTTTCCGTGCTCATTTAATTTATTAAATATCAAAACAGTCGTTGGAGGCGTGTCGAAAGTCTAAATAATCCTGTATGCTAAGATAGTTAAGCTGTAGCTCCAAAGAGCGCATTCTTTTTATGTTATTATGTTAATACAAGTCTTTGAGAGAGAAAAAGCATTCTTTAACGAATTCCGGAGATGCTTGCCTCTTACGCCTAGCGTGCTACCCCAGATGACGAGGATGACAAATGAAATGACGCCTTCATAGATTGTACACACGCACGAACATACACGTGGACGCACATTAAGAAGTAATTATAAAGCTTTGTCGAGGCCAGTACCCCTTAAGGAGGTTAAGAGCGCCTTCCTTGCTCGCAAAACACCACCAGGCTTGTCCGAGTAGAACCATGTACTTGTCTTTGAGTACTAGAATTACGCAGTTTTCTCAAAACGCGCTTTCTCGCAGTTGCGAACGAACATGTCCCACATATGCATGCATTTACGCCGGGCATCCATTGTAAACTTTTTTTTTCATTTCTTTCATGCAGGCAGCAGCGTCCATGAGCTCCGGCTGCCCCTCGTCGCGCAGTCCCGAACTGGCGGCCGACTTGGCGGCGGCGGGACCCGTGTTCGGCGGCGTCTTCCGACCCGTGGCACTCATGACCACCAGGACAGCACCGCCGCAGCCACCTCTGGTGAGATTGGACGGCGCCTGGATTGCTTAGTGCAGGCGCGCGTGTGCATTAATCTATACGTGATTAGCAAGCGACTGAGGACGTTAACTGTGAAAGTGCAATAGTTGGGTTGAAGATTAATATGCAGAAGACAAATGTAATGTTAAACAGTCTAGCAAGGAAATCAGAATCCATGATCGCCAGTATGCGTCTGGAGTGTGTGCAAGAGGGCGCTTATGTATGTCAATTACTCAAGGGGACCCTGACCGCGAGTATGAAATTTACAGAATAAGAATGGGTTGGAGTGCATACGACAGGCATTACCAAATTCTTACTGGGAGTTTACCATTGTCGTTGGAAAGAAACGTGTACAATCATTGCATTCTACCTGTGCTAACATATATATGGGGCAGTAACCTTCAAGTTAGCAAGGAAGCTCGAGGACAAGTGAAGGACCGCGCAAAGAGCGATGGAACGAAAAATGTTAAACGTACACGTTAGGAGACAGTCAGAGAGTGGCGTGGATCAGAGAGCAAACGCGTGGATAGCCGTTATTCTAGTTGACATTAAGAGAAAAAAATGGAGCTGGGCAGGCCATGTAACGCGTAGGGTAGATAACCGGTGGACCATTACCGTTACACAGAGGGTGTCAAGAAAAGATACGCTCAGCCGAGGACGGCAGAAAATTAGGTGGGGTGGTGAAATTAAGAAATATGCAGACGCAAGTTGGAACCAGCTAGCGCAAGGCCAGGGTAATTGGAGGTCGCTGGGAGAGGCCGTGCTCTTTTTAGTGAACATAAAAATAAGCTGATGATGATTATCATGATGATGATGACGACTAGCAGTCGTCGAACAAGGAATGTCGCATGAGCCAGCGTTTCGACAAAGGGGTTTGACTTCGTCACCACGACAGAGCCAAGTTCGTTTGCAGGAGCATTTGCTCCAGCTGTGGTCGAACAAGTGTCGAACCACGACGGCGACAAATGCCTTTGTCAGAACGTTTGCTTCAGCGGTATACTCCTTCGTTCCACTACTACTGATCATTTCACGTATCCGTCTTTCTGTGATCTACTGGCTTGTTTTATATTACTGTTGCGTTTGTACGCGTTTGTATGTGACGTACCTTGACGCTCATTATTTTCTTATTTATCCTGACTAATTCACCCATACAAGCGGTGAATGTCGACATGTATGGTCGGTATGGAGCTCTCAGCATCTTTTAAAGTAAATATATAAAAATTGGCTTTACAGCATACTTCTGTGGCACCGCATACTGTTTGTCTTCACTTAGGTACTTGGCTCGTTTTCTGTTCAATTTCCTTGTTGCCTGTGCGATGCAACTGTATTACATAGCACAGAAGGAATTGTGCAGTTGTATGCGCGCAGCTTTTCGCTACAGACGCTGCTCGTGGAATAGAAATAGTTTGGGCACAATCACTGTATTGACTGAACCTTCGGAGTCATGGAAGCTCTTCGGCTGTCACCTGCGAGGCTGACAATAGATTAGTCGGAAGGCAAACCACCCCACAGAGGGAATAAAAAGGCGCGTAAAAACAAAAGGGCACACTGACTGCTTGGACATCACAGTTCTTTTCACACGTAGATGATAAACATAAAGCGCCGCATTTGCTTAAGGAACGTGACTTTTTACTGGGGACGCCTTTCGAGAGAGTACACGGCAGCTAGAGCATTGTGAGGCGGTGCGCAAACGTGGCGGTATTTCTGAAGCTGCTCGCGCAAAGGTCTTGGGTTGTACACACACTATGAATCTTGGATGCTGGCAGGCGAGTTATAGAAGAGCCCTCACCGGTGGTTCCAACCTGCCGCGACAGGCCAACACTGAAGCACCGCTGCGTTTGACCGCGTTGGCCCACACAACGCTCTCTTGTCTTCCTAGTGCGTCCTATGTTTTCTTTTTCCTCCTCATTTTGTAAGAAACCAGCAGGAACGATGCGGTTAGCATGATTCGTAACAGACTTCGTAGAAAAAACGTGTCCGAGGAGAGAGCTCCGCATTCGTTGCAAACGATAAATCATGCGGCTTACGTCCTCCCCAGCCACACTATGTGCAAAATAAACTCGCATATGTCATGTGTCTGAGAATGCTTTTAATAAAGTTCTTCGTATCCGTATCCGTATGTCATGTGCAGGTCTCGGCAGTCGGTTATACGCGTGCTGCCTTGCTGCGGCTACGTCTGATAACTAGCGTGACTTCGGGAGCCTTCTCAAATGATCAAAACACATTGATGTGGCGATAGAAACTTGGCCCAATTTTCTATTTGAACTCCAAGACTACCTTTACCAGAGACCACTGAGTTCTTTTTCAACAGCTCCCTTACACCCAGTAGCTACTCGAATAAGACTCTAGATTTTGCTTGAGCGACCAACACGTTCACTTTCTTATACAGTTAAAATGCTATGATGGATCACTAAAAGCAATGGAATTTGATAAGTTAGTCATTTACGTGCAAACAAACACAAGCACACGACGAAGTCAGTAATTCGGGATCGTTGGCCTGTCACGCTGGGAAACGGATTAGCCGTAAAAGGACAAGGATAGACACGGGAACGACAACGCACCGCGCTAAGTTCCCCAACTGTTTATATAAAAAAAAATAAAGTGATTATGGGTGTCCAGTTACTCAGTTTCCCAGCGGGAAACACAAGCACGCACACAGTTGCAATACAAGCTGTCGAAGGACTTTCGCTCCCAGCCTCGCGGCAGTGACAACTTGACCGACCCTTCCCTGCAGTCGGCGACGCCCCCCAACGACGAGTCGAGCGACCTGTCGGAGAGCGAGCGGCCTCGCAGCGCCAAGGAGTCGCTGGCGTTCACCACGGAGGCCGCCCTCACCACGCCGCTCAGCTTCGCCAGGGTCAAGGATGTGCGCTGAGACGACGGACGAGCCGTGTGTCCGCTCACGCCAACGACAGGTGAGACACGTCGCGCCTTTCTCGTGCGGCGCTTACATGAATGCGGCGCTTTAGGATGACATTCGAAGCTCCAAGGAAAGGGTTGGTAGTTCGAGACGGGGTTCTCACGCTGTGCTGCGCGCAAACGCTGGCGCATCGCATACAAGGAGAGAGGAGAAGCGAAATCGCTGCTTGCGTGCGCTCTCCTCCACTCTCACCGGCAAAACGCAGTCGTCGGAAGCAAGTTTTGGCTTGCTTGCTTGCTTCGGACGAAAGGTGCCCGCCGCATGTAAATGCTGTCGCATACAAAATGAACTCTTGTGCGCGACATAAAAATGTCTGCACCTGAAGCGTAAGCGCGTAAAGTGTTCTACCAGTTCTGCTAAATACGCTCACTGTATAGGTGTACTATTGAGTTCCGTAAACCAGACATTCGCCGCTAGAACTTTCTAATGACGGTAAGCATGCGCTGATCCCCTATACTCGTTCCTTATCGAGTTCTTGGCACTCATTTGAAATTTGCTATCATTGACATTTATAACCGGGCCCTTGGTCGTTCGTTGGGTTGTTATAACTCACCACGCTGTGTATGCGCTAACGAAAACATAGGGACTGGTTGGCGGAATGATAGAACATCCGATTATCGATGCATTCCCCGTTGGGCTTGGTAACGACAACGCCATTTGCTCTAAGTTGCAGGCTGTTCTAAACCTCTGCAGCGCCGTTTTGTTGAGTAATATCCCAACGAGGCTCATTTCATTTTTTTTTTCATCTTCTTTCACTTCGATACCTCTTTCGTACTGAGAATATGAGCGAAGAAGCAACTCATGAGAAAAAGTATACGGACCATAGGCCCGCCAATAAAACTGAATTTGTAATTCAGAAGCACAAAACTGAAATAGACGTGTGCGCTGTAAAGTTCTCAATGCCAAGTTTGGACAGCAGTCAGTCAATTTCAAGTATAAAGTTCATAGGCGCGGAGAAGACAATCCGCTTTATCGCGGAATCCCTGATCTGTAGACTTTTGCTCAGGCGAATACATATTCACTGAAATTACCGTTCTAAACTCTCTCACTCTATGTATACGCGGGATTCCTGATGCCGTACCCAACGCGGCACCAAAGCGCATAAATTTCTCCCGCGCCTCGTCAGAAATTTCCGTTCTGCGTTACATTTGTTCCCGCGTTTCCACCAGGAACAAAAGTATGAGCTCCTTTCTAAATGGCGATCAGGTTTTGACTAGCACCGGAAGACCGATTCTAATCTTCTGTCCAGCGCCGCTTTTATCAGTTGTCCTTGCAGACTGCTGGCCTGGTGGAGCCCGTCTCCCACGGTAGACGTCGCAAATTGCTATCTTTAGTGGCACTGGTGTCATGCATTTTATAAGGCATTCTTATCTCAGCGTAGCACCATAATATGCAAATACAAAACGTACTGAGAACTCTCGTATGGTGTGTAAACAAATTATGCGTGATAGAAAAGCGAGAAAGCAACAACAACAATCAGAACAATATTCTAACCATTATGTCCTGTGGCCAAACTGCTATAACGCGCGAACGTTTATCAGTGCTGTGCTAGTAGCTCAACCATGGTGAATATTTAAATATACCGGTTAATGGAAAAATTATCACGCTCATTACCCCTGTCATTAACGTGATCACTGCTTTATGTAGACAGTGGTAATTAGAGATCGCTGGGACAAGGCTTCGTCATGTAGCGCACACAAATGGATTTATGTTGGTGATCGCGTTAAGATCTATACCACAATTTGCAAAAAAAACTTGGGGCTTTTGAATTAGACGAGAAGCGCACATTACAAGCCGAAATGCTAAGCTCGTTTCATCCATCAATCAGTCATCAACTTTATTTCAGTATCAAACAGACACTGCGGTGTACGCAGACAAACAGCCATTGATCAGCCTTGACTAAGCCTGCGCCCCTGTACAGGGCAAGCGGGAACAGAAACATTTAGTGCGAGACGTCTAAAAATTATAGAAGAAAATGAACAGAAGTGACAAATTACCAATAATATAAAGCCTAAAACTGACATCGAGATTAGTGATCTAAAAACAAGAAAATTAATTGGTTGTTTAGCGGTAAATGCGAGAGAAATGCGTTAGCATTACGTCGTACCTCTTTGACGTCCCGGATGTATGATTTCAACCGCGTTCGCCACATCGCAAGATGATGTTCAGGAGCTCACACGACACCCATCTTGCCTCTTCGAGGAGCGCACGGCAACCGACGGTTGACCGGAGGAGACCACCGTCAGTTGCACTACATCATCATCATCAAACAACAACAACAACAACAACAACAACAACAACAACAACAACAACAACAACAACAACAACAACCTGGCTACTCACACTGCAGGGCAAAGGCCTCTCCCATACTTCTCCAACTACCCCGGTCACGTGCTAATTGTGGCCATGTTGTCCCTGCAAACTTCTTTATCTCATCCGCCCACCTAACTTTCTGCCGTCCCCTGCTACGATTCCCTTCTCTTGGAATCCAGTCCGTAACCCTTAATGACCATCAGTTATGCTCCCTCCTCATTACATGCCCTGCCCATGCCCATTTATTTTTCTTGATTTCAACTAAGATGTCATTCACTCGCGTTTGTTCGCTCACCCAATCTGCTCTATTCTTATCTTCCGCCCCCCTCCTTAACGTTACACCCATCATTCTTCTTTCCATAACTCATTTCGTCGTCCTCAATTTAAGTAGAACCCTTTTCGTAAACCTCAAGGTTTATGCCCCGTAGGTGAGTACTGGTAAGACACAGCTGTTATACATTTTTCTCTTGAGGGATAATGGCAACCTGTTGTTCATGATCTGAGAATACCTGCCAAACGCACCCCAGCCCATTCTTATTCTTCTGATTATTTCAGTCTCACGATCCGGATCCGCGGTCACTATCTGCCCTAAGTAGACATATTACCTTACCACTTCCTGGGCCTCGCTACCTATCGTAAACTGCTGTTCTCTTCCTAGACTGCGAAACATTACTTTAGTTTACCGCAGATTAATTTTTAGACCCATCCTTCTGCTTTGCCTGTCCAGGTCAGTGAGCACGCACTGCAATTGGTCCCCTGAGTTACTAAACAATGCAATATCATCAGCGAATCGCAAGTTACTAAGGTTATTCTCCATTAACTCTTATCCCCAATTCTACCCAAACAAGGTGTCTGAATACCTCCTGTAAACACGCTGTGAATAGCATTGGAGATATCGTATCTCCCTGCCTGACCCCCTTCTTTATTGGGATATTATTACACTATATAACAGGTAACAATTCTTAAGCGGTGCAAATTTTTTTAATGTCGCGTGTGGCAGATAGAACAATTCCAGTCCTTGAGCTGGATTGTTCAAAAATTCGCACATTACGTGCACGGGAAATCGAAACACATATGCAACTAATTAAGAAAAAATTCACTGATTTATATCTCAATTAGTTAGACTACGGCACTTATTGCAATTTACGAATTATAGTCGGTGCGTTTGCAAGGCGTATCCGCCTGGAAATAATTTTCAGGATGACACCAGTTCCGAGATATTCGTTGTCAGTATGTGTGATAAAATACATGGTGTTCCAGTAGCTCTGTTTCAATGCGAAAAAGAGCTTTATTTTTTATATGTGTGGAACAACAGTGTATTTTTACTCTCTAGTTGGATGGCGCATGTCTCGAAATCCATGCCATCCTCAAGATTCCTTCTGAATGGATATGCCTTAGACTCACCGGCTACGCTTTGTATAATTGCAATTCGTGCCGCAACCTAATAAAATAAGAAGTTCATTAGACAATATCTGTCAAGTAATTGATTATGTGTTCCGATTTCTCGTGCAGGCAATGTCCGCATCTTTGAATAATCCAGCTCAAGAGGATTAGAATGAAGCCATTTGCCACAATCGATTTGTAAATGTTCTCTAACACTTTGAACATATATATATATATATATATATATATATATATATATATATATATATATATATATATATATATATATATATATATATATATATCCGAATGCTAACGCATTACAATATGTCAGCACATCAAGTCAGATCATTGATTCATACACATACTGACTACAGGGTATATAAGGTAATTCCGGGGGCACTACGGTAGGAGCATTATAAGTGTGAACTCTCCGCTGGGATTGCAGGTAGTGATCGAAAATGGGCACTCGACAGCCATTGATTGCATCCATCCATGCATCCGCCCACCCACCCGCTTACCTACCAATCAGTATCATCTTCTTTCTTTCTTTCTTTCTTTCTTTCTTTCTTTCTCTCTTTCTTTCTTTCTTTCTTTCTTTCTTTCTTTCTTTCTTTCTTTCTCCTGTGCCCTAAGCCAACAAGAGACTGACCCCCGGATTTTACGTAATTTTATTTCATGCTAGGAATTAACCCTGTAATGCCCAAACGCAGTTCCACATCAAGAAAAATTAAAACCACTTTTTTCACCTTTATTTCTGGCACTGGTGAGTACATTTCTTGAAGAAAAAAAACACTGAAATGCGATTTGTGCTGTCACCTAATTAGTACAGTAATCAATTAGTAATTGGTTTGCTTAGCTATTCAAAACTGATAACTTTCTCGAGCATATCGAAAACGCTACTACAGGCTGTAAGTTTACTGTGCTTAAATCACGTTTTTGAGCAGTCCAAGGAGTCACTCCTGGTAAGCTGTGAAAGGTAAATCAGTATTTGTTGTTTTGTTAGAAGCGAAGCTTTTCTTTGCGAACATCGCCGGATTTACGTGACCGTGGGAGCTGCGCGGCTGTTCTATCGCCGAATAGGCCAAGCAATCGCAGCGGAGGAGGCGCAGGGCCTCCCCCGCTGGGTTCCTCGCTACACCACCAGATGAATCTGGTTTCCGCGCATACGCGGAGACCAGAGCAGGCTAGATGAACATCAAGCAGGCTAGGAGACTATTTGTCATCGCCTCGTTTCCAAGGGGATGCCAGTAAATCATCATAATCATCATCATCAGCTGCAGCAGGGGCGCCGGCCGTGCGGGGGAGAGAAACAAAAAGAACCAGAAAGCTCGCATTCGTGCATCCGCGGCTGCACGGTAATGAGGCAGTAAACGTTTATCTCGGGTAGATTCGATTCGAATTGCGTTACGTACGTATGCGCATGCTTGCCTCTGACACCATGATGCGTACAAGGCGTCCGTCATACTCGCTAGTAGTCAGCAACTCCGCTTAGCGAAAGGCTCCATATAATTGGTGTGCGCCCGCGCTTGGGTGTTCGTGTTTGTGCGCGCGTGCGTGGGTGCGTGAGCTCGTCTTTCTACTCTTAAGTTATGCACTAACATAAAGCTTCGCCTATATGGATTCCAACTCGTTGGATCTGTTGCATTTCCTTTCTTTCTTTCTTTCTTTCTTTCTTTCTTTCTTTCTTTCTTTCTTTCTTTCTTTCTTTCTTTCTTTCTTTCTTTCTTTCTTTCTTTCTTTATATCGTTCTCTCTCTTGCTTTCTTGCTGCACTACGGCAGCGCAGTGCAATAAACTGGACATGCAAAGACACTTAACAGTGCATGTCGATTATCTTTTCCGCAGTTCTATTGTTTATGGGCAGCACTTCTCTTCAGCACCTTACCAGTCGAGAAGCAAACACGCGAAGCGCAATCAAAAGCCAGAAAATGCTTCCAGAACACGGAACCGTGCCAAGCGAACTTCAAGAAGAGGCCACGAGGAGTACTAAAAAAGTCCTGTCCTGGCCCATTGTCTTCACGGAAAGGCTGGCAGAGCTCTGCCGCTATCCTTTCCTGCATGGCTGCAAAGCCACCCGCCGTTGCGCAAATACAAGAATTGCGTATCTAGCAAGCAGGACTCGCACGTATACGGCGCGTGCACAGGCGATGCAAGATGTTGGCTAAGGGAGCGGGTGTCCGAGGACGAGAAAGCAAAGGAAGAGGGGGATAAACGCGCGGCTAGAGAAATTTATCCCCGCATAACTTATTTCCGCCACCGCGTCCCGGCAAAGCAGCAGCATCCAGTACATAAGAAAGAAGCCGGGAATACTTATAGTATAGGGGCCTTGGATGCGGGGAGGCGGTGAAGACGGTTTAACCGAAATCGCGGTGAGCGACTTATGTGATCGCGTGCAGGTTTTGCGGCGCTTTCGCGCCGCGAAACATAAATATACCGCGTCGCCGCTCGCTACGAGGGCCGCATTGCCGAGTGCCCTGTGGCGAGCCGCTCGCTCTGTGAACCCCGACGCTCCAAGCACCGCCGCAGGCACCGCGCAGCAACGCACATGCACGCGGAGCAGCCGACACTCGGTTACGCTGCGCGTCTCGCCAGTTCTGTGCAGTATTCAAGACGCTAACGGGGAGACTGCGAGAACGCGATCAGTCTTAAAACACTTCCCCGTTACAGCCGCGCTTTCAAAGATTCACGTTGACTTGAAAGTGGTGTCTTCGAATTCTTGTAAACTGGCGGCGGATTCGTCTCCTAGACGGCGTAAGCGTTGCCGACAGAGTTTCGTGACATCCCCATTGTATCTGCCCACCCTCGCGGGGACGAACGTCAGTTATTTGGCGGTAGCGCGTGATTACTTGTAAAGCTTTGGAACGAGGTAATTTAAAGGCGTTCTGTCAGCTCGCCCTGTACGACCTGTGATTCCGCGCTGATCGCAAGTTATCGCGTCTGCGTTCTGCCTTCTCAAGTGCGGTTTGTCAACGCTCAGCCTTAACCTCCGCACCGCTGCACCGAATTACAACGCCGCCACCGTAGATGCTGCATGGCGCTTCCCGGAAAGAGCCAGCCCGCAAGCGTGCAGATCCTCTCGGAAACGCGCGCCGCGCGGCGGCGTAATTCTGCGTGGCTGGCACGGGTTAAGGGCGACAAGAAACTACGCCTAAGAGGAGAAGGCTGCGGTCGGGGATATGAGTGGTTGTTGGCAGCGGAAGCATTGGCGGACGCAAAACGGAAACAAAAAAAGAAGGTTACATTCTCTGGCGCTGCGTCCGTGTAGGAAACATCGCTTTATTTACGGCCCTCCGTTAGGCGAGTGGACCGAGGCGTCTCTTGCTTCTTGGAGGATATTGGTTACGGCTGATAAGCTGCAGGCGGATCTGCGCTTGGGCGCGCTCGCGCGCAACGTCCAATAGTCCAAGCTCCGTGGAATGGTGTTAGCGTCGGACAGGTGCGCGGTATAATCGTTAACCTCTGTGGGTGGCGGATTGCCGGCCGTCGAACAGCCGTCCCGGGTAGAACATTAACCGCAGGAAGTTCCTTCAGACTTATGTTCTTGGCATGGTTCTGTTTTTGTAGGACATATTATGCAAACAAGTTATAACCATGGAACTGACGATTACGCTGCACGGAGAGAGCTCGCCGCTATATGGCTCACGAACTGTTGTCGAATTCGCAGTTTTCTGATGTGGTGCGCAGCGATAAAAAGACGGAAGTGTGAACTACAAATAAATCTAAGGTAGATGGTATTGCTAAAGATTAGGCGAAAGATAGATATTTCGGCAATAAGTGGAACACACACGCACACGCACGCACGCACGCACGCACGCACGCACGCACGCACACACACACACACACACACACACACACACACACACACACACACACACACACACACACACACACACACACACACACACACACACACACACACACACACACACACACACACACACACACACACACACACACACACACACACACACACACACACACACAGAGAGAGAGAGAGAGAGAGGGAATCCCAATTATGCGAAATAACTGAATCCGGACAATGTAGAAAATGACTACTCGCCATTTTCTACATGCCTATTTTGCTATACTGTGCTAGAACATTAAGGAATATATACAGTGACAATGACCGAGTTGTACCAAGTAATGAATTCCAGTTGATGAAGTAATTAAGGTAACAATCGATTGTACATGGAAAAACCTATTTAAATATGTCGGTACGTATGAAGAAAGTCTTCAGTTACAACGGCAATACCAAAGATATTCGGGACTCTAAGTTATTTAACGTGGAGAATGCTTCTGCTAATAAAAATATAAAAAGTTATTGTATTTAGTAGAAAGTGACAAAAAAACGAATTAGTAAAATCCGTGAATTTCAACGTCAGTGTGCATTCTAGTCTGTCTGGCGCTTCGTAATTAGACATACATCGGCTAAAGACCTCACAACTCGGGGCGGTATAATTAAGTATCTTATGCCTCTCAACTTCAGCAGACTTGAAACATTTCTTATAATTTTATTATCTCTTGCGCTTCTTCCGGGACTCCGCAACTTCCATGATTTAGTGGCACAGCGATAAACAACATTTATCGAACCCCGAGGCCACCAGCTCCAAGGGCTCAAGTGACCTCGACGTTATCCATGTTATTCTATGGCATGCTCGCTCTGCGCGTGCGCCCCGTGCCAGTGAACTCGGTACATCGTCACACACGCGCGCGCACGCCCCCGAAAGTCTCTGTTGATATAATGTAGCCGTAAATGTCATAACTTGCTTCAAGAACAAGCTCGCCTTTGACGGACACGAGTTCGCGTTGCGGCATTCCCCGACGTCAAACATAACGTAAATCATCGACCCTGCGCCGTATATGGAAAGAGGCGCGCTCGGCTAAAAGGGTTGGTGTACGCCCGAGCTGCTCATCTTGCTTCAACACCCGCTTCGAAACCGCGCCGGCGGGCGGCGAAGGACGGCGCGTTCTCGCTGCGCGCATACGAAACAAAAAACTCGACAGAGATAAGCGTGAAACCCAACCCGTTGTGCAGAGGCGTCGCCGACTGAGAGCAGACCGCGGCTCGTCCGAGCTGCACATCCGGTCACTTCTTCGCGATGCCATCTGGAGCCGCGTGTCTGCAGGTTTGCCTCGAAAAAACGTGGCGCCCTCTCAGACCGACGCTCGCACCCAACGCTGCTCGCCACCCGAAACAAGAGCGGTCCCCTGTTGCAAGCTTTCTTCGCGTAAATCGCGCCGCCCGCATGCTTTTGAGCAAAAGCGTAAATATTTCCTCCCGCTACGCGCGCGCCTGCGCGATTGCGCCTGCCTGGGGGCGATACAGCCCGTTTCCTGTTTGTATCAAAGAGAGGGCAGTTTTATGCCAGTCGTCAACTTCAATCTCCCGCTTCGGCTGCTTCTCGTCCGACTCCCGCCTGGCATTTTTTTTTTTTCATGGTGGTGGTGCTTCTATAACGCCATGTTCTGCCCTGGAAAGGAACTCACGTTATCCATTTCAACATTTGTCTATGTTAGGCGCATGACTGTCGCCGACGAACATCAGTCATTCGTTTTTCTGCCCGATATGCACTCACTCATGCAGTTGTGTCCTCTACTCTTATCTGTTCATGTTCCCTGCAACTCTACAGGCGCGGACTGACAGTACTAAGTCAGACTCGTGCTACGTATGTCAATACCTCATCCTTTCAATCCTTCATCCACTCGCCCATGCAGAGCATCATGTAAGCGAAATTACACACGCCGGCTTAAGTCTGCGTTCCAATAGCTCTCTCTCTCTCTGTCACACACACACACAACACACACACACACACACACACACACACACACACACACACACACACACACACACACACACACACACACACACACACACACACACACACACACACACACACACACACACACACACACACACACACACACGTTAATAAATCCACGAAGAAACGATTTCCGTTTAGTAAACGTTCATAGAGATCCCGCGGACTTATACACAAAATTCCGCGCTGTAACTATACACCTAGATCCGTAGTGGCCACATTCATTTTTTTTTTTTGGTCCTGGCCACGTGATCGTCGTTTTGTATGTGATAAGATGTCTTAATAGGCGAGAAAAGCGATGGCCAGCTTGCAGAATCTTGTACTGCGCACCTCCTCTGAAGCAAAAGGAAAAGTAAATTACAGTAAATCAGTCGCTTCGCGAAGAAAAAAAAAATATGTAAGCACTGTAGCCATGCAAAGGCTTGGGCAACTGATGGACGGAACGTATGCGGAGCGAAACATCACCATCTCTGTCTAGCCAGCATCTACGACGGTGCCAAAGTCTCCCACACCTCCTGCACACTTTGGAAATGGGCCATAAATAAGGAATCTCACGTCCTTCCTTCCTTCCTTCCCCACCCTCTCATGCCGACGCCGCGCGTACGGCGGTCGAGTCCTGTGTAGGCAACAACGGTATTTTATTGACTGTTTTTTTTTTTTTTTTGCGTCCGCTAAATGACCGTCTCGACGGAGTAATCCCTAGTGACGCCCGCCGCAAGAGGGGCGTAATGCGTGCATAAAAGCCTCTTCTTCGTCGCCGCCGACGCGACGTCACAGCACTGAACGTGTGCGCGAGGGAGCTAGCGCTGTGTGCGAGCCGATGGGGATTACGGCTCGGCAGCGTGCCGAGCACAGGCGCGGCGCAATTTCGGGTTTTGCATCTTTCGTGATCCGTTAGGCCTGGGAGAGAGACGTCGGCGTACGCGGCGCATCTGCAGTTTTCGCTGCGCGTGTCCCTCGTATACCTGCGTCGCACGTGAGCTATGCATCCTCTCCCTGCGTATAGCTGCGGTGGCTTTCACAGTACGGTGACATAATCTCTGCACAGAGTGTCTTCGTCACGGCCCCGCAAGCGCGAAGAAACACCGTTTTGTCTCGGGTCTCTGCAGTCGTATGCGCGCTTGTCTTTCCGTCGAGTTCACCGCTTCTACCTTCTCGGGCACGGTAAGTTAGGCGACTCTGCGTTGTCTGGCCCCGTGTGCAACGTCGTTGTAGCCTATCGCGTCACCTCGTCTCGGTTCACCGTGACTATCGACGGCGGCGTCGCAGTGAAAACTGCCATTAAGCACGAACTCGGGCGTACCGAGGGTCAAGTGCATTGCTCTTGTCGTCTTGGACGCGACCGTCTGGACATATGGCGATTTGATCCGTCTGGCGATTTTGAGTGCTTACGTGCTGTGAGCACACTGTGCCCGCCTCGACGTCTAGACTAATCTGAAGTGTATGAGGGTCAGATGATCAACTGGAATATACCCATAATAGGTCAATAAAAATTTACGAACTGCGCTTATTGTAAGAGGTCTACGGACGAGAAGTAGAGTCTTTGTCAAAAGTTACTAGATCATTGACCGCGCGACAAGAGTTCGCTGTCGGTACATGCGAAGAACTTACTCGCCTCGAATCCCCAACGCTTCAAAGGTCCACAGGGCGCGAATACCAGTGGAGCCCTGTGCTTGCGTTGCAGCAGCTGTTCTCACGCGACGAAGGCTTTGTGATTACTTGACAGTGCGGTACCTCAAGAACGGGACAGGTGACAGGCTGCTGTTACTTCTACCGATTATTATTTTTATTTCGATTGCTTGACCAATGGCGTGCTCTCTGCCGAACTGCTGTTGTGCTGCTTTGTGTACGAAGCGGGCCGGAACGGCCCAGCTGTCTCGCGTTCTCAATTATCCTGGCCATCGTGCAGTATTGGGAAAACATTTCACCTCAATTACTAAACGCTAGAGGAGCCATACACGAACCGAGATGTCGCGCAGTTGATCATATTTAGAGCTCAGATGACCCCAGGAAACGCGAGGTTCAGAAACCTCCGTTCCCGTTCCTTTTGTTGCATCATAATTGCAAGCAAATAAAGTCGGCAGGAATCCAATCTTTGGCTGTTGTAAAACAATCACATACTTACTATCCTGCCATTGTCCAGACCCTGCGCCTACTCTCTGGTCACTGTGGGTATGCGAACTGCGACAAAATGACTCATGGTCATAATCTGGCAGTTCTGGGCCCTTGGCCGCCTTCGTAGGTTTGAACCTTCTGTCTTCCGAATGTCGCCTGGCCTTAAGCGAAGTGACTAAGTGCGGCCCGTATGAAACGACACGTGCATCTACATAAAAGTACCTACTTTCCTAACTGTGATTTTTGTGACATACCAGAACCAGTGCGCTACGTCATTTGTGCTCGCGCGCAAACGACAGGCGTTGGCTGATTATCTGTCCACAACCGACAATCGAACGCTAGCTGAAGGCGTCCTACTTAGATCTTAGCCAGACTAAGTTCAGTTGCAAAGCAGTTCCTACGTTAGTTGTATTCCTGCCCATCACGGGGCTTCAGTGACGACTGTGATACTTCCATCTAACTGACTGTTTATTCACGTCCTCTGTCCACCTCGGCACCTCTCAAAACCGTCTCTTTGTCTCCCCTTCCCTTGATACCGCCGGCGCAGATCAGCACGCTACAGGAGTTAACTTCAGGCCGACCTCTCTGCCACTTCTTAAATAAATTTTCTTTCCCATTCTCTCGTTAGTGGGGGGCTTATCAGAACCATGCGTACGCGCGGCACAGGTGCTTTCGAAACTACCGCTCAAAGCACCCAAGGCATCGTCGGCGTTGTGTATGTACAGGAACCGCGCGGCAAGCGCGATGAACGGCTCGTCGCAGCTACGAACAGCGGGTGAAATACGCGCTGGCTTTCACCTCCACCCACCAACACCCCCGTGACCTCCCTTTACACTCTCCCTCTCTGCCCAGCAGTCTGTCCTGCGACGAAGCTTTAGAAACAGTGTTTAGTTTCATCCGCCGCTGGAAGGAACTATATAACACTTTACGTCATGGATTCTGCGAAACAGTTACCCCATGCGCGCCGTCTGGCGGAGCTCGAAGCTGTGTATATACGTGCCGATGCAGCCTTATAGAAGAAAGCAGCGGCACCAGTTTCCCTTCTCAGCTGGAAACGTACCAAAAGCGGACGATGAGAAACGAGCGGACTGCTTTTTTTTTTTTAAGAAAGATAAAAACTACAAGCAGAAGAACAGTGTACGTGAGAAGGCTGTGACAAGGCGTGAAAGGGAAGACGCTGCTGCCGATGGAAAGCTACAGCCGCTAATGCGCTCATACAACACGCCTCGGACGTCGCACGCTTCTGTGCGATACGAACTGAACCGTATCCCGCTTTTGAACGTATGAAGAAAAAAAAAAGAAAAGAAAAAAGAGGCAGAAGTTAAAGGTGGCATTAAGAGAAAGTGCGCAATACGCGGGTAGTGCCGAGCAGGATCCGGACCGACGCACTTCTGGGCGCCGTAAACGGACGACGGACACGTACGTCCTTTGACCCTTGACACGTACAGTTATATATTTATACACATCCTTTTGGATTAGTAATGTGTTCTTCCTTTCTTTTTTTCGTCGGCAGGGGCGGAGATCTGCGGAACCCGAGAATTGTTGAGTGGCATAACATCCGTTTCTCGCCGCCGCGAGTTAGACGCTTCGCCCTATGTTTGATGTACTCGTTTCCTCGAAGACACGCTGCTGTGCCCGCTCCTCCATGGGTAGGCCTCTCGAACGTGCTGACACCTTTTCACTTCACGCAGTTTTCTGCATTAACCTTTGCAGTCCTTCCTATCAGGCTTAACCCACCAAAATCTACTGATAGCGCAATACTATTTTCTTATCTTCTTATTTTTTTTTTATTTACAAATACTGCTGTCTCAGTTTCTGAGACATAGCAGGAGTGAGTACAGAATAATAATAATAATAATAATAATAATAATAATAATAATAATAATAATAATAATAATAATAATAAAGTGTGTGTGCGTTTTTTAACGTTTTTCTCTCTGTCCTCTTTCTAACCCCTATCTCACATCCCCAGTGTAGGGTAGCAAACCGGAGACTGATATCTGGTTAACCTCCCTGCCTTTCCTCTTTATCTTTCTCTCTCTCTAAAGTGCCATTCACATTCAGCGGAAGCGAAAGATTTTGAAACATATATATATATATATATATATATATATATATATATATATATATATATATATATATATATATATATATTTTACTGGTTCTTCTACGGCGATTAATATCCTTGGCAAGAAACTTAACGAATTGCAGTGTCGTGCCCGTGGCGAGCAGAATTCCGTAGGACAACGCCCGCCTGAATACCGGTGAGATTTTAGGCTGCAAACGCTTTTCTTCGTTCTTCCTCGTGCACGGAAGCCCACAATTTTTTTTTATATTTTCCCCATGTGGGGGGATGAGTTACGCGCAGCAGTTATCAGTTTTCCATGCCCTCCATCTATCCGTTCCATCGACACTGCAACGGCGTTATCTGCCTCCTTCAACGTCAGAGAGGATATGAAGGTCGTGTTTGATGTGGCGTGCATTATTTCAGGTCGGATATCCCCGGCTGCAGGTCCGGGTTGGCAATCCCACCTTAGCGTCTCTTTCGAGAGCACAAAGATGTGTCTGGCCAGCACAGGCACGCAAGCCCGGAACAAGAGCGCTAGAGCAACGAAATCAAACACGACTTAAGTGCGCAAAAAAACGCTTCGTAAAAATCGTGTATCAGCAGGGTAAGCGGCACTTCGCGAGTTCATTAAACTGCTTAGATAGTAAACAAAATAAAGATAATAAAATGATTAATTTTTCTGGAAGAAAGTAAGAGGTGCTTGACTGCGCAAGAACAGAAACCATGCGGTAAGATCAATCAACCGCGACGGTAAGAGAAAAAAAATAGTTTTCCCTTTCTTGTGCGTTTCTTGCGCGAGGCGAATGTTGTTTCTTGCCGCTCTCTTTCTCATACCTATATGCGCTTTGTTCAATGCAGGGTAGCAAACAGGACGTGCGTCTGACTGGACTCCCTGCTCTCTCTCTCTCTCTCTCTCTCTCTCTCTCTCTCGCTGTTTTCTATTCTCGCACGCACGTGTGCAGAAGACCACGCCGCCCTCCGCGTTCGGCGCGACCGCACGCCGAGCGATGCGACGCCGAAGGGGCCCCGGTAAATCATGCGCGCAACACAGGCTCGCCTCCCCGCCGGCGTGGTTGCGCCGCCAGGGGAATTACGGCCCTCCGCCCGCCGTCGCGGAGGCGTCTCGACGGCGCTCTTTGATGTGGCCGGCGGCACGCACCGAACATCTAGGGGAGCTCTGTAGGCCGATCCCCCTTCGACTGTTGGCCGTTCTTTCCGTGCTGAAACAGATAGGAATAGATCTACGCCACCTTCTTTCTGCGTGATGTACCGGAAAGGTTTACTCTGCAGAGGTGGCGCCCTCGCGGCATTAGTGGAGGACTGCACCCCATGTTTTATTTTGCAACGGCTCTGCGCTGAAAGGTGTCTTTCTCTTTGTGCTTTGTGTCTTTCTCTTTGTGCTTTGTAGGAAGTGTGATATCGTCCTTGGCATTGAATGATTCCAGGCTCCCAGCTGCTGACACACGGGAAGGCTGCAACATAGCAGCGAATTGCACTATGACGCTTCGGCTACGTGCATCTGTGCTCCGTCAGTTCGCGCTCTTCCATCGCCTTCCACGGGACTCGGTCTGCGCGTGAGACGAGCGTGGCACCTGACAAGACTCAGACGCGCGCATCTCTAACGGAAAGGGCTCATTAGCTGGCGGCAGACATCGTAACCTTGGCTCACGTGTACCGTTCTACACCTGCTGCTCAGCAAACGGAAATGTCACGCCGCTACCGATGATACCCGCCTTTGCGACTGAAAGCGTGCGCGAACGTTCTGACAAAGGTTCCGGAATACCAGCTGCTGACAATGCCAATGGCCATACAACTTTTAGAAATGCTATGAACAGGCGTTTTGACGATAACCATCTCGGAGATCTCTGCGACTGCTTATTTGTCCAACCCGTATTGCGACTTCCTCCAACGGTGGCTACGCATTCAGGCTACTTACTCTGCACAAACCGCTGGTTCGGCTCAATGCACTGCTCTCGGATGGCGTGTCGACTTCTACGCGAGGATCGGGCTTGGCGGGGTTGTGTCTGTAGCGGAGGTTCCTTGCAAGCCATCGCCACGTGACCCGTTTCTAGGACGGCACTTTCGCACGTGCCTCACACTGCTTCGCCTTTGGAAGAGCGGAGATAAAAGAACGAGAACTCTCTCGGACCACGGAATTCTCGGCGCGCCAGCAGTGCCATCAGCCGTCGCCTCAGTCACGTTCTGGTGCCTTTAGTCCCTCGCACAGGTTTCAGCGCATTTGCGTGGCGCAACGTTTATTACTACGAGCGTGCAGCCAGCGGATTCCTCTTTTTCTTCCATGCCACTCTGCGTTGGCCTCTGCTTCTCGCCTGACTCGCGACGTGGTCCGTGTTGTGCATTGTTCTTCTTTTTATGAGTGCGGGAGAATGTAATGTTCCCTGGGGCATCCACGGGCCGCGAACGTGGCATACACCACTGCCTACATGTGTGTAGACGACGGGCCGCGCAGTACCATTCCCTATTGAACGGCGCGGCACCACAAAGGGGCAACAACGTGGAAAACGCCGCGGCATTTAGCGCAGTAAAAATCGTTTCCCGGGGAATCTCTGGTCGCGGCTCGTCTGTCACGTGCCTTCGTCAGAAACTGTGGTGAGGAGAAAAGAAGAAAAAGAAAATGCCACAATAACAAAGTAGAGGAGGAGAACACGTGGCACCCTCGTGTAGCTAAAGAATTTCGCTTGTTCTACTTCTGAAAGCGAGGGATACGAATTGCGCGGGCGGGACGAAATAAAGAGAAAGAAAGAGAGAGAGAGAGAGAGAAGAAAAAAAGGATCACGTGGGCGCCTGTAACTATCTCTGGCTTCTTTCTGTTTCTACCCAGGAGTTAACGTGCGGGCCTTTTGTATTCGTTTAGCGTTCGCTTCGGAGAAATACGAGCTGGCGCGCGCGTTAATAAACAACCCGCGAAGAACCAGATCGAACACGCATTCCCCGCTAAGTAGTCGTAAAAGCACAACAGGCGACGGCCAAGAGAAACACAAGCAAACTGCTGGCCAACTGCAGCTCGGGCAACTTTGCCCTCTTAATTTCCGTCATTCGTGGCGTGCCGCAAAGCGTTCGGGGCTCCCGTAAAAGTTTGCCGAGCGCATGAAGTGTTGCAGGCACTAGAAACGATCTCGCATCGAGGCACGAGCTCTCCGTGTATTCCGCCCCTTTTGAGCAAGCTACCGCGCCATGTAGAAATTCGGTGACGCAATGATGTCAAGGATGGTCTGCGATAGTTGAATCGCACACACTACTGGCCGTTCCTGCTCCAGAATGTCACTTGGCGGTGACTGCGAAAACAATATAAAAAGCAATCAAACGTAACAAGCACCTTCCTTTTGTCCGTGTATTGCGTTGCGCTGTAACGAATCCTAACCAGCTTGCCCAACTCGCCGTCTTGATGCAGTAAAAAGCACTGTGGTGAACAAACAGTTCGGGCGCAAATTCACAAAGCGTTTAGCACGTGCGGGCTGCTCGCTGCCTGGATGCCTCGGCCAATATGTCTATTATCGCCCGCTATTTGTGCAGACGCTGTTGGAACACCGTCCTGACCGACGGAAGGCAGTGAAGACACATTTGCGCTTTCTGAAGATGACTCGCCTGTACGAGCATTTTTGACTGCATGGTGCTGTCCGCGCACATGCACACATTCGATGCCTTCCTTTCTCTCTCCCTCTTCTTTTTATTCCCTTGTCGCTCTTCCCCAGTGTAGCGTACCCAACCAGGGGCGGCTTGCACGAACATTTGATAACGAAAATAATAACGAATTTAAGAACGGGTTCTTGTGCGGACTATAGCGTTCTCTATGGAACATTTAAGAACGCTTTCTCAAATTAGTTGTTATTTTCATTATTAAATGTTCGTGCAAGGCGTCCCGGATCCTTTTCTGTTTAACATCCTCTGCCTTCTCCACTTATCTATCTATACGGCGTCTGTCCTTACGAATCGCCCTGACGTGCGAATAGCTCCGCGAATGTGGGCATAGGGCTTATATTCACGTTAATATAGACAAAGGATACAAGTCGCGGAAGGCAGAGAGGTTAACCGGAGACAAAATAAATAAAAATGAAGGCAGGTAGGTTTTAATCAGAATTGCGCCGAATACTTGCGTATGTAAAACCGTTCTATGGCGCACGATGCCGAAAACTTTTACAAAGGTTACAAAACGTCAGAGTGATAATAATTTGAACAAAGCAACAGCACCGGTTTCGCAACGTCAGTTAAGTACTGATTTGGCTAGGTACCGCAATACATTGCATTGCTAACATTCTGGCTGGTGAGTAAAGCAAGTGGATCTCAAGTTGCCTCTTTCATATGCATACATGCAGCAGTAAGCCGTGTATAACAAAACCATTTCAACATTTCTCGTAAATATTGCTCTTAACGTGTTATATTGTATTTCATTCTCACTCCAACAAGCTTTCTCTCTTTTTTCTCTTTGTTTCAGGCGGTGCTTGGACGGACGCCGCGCCTTGGGCGCGCTGAGAAAATCACTTTCACAATTCACTCGGGTGGGTAACGCCGCAGCTGCTAAAGATATATAATAAATAAATTAATTAATTATAATTAGTTACTCGCGGATAAGCATAACGTCAAGCTAAGCGTCTCACCGAAGCTGCTCACGCACGAGAACGACAAGCACTTCAGCCGCCTTCTAGCGCCACCTCCATGGTCCGCCAGGGGGCCTGACTGAATCTGCTCCTTCGACCTCGGGCAGCTTCCCAGCGCCAAAGCCATTTGGTCGACAACGTATCAAGACTTCGTACTCAACAGTGTCCGCGATGAATGAACTGATTTAGAGAGAGTTCTAGGAACAATTTTTGTCTCCATTGTCACCTCCCAGTTTTGGTGCGGTTATGCATGTAGTAACTGTACATGTACAAACGCAGAGATACATACATGTGATTTATAGTGTTCCTGTTTTGCAGACCTCGTGCGCCGCTAACGGCGCCGAGAAACGCCCGCCCTCGAAGAGCTTAAGTTCGTTCACTAGCGTGTTGTTCGTTTGTTTCTCTGTTCCGTATCGCCTACGTGTGCATTTGCATTCTGTTCTATTCCAATTGTGTGTGTGGTGTACGTGTGCATGGTTGAGACAGAGAGAGAGCTGGTCAACTGGTCGCGCATGCGCATGCGCCCACCAGCGCTACGCGTGAGACACCTGAACGCCCGGGTACCAGGGGGCAATGAACAAGCTGAATGAATGGACTAGCATCAGCTGTGCAGCCTAGTACTTAGTAATGCTGTGCGCACAGCAAAAAAAAAAAGGGGGGGGGGCAGCCAAAATGGACACTTGTCCGGTGTAGTTGCTATCTACAGTCGCAGCTGTGCGGCCGACAGCGAAACCTCAGTTTTGGATCAAAGAAATATCGTAGTCGAGGAAAACGCATTCCCTCTGACATTGGCGGTGGCTGGATTCGTTTGCGAGAAGCCAGATCTTTCCTTTTATTTTATTTTTAAATGCCGGCATTAGAGTTTAGCCGAGCGGCGCTTTGTCGGTGTGTAGCGCGTATTTTCGATTGTTAGCTGTCGAGTTGATCCTACGGTGAAAAGGACACGGCGATTGTACGGCGACAGCCACGGAAGCTATATACTGTATACCGCCAGCAAACTCAGAAAAAAGAAAATTATTGCAACAACGTTTAGACAGCGCGAACTGAACAGCTTGTGCCATAAATTTTTATTTTCTATTGAATACACAGTAGAACCGCGAATCGCTCGTTATTTTACCCTGTCACAAGAGTGCCAAGCTTGTGCGTTGAGCTAGTTTGTTTACTTAATTGGTGAAATATTAAGATTCCTTCCCCGCTACACACCGTAAAGGTGCTTCCAACTCAAGGGCTCGTGCTCTTGTAGTAAAGTAATCAGATATTTGACAGTGAATGATTCTATAAGATGCAAATAAATACTGAGAAGTGAAAAAAAAATGTGAATTTGGCATAAAAAAGGCATGACACTGTCACGAAGTGGGGTTCTGCTGGCGTGGTTTGTCTAACTCATTTGATCTTCTTTATGTTTTTCGTTCTCTTCCTTTTGTCAGAATTTTCACAATAAAATAACAATTTTTATCTACTGCATACGTTAGTAATTTACAGTGACGTCGCAGCGAAATTCAAACGTTTCATAGTGGCAAGATTAAGATGCAAGAACTTAACGGGCCCACGTCTTCAATTGGGAAGTTAGGATAGATTCTAGTTCAGTCATTTTACCAATAAGAGAACATAGGCTTTCGTAGTGTGATGCTTGTTACCGTCGTGTAGAGGTTGCTACTACCGTTCCGAAACGTCGATCAATATTGTATCACACCCGGCCAATTCACACGTTGTCCAACAGCATACAACCTCCGTGATTTTTGGGGCGCTTAAGTCAAGCCCGCTAGTAGTTCGAGCAAATGCAGCAGGTAGTGGGAGAGCTGAACAGAACTAGCACTTACGTCGTGATCGCAATCGAAGATTTTGCAGAGCTTAAAGCCGTTAACACTAGGGCAGGAAACGTTGGTCACTCCCAAGCTTCAGTGACAGCTTTATACAATGGTTGCATGAATGTGAACCGCTTTATTTTTGGAATGTCTGTAAGGAGATGAAGGACAGAGTGTGTGCTCATGGTATTTTGCTACGATAGGTTTTACGATAGGTTAGTCATGTCTCGCGAAGCGTAAACAATTAAGTGGACTGCTGTTTGAAGTGTTAATATGTGGATGCACCAAACTATTACAGCCTATAATGACCAAAAATATGCCATTTGCGAAGGTGCCGGAGCGCTCAAAGTTCCGTTACGACAGCCGATTCAGTGCGTGTGCGTATAGATATATGTGTGTGTATTGACAAGATGTCAGACGAGCGTATCTGAGCCACAGGTGAAGTATTCTCGACTAGGGCGCGTTCTAATGAACACGAGGGGTGGTTCTGCCGTGGCTACACGAATTGCCTAGTGTTTCTCACAATGCAGTTGCGCTGTATAAAGCCAATGGCGCGTATAAGATGCGGATTGACATTCGATTCTTTTATCACACTAGGGTTATTTCAGTGCAAGACGCCATGGACAAAAATGGAAACATTTCCCACTAAAAAAGCATAAAGAGTGGCCAGTCGACTAGTAATGTTGTTTTCCTTTAACATAATTTACGACAACTCAGATGTTCAGATGACAGCAGATCTAATTAAAGACTTTCCATAATGCAGTCTAGCAGTGTGGTTGAGTAAGAAGCGTATCAACGCTGTTATTTAGCCACGAACTATTTATATTCACAAACAGAGTCACCCGACTTTTTGGCAGGACGAATGTGTAGACTCATGGAGGAACTCGAAAAATCATATTAGCGCGCTTAACAAAGGATTAGTGCGTGTCGTGTTTTGAAAAACGTGAAACCAGAAGTGCAATTTTGATGATGGTGGTTGCAATTGCACACCCTTTCTGTGTGCGCATGCCAGTCTGATGTACAAAGTCTTTACATTGCATTATTGTTTTTTTAAACGTGACTTCATCGCTTCCTAATAATTTAAGTGTTCTGTTTTCATTCCCATGTTGAAAACAGAATGTCTCAATTCCTTCTAGTTTCTCTCGCTTTTGAAACTTTCTTCATCATTCAAACTACAATATGTAATCATATTTGCTTTGTAATCGGCATTTGTAATTGAAATATCAAGGCTTCATTCGCAATTCATGTGCTTTCGTTATAGTGCCCATTGCAGCAAGGGCACTGCCGTGGTCACGTTGTCAAAGTATGTCGATACAAACAATTAAAACACAGAATAAATTCAAAGCAAACATTTATATCGTGGGCAGGGTCGTGGAACCGATATAACGAGATAACCGAATTTGACGAAGGACCCGCCGTGGCATTTCCCCGAAATTCCGGCAATCTTCTAATCTCGGGCAAATCGAATTGCAGAATCTGCAATCGCTTTATCATGGACGCATGTGCACACAGAAGGCGGATGCAGTCATGAGCTGTGATAGACGTGCCGCAGATAGGGGAGGGCTTGCGTCATCAGATGACGGAAGACCTCTTTCTGTCCGGTGCATAAAGTATTCGAGGTTTACCCGTGAGGAGCGAAGTCAAGTGCATTCAGAAGACCGGAAGACGACGGCCCAAACGCGCAAGTCTTCAATCATTGCCTATGCAGGAGTATAGTGGGGCGCCGCTATAGGTTTACAGAAAACAAGTGCCGGTCGTAAGAAAACGTTAAACAAGCCTGTCTTCAAGTAAGTGCTAAGAAAGTCGTGCGCAATTTATCTGCTTTCGTTTTATTACTTTTCTGATAAGCCCGGTGCGTACTGAATTCTGAAAGAGCGCAAGATATTACGTCATGTTGATAAAAACCTAGCAATACCCTTTAGCATTGCCTTGGAGGCAAGTCTGATTCACAGCAGTGGACAAAACCATGCGATACCTTGGTTCTGTATATCTCACTGGCTTTTCAAACCTTGAATGCGTGCATAAGAACACGAAAGCGGAAGCCGAAAGTTAATGAAAGCAGGCAGAATATGCAGTCGACATCTCAGAATCTCAGAAGCAGCCGAACATTACCGCAGCCTAAGCAGATAGCCTGGAGTTTAGATCTGCAGTTTGGACTATAGCATGTAACACCACCACATTGCTGTACTGCCTTACTGATTCCAGGCAAACGCTATGCGAGTATACAACTCTTCCGTGGAAATCATGCTCCGTAGATTTTTGACGCCGGCTGTACGTTCTGGCTGTATAGTTATTCATTATGGACAGCGCTACACAAAAGAAAGTAACCGGTTGTCCGCTAGCCGTTCTCTCAAATATCTTTCTGCGAAAGAAAAAAGAAAAGAAAAACATAGCTTTCTGTTCACTGCTGTGCTGTTCGTTTTCTTGCGACCGAGCCCCGGTGACTGTGATACGATGATAGTAGTAATTGTGGTCGAGGAGTGAAAGCCACGCAAGCACATAATAGTCTTGGAGAGCGAACCTTACACAGAAAGGAGCTATGCACTTTTCTTTTTCTGTCGAGCTGGTATCTGACCGCGGCGCGTGTGATATAGACGAGACTTTTGTACAGGATCTTTATTCGCGGGGAGACCGTTCGGGAGTGGCCCTTGGCTTCGGGCAAGCCGCACAGAGTATAGACGAAGCGCGCAGTGCAAGAGTTGGGACCCTATGCCGCGAGGCAACGCGAATTGCACACAGAACACAAACGTACCGCGGCAACGAGGTCAACCAGTGGCTTCCAACGCTATGTGCGCGTTACCGCGATGTACTTACTGTAGTTACGTCCGCTTAGCCGCATTTACTAGAACATCGCGTCTTGAGACGCTGTACTACACGTCGCAGAGAACGTGCGAAGGCACTCCGACGAGGTCGACCGAGCCGTTGGCATTTTGTATAGCTGTGGAATGGGCCATTTAACCCAGAGGTTTTTGCTTTCGTTTGTCTGGAATGCATAGGATTTGTGTGCGCGAGGACATTTTGGTACCGTGTGCATGTGTGTAAAGGGAAGCGTATGTGTGGTACGAGTCGTGAATTATTTTTCAGTTTTTCCCGCGGCGGCTGCCTACTCTGTTCTTGTTCGAGTGTGCTTGAGCGCATGTTGATAATGTGCGCGTTATCGCAGCCACTGGCATTTCTTTTTCATAAATAGCTGTTAACGAAATGGTCAAGCATCATAAATACAACTTAGACGAATGAGTTCTGTGAATTCAGTGGGCTGGTGGGGCAATCTCGCCCTGGCAAAAGCACCATGTAGGGAGATAATTGTCTATATATGACAGCAACATGATAACTAAACTGTTGCTTCTGCGAATGGCTAATGGTAGCTTTAGGCTGGAGCCAGGGTAATCACCCCAGAGATGGCTTCAAAACGGTCTTCATTCTCCCTTACCCGAGGCTCCTTTTTTTTTCTATAAGGAAAGTTGAGAAATGACTACTAAACGTTCGTGCGTCTTCGGAAGCGCTGTTTTGGAGCATCTCAAGCAAAGACCTGCATTTTCATTTTTCTTGTATTATGATGTATGGCGCAAAGAGTTGACATTCACTAGAAATATAAAGAAATGTCAAATGGTGTGCCCATTTGTTTACACCCATTCTGTACATGATGTACACACTTGCGTATGCCCATTGTGATCGTTATGTCGTCTGTCAAAACAGGGTTATATACAGTACGTAAAAAAATAATAACAACAATGTCCACTTTTGTTTCTGTTCTTTTTGAGTCGAGAGTGTGAATGGCTAGTCCACTAACTATGCTCTCTTTGTTAAATTTAAGATTTCAGTAGATGTTCCAGTGAAACCGTCTTGTCAAAACGAGCCGAGTCACAGAAAGCTCGGCGTATCATGGCCACGAGACCGTGGCACCTTGCATATCACTGTAAAGTTGTAAAGTGCATTTGGAGGTCTATATGAGACATCGTGTGTCATGCACCATGCTTGCAGAGTTTATAAAACCAAGTGTTATGTGTGCTTGCGTGAACGTGAAGCTTCCATGTCACCTGCCTGCCCATTGCAACATATGCTACCGAACCAACCAGGAAAAAAAAAAGCTTTGCTGTGTCGTGAAGCCGCTGCTCTCCAGCGATTCTTTCCCTTCTTACCTTCGTTATGCTGCCGCCTGCTATACTGGCGCCGCACGATGACTGCCAGCCGAACGCTTTGACATTATCTTGTAGCAAAAACGCACAGTCACGTGATAATTTATACCTGGGATCAACTTTCAGACCGCTACAGATGTACAGAGCGTATTAATGTTGTGCTCGAGTGTTGCGCTGCAGAGCGAAATGTGTTGTCAGCAAGTAGGTTCAAACTACGCTGGTCATGCTTACGTAGGCTGCGTGCGCATGTTACGCCGCCACTGATGACAAGCGTTACGTATGAGGGAGTTTTAGCTTGACGTACAAGTGTTACACTGACCGTGTCAATGTGATATCGAGACGCTAACGGGAAGAGCAGGGCTAGTGGCAACATCTTGTGGCGCTGTTTTCAGTTAGACTGCTTTCCAGCAGCGTTCTCGGTTCGACTTAGAGAAATAGCCTCACCTTGCGGAACTGTTATCGCTTGGAAAAGTGTGAACATGTCCTTTCGAAGGTCACGTCAATGCTGAAATACTTACATCAGCAAATAGGCCACAACGCATTCGAATGCAAGCTTACGCGCATTGCTCGCACAATATGTATCCACCAACTCTGCTGTGCTAGGCTACACTACACCTCCGTTGCCAGGGTAATAACGTAACGGTAATGCGATTAACGCCGGTGTGCAATTCTGGCCACCGTGGAATTCCACCATGTTTTTCTTATTTCAGCCAATCAAAGAAGCTGTGACCCAATTTTGAGCCAACCAGAGAAGGCAAAATGGCGGAATTCGACAACGTGGCCAACTTAAACAGCGTCCCCTGGTGGCGAAGTTTTGTGACGATGTGTAGGATAAGGCCGTGTTCGAAGTGTATTTGCGCTGTCCTGCTTTCCTTGACAGAAAATAGGCAAAATCAACAGCCGTGGTTGAGTTTTCAATCTAGCAGGTAAGAACTGCAATGTCGCACAGTAGCACAGTGCGACTTTGGTTGCACACAGCGTCACAAGATGTCGCCATTGCATAGCTGGTGTTCCCGGGCACGTCTCAGTATTACTAATACGGTAACGATCGGTAATAGACGTGCATATGGCACCTGTTACCTCTGTCGTTATATGACCCAAGCACTCACGTCCAAGCATCACTTTTTTCGCTCTGTAGCATACTGTACGAGCGCCCTATATACGCAAGGCTGAGCGACAGGCTCTGTGAAAGACTGCGAGCTCTTTCGTTCGTTATCGAATGATACCTTTATAATCGTTGCCACAACCATGTGAAAGATTTTAATAATCGAATTAATTTAGAGTAGGGTGGGAAGAGGATTCCTGTTCACGGCATAACTGTGTCAGATGACGGAAAATTCTGTGCTGTCAGCTGCCTCATGTGTTACGAGTTAACGCATGCTTCTTGCTAGTTGTTGAGTTCCGCATGTGGACTTGTTAATCAGTTTGTGATCGAGCAGGCAAAATGAGAGCAAAACAACACTTTGCTCCAGTTTGACAACGCATGGCACATTAATGTTATTTTTTTCTCTTGTAGTGATGACGCTGCCAAAATTATGCATAAGACAGAGGTTCACAGGAAGATGAAGACAAGAGGTAATTTACATTATAGCTATTGCAGAACTAAGGACAGCTGGGCGTAACACATAGCTATTCGCGAAACTTAGCACGCCCTGCTTCCATTGGCGACAAGCGAGGCTTTATCGTGGCAGCTGAATATAACACGTGAAACAATGTGTAAGCACTTTTTTTATATATATATAGGGACATCTCGGAACGTTTTGCGGTTGAAAAGTTGCAGCGCCCACAGGTTTGCACGATGGCACGCGCAACATAGAGTTGCGTTCAGGCAAAGGCTCGTCAACGATGTTGTTTTTAACTATTAGAACACGCATCCGTGGTTAATGGGGCATTCGTAGTGAGATCACAGCAAGACATCATTTCTTAATCTCGCCATTTTCTGCGCTAGGCTTAAATATGTACCATACATAGCTTTGTTGAGCTGGAATTAAGTGCTGTCAGTATATTTCTGTCAGAAGTGTGTGTTTGTGGTGCTTTCTTGTATTCCCGTCATTTAAATGAGGGTGCGTACTTGGGTCCCAGTGTCTGAGTTAGCTGCTGCAGTTTGTATCAAAAGAAAAAAAAATATGTTATAGGAAGTAACACACGTGAACTGCTTTGCAGCCAAAACCACGAACCACTGCCCCCGTATACTCAAAGGCGCTTCGATATTGTAACGTTGTTCATGTTTCATGGCCAAAACACGGCTGCTAGTTCACTGCTTTTGAAGGGAAAAAAAAGCAAAAGTTAGTGCTCTAGTTCCACTTCGGACAAACCAGGGTGTTTTTTCAGCTCGAGCTGTGCTCGACGCGATGTTTTTCCTGCGTTTTCTTGCTTCCACGTTTCGTCCGTGCAACTTCTGCTCTGCCGTCTCCCGAGTGCTGTTGTCGTGCAAAAAAACATGCCTTCCTCCAAGTCGGAACGTCACACTGCTGTCCAATGTCACTCACGCTCGTACCCTTGTAGATTACTCTTTTTTCAGCTCACGCAGACCAAGAGTTTCTACTCGTTGTCTTTGCTACAAACATTAGGAGTTCTGTTAATGCGTCGAAATTAGTAAACCGAAAGCCTTTCACAGACGAAAGTAGAGCCACACGAAAAAGCCCGGTTAGGTATTGTTACGTCAGAAACGATAGCAGCACCGGCATGCCGAACAATCAGAAAGTTCTAACTAAATAAAATCGGTGCGCAGCCCTTTCCTTTAAGCGTGGCTTGCCGGGTGTCTTAAGGCCAAGATCGCAAATGTGCATTCATGGCAGCAACCTTGCTTGTACGTTTGAATAGAGCTTTACTCTGCGCTATTGTGATGTAACCAACTTTCGTCCTGTTGCTAATGCACCGTCAACAGAAAGTCATATGGATTATTTTTGTCCGGATCAGATCTTTGTAAAGTGCGTGTCAAAGCTACGCAAGTCAATGTGCACGTTGCAAAAGCATTTGTTCGAGCCGTATATTGAGCTACCGTAATGGTCATGTCTTTCTATTGCTCTGGGGAGCAAAGAAGGCAGCACCAGCTCTATAAATATCGCCCTTGGAAATTTTTTTCATCGACCTTCAGTATCGAATTTCTACGGTTAGCTTGCTGATGTGTGTAGAAAATACGCAATTTGTTGCAAGGGCTGAACTCCAGGAGCGCGGCGGTAGCCCGCTGCAAGGTATGGAGTCGGTTCCGCTGACGTGTGGACTAGCTTGCTTACTTTTGAGAGTGGCTCTACAGTTCGTAAGCCGCGCGACCAAGTTCATCATTCGGTGCGTGTTCGGCCCACGAGGTCACCGTGTACCCTGATATAGTACGTGTCCCCGTATCATAGCCTTTAAAATCTATAAGAACAAAAATACATACACGAAAATAAAGCTGCACTTTATTTTGACCTGTCCGACAATTCACGACTCTGTATTTTCTACTCCGCCTTTTTCGAGTGCCCGGTGCTTGTGTGTTTTGAACTATTGTATTATAATAATTATTATACCGCTGTTGTGTGACTACATTGTAACATATTATACCGGAGTAAAAGTGGTGTTTCATACACAATAAAAACTGAAAGGTATTTCGTCTTTGAGTCTTTCCTCTGCTTTTATATACAGGTTGTCCCGGCTAACTTTAGACCGAGCTTAAAAATATGCAAATGACACGTAGCTGGGCAGAACAAAGATAATGTTGTTTGCCGTCGCTTGGAGATGCTGAAACTATATTTTTCACTACGCCTAATTATATAATTAGTCTTAAATAATTAACTTACCAAATATTATAACTAGAGAAAAAATGTGAATGACAAAATTGTAGAGCGACATGGAAAACTCTCGATACAGTTTTCTGGTGCTCAATACGTGCCACATAAAAGTGTTTTTCTGAGCCTGAAAGAAGCCCGATAATGCACGCAAAATTGCCGCGCGACTGGCCGCTCGAAGCACCCTACCCGTATTCACGGGCTTCTTTCACGCTCGGAAAAGCTTTTATGTATCACGTATTAGGGAACAGAAAGCTTTGTCGGGAGTTTTTCATGCCGCTCTACTATTTTCTCATCGACACTTTTCATCTAATAATAATATTCGAGTACCTAACTAACTAATTAATTAATTAAAACTAATTATATAATTAGGTGTAATGAAACAACAGCTTGAGTATCACCAAGCGATGGCAACCAACACCTCCCTTGTTCTGTCAGCTACGAGGCATTTGCATATTTTTAAACTCTCGCTAAGGTTAGCTGGGCCACCCTGTATATACAGTTAATGCGAGTTAATGCGACAGCTTCGGACTAAAGAGCCACAAATAAATAAGGCTATAAGAGGCTATACTCCTTCATACAGGCTGTTTCTTCCAGAGCTGTGCATAAATAAGCAATTTAAATAAATAAATAAATAAATAGAAAGCAAATAGCGGCTGTCTCTGCCACGCGAAGATTCGCACCGCCTCAGGGACTTCCCTTCGATGTTGGACAACGTTTCATTCTCGCCTCGATCTTGCATGGGCAACTCAACAAAAATTTACGGACACTTTCGCATACGGTAATGAGGGATGAAGGCGAAAGCCTGCGCGCTCGCGAGACATTTATAACATTACTTGACACTTTCATTCGAATGCGTTGTACTTGCTATTATTATTCTCTCACCAAAGGTCGCATATACGAGTGCCTTAATTAACTCTGCGTTAATTAAGTGTTTCTTAATTTGTATCGCCCTAATTACCACAAAGGGCCGCGCAATCGACTCCCACCAAGGGTCGAGGGCGCGCCTCCCACCAGAGGTCGTCGGTTTGAGTGCCTTAATTAACCGTATTTTAATTAACTGCACCTTAGTTCACTTCGCATTAATTAACACCAAAGGTAGCAAGTTCGACTCTCGACCTTCATGACGTCATTTGGAATCCAACTTGGAGATATGAGTACTGCGAGCCAGGACGCGTCGCGTCGAGCTCCCGCAATTTGCTCAAATTAAGTGTGATTTTTGCGGAACCAGTGCCATCGCACCGCGGCATCACGTTTATGAAGATATATGCTTCACTTCAAGACCATTTTCGACCCTGTGAGTCCATTTGGTGCACTACCGCGAGGACTTTTATGCCCGAGGCGGGCGCTACGTCGGCTAACCCTAACGCCGTACCCGCCGACGAGCTCGCCGCTTGGACGGACGCCGGGGCTCCCGCCGGCACAGAGACATCTACCCAAGCCTTGCCAACGGCACTACAATGAATTACGAAGTGATCGGCCGAGAAATCGACCCATCGGAGGTGTCCGTCAGGAACGGGTGGTGCGACATCGCCCCACGAAGAACAACCAAGCCTAAGCCTAGCATCAACGTGGCTGCCAACGTGGCAGCCTCCGGTGCCAGAGAGAAAGCACCCAAGCCCTTGTCGGCCCGTAAAGAAATCATCAAGGCAAGTAGAATACCTTTACTCCCACAAAACGAGACCAAAGTAGCAATTCGCATCCGCGGCGGACTGAACATCGCCAAAACCGGACACGTAGCAATTGTGCAGGCCATTCAAGAAGCAGCCGGACTCGAACCGACGCAGTGCGACGGGGACACGATTTGCCCCAACCTCAAACAGAACATCATGGCCGTGAGTTCCCCGCTGCCCGAGAACGTCAAATTCAGAGCGTCACCATCGCCGGGCATACGTACGAGGCCTTCCCCTACCAGACTGCACCGGACGACATGTGCAAGGGAGTCATTCGCAACATTCCGCTCCACCACACGCAAGAAAGCAAAACCAGGCCCGTCGTCAACCAGAGAAACCCCCTCGCACTGACGGCGAAGCGCACTAAGGAAGCCGGGACGGTGATCGTGGTCTTCGACGGATACGAAGTTCCCAACCACGTGATGTACGGAAGTGCATGGGTAGAGTGCTCGCTCTACAGGAAGCAGACCGCCATATGTCAGGCTTGTGGCAAACTAGGGCACCGAGCAGACGTATGCCACACACCGGAGAAGCAGACTTGCAGTGACTGCGGTATTCCAGACCCCGGAGCAGATCACGCTTGTGAAGAAGTCTCTTGCGCGCTGTGCGGCGAGAAACATCCCACGGCCAGCAAGGAATGCAAGAGCAGATACCAGGTCCCGTACGTCGTACGCAAGCGAAGAATCGAGAACAAGCAGGCAGCCATTGCGTCTAAGAAACTTCGAGAAAAAGCGACGAGTCTTTTAAGGCAAAACGACACAGGTGCGGCGCAGCAGCCAGACGGACAGCGCGAGCCCAGGGGAAGCTCCAGATCCAGAGAGAGTTCGGGATCCCGATCGGCCAGCAGAGGTCGCAGGAGCCGCTCCCGCACATCGGGGAGCCGGAGCCGCTCCTCATCGGGGGTGCGTTTCGCACCCGCGGCCGGAGCCAACAGCTGGGCCCAGCGAGTCAAGGCGACAACGGGATGCCAGGCCTCCGCCACGGCAGGGACGCTGCCCACTCACTGCGGGTCACTGAGGGACCAATCTCAGGTGAGCTTGCAAGCGCGGTCAGAGAATAATGTACAAAAAGACATCTTAGAGAGAATCAAAGCACTCGAGCACGAGAACGCTCAACTCAGGCGCGCTATGACAGAACTGGCTAACGAAAACAGATTGCTTAAAACGCAAATCGGCACACCAAATGCACAGACACAGGACACGCACATGGACACTTCACCCAGTCCTAATCCCTCCAGCGTAGCGGAATCAGAAACGGCTAGTCAAACCCCGTCCGCGGGCACACCAGCCACCAAGAAACGCAAGGCGAAGGCCACGGAATGCGACACGCCTGCCAAGGTCATAGACGGTAAATTGGACAAGATCCTTGGTTCCCTAGGTCAACTCCAATTCGATGTCGAGTCACTAAAGAAGGGGCACGACAGACTAGTAGAGGCGGTCGACGGCCTAACAAGCAGGGTAGAAATGATAAAGAAGGGCTTCAGCGCCAGGATCGAGGGTCTCGAGAGAACCGTCTTTACTCACTCCATGGCACCGGTAAACTCACCCGCCTCACCCATGGTCAGAAGGAACACTGCAACAAGCGATATCATCACACCCAAAATGGCGGTAAAGTCTGCAACCATAGTAGAAAGCAGAAATGGAGAAGGCAAATAAGCGAGAACCAGCCGAAAGGCACCAAGCGCAAACGAGCAATCAAGGCAAGCTTATAATCTGGCAACGGAATTGTCGCGGATTCCGCAAAAAGAAATCGGTCCTGCAACAACACATCAGACACACTACAGATAAACCGGACATCATACTCATTCAAGAGACCAACACCGACACACCCACACTTCCAGGATATGAAACAATTGCCGTTCCACCCACAAAAGCCTGCAGCGGCATAGCGACGTTTATCAGTAACAGGCTCGCGTGGGCCGAAATTGACAGAAGCAATTCGGACAGCAAATGCGAGCACCTGTCCATCGAAGTCTTTCCCAAAAGCAAAAAGGCCAAGAGCATACTAGCACTCAACACATACAGCAGCATAAACCACAGAATGCAAAGTTTCAGAAGACTGTTGAAGAAGGCCAGGGACAAAGGCGGGGACAGCCCGCTGATTATTGCCGGAGATTTCAACGCCCCAAACGTAGAATGGGGCTACGGCGTCACCAACGTCAAAGGCAGAAATCTTGCCACCGATGTGGAAGAGATGGAGCTCAACCTGATCACGTCCGCGCTCTACCCCACCAGGATGGGCAACTCTGTCTCGAGGGACACCACTCCAGACCTCACGTTCGTCCTCAACACCGAGGGGGCCACCTGGCATAATACCGGTGACGACCTCGGCAGCGACCATTACATTGTGGAAACGTCAATAGCAATCGCCTTGAAACCACTACGAAAATGGAGACACACGGATTGGGATGCGTTTAAGACAGGTAAGAAAGGAACGTACCGACAAGCCCGCTACACTAGAACAATGGACTCAAGAACTCATGGAGGACGCCCGCAACGCGATCAAAGAAATAGAAACAGATATCCAGACAATCGGGATGGACGCTAAGCTCGCTCACATGCTGGAAGCGAAAAGATCCATATTGCAGAGATGGCGTACCCAGAGACTCAATAGAAGACTTAGGAAAAAGGTCGCACTACTGAACAAGGACATTGAGCACCACTGTCTGGTACTCTCCAACCAGCAATGGGGCGAAGTATGCGCAAGGGCCGATGGCAGCATGACATCGGGAAATACCTGGAACCTGCTCAAACACCTTCTTAACAAAGGTCAAACCAGGAGCTCCCAGACCAAGGCGGCTGACAAGATAGCGGAACGCGAACTGAGAAACTCCAACGAGCAGGAATTTATGGCAAGACTTGCCGAGAGATACATGCCACTCTCCAGAAGCCACGAAAACGAGGCCGAGGCACCCGGTTCACCGTACACGGGCGCGGAGAACCCCGATCTCGACGAACCCTTCACCCTTGAAGAAATCAGGACCGTCCTTCAAAACCTGAATGGCACATCGGCTCCAGGTCCGGACGGTATTAGTAACAAGGCTCTTCTTAACTTGGACGAAGACTCCGCCCGGTTCCTAGCGGAACGAATCAATCAGGTCTGGGCTTCCGGTAGGGTCCCGCCGGAATGGAAGAACGCCACCACGGTTCTCATCCCAAAGCCCAACAAGCCCTCGGGAGTCGAGAACCTCAGACCCATATCCCTCACGTCGTGCGTGGGTAAGGCTGCGGAACACGCCGTTCAAAACAGTCTCCAGATTCCTCGAAAACAAGGGACTGTTACCACACACCTTCATCGGATTTAGACCCGGTCTATCAACTCAACACACCATGATTTTAATCAAGCACCAAATCATTGATGACTCCATTAGAAACGCCAAGGCCATTCTCGGGTTGGATCTCGAGAAAGCCCCCCCATTCGATAACCTCTCCCACCAATACATTGTGGACACCATTTCCGACCTCAACCTCGGTGCTAGATTCCACGTGTACGTCAAGTCATTCTTGGATAACAGGACGGCTACGCTCCGATTTGCCGACCTCTCCACGGAGACACTCTCGCTGGGGAGCAGGGGCAACCCCCAAGGCTCGGTCATCTCCCCTATGCTTTTCAACTTTACCATGGCGAAACTTGCTGAGAAACTCGGACCGATCCACGGGCTCGACCACACCATATACGCAGATGATATCACCATGTGGGTCTCCAAAGGAACCCCGGGCATGGTACAGGACATCTTGCAAGAAGCAGTGAATACCGTAGAAGATTTTCTAATTCCCACAGGGCTCAGATGCTCGCCTACCAAGTCGGAGCTGCTCGTACGCAGACCCACGCAGAAGGGCCGCAGGCCATACTTGTCAGACTTCGATTATAATAAAGAAATTACCGCACGGACCAATTCGGGACACGCCATACCGTGCGTCGACAAAATCAGAGTCCTGGGTATGATCGTAGAGGCTAAAGACGTCAATGCCTCTACGGTACAGAAGCTCATCACCAAGACCAACAACGCTATCGGGCTCATCAGAAGAATTGCAAGTAGACACAGGGGCCTCAAGGAACATAATCTCATCGAACTCATACACGCGTTCGTCATCTGTCACTTCGCATACGTTGCGGCAATGCTCAATTGGTCACGATCCGTAAGAGACAGACTTAATGCCCAAATCAGAAAGGTCACCAAGCAAGCCCTCGGAATTCCGACCAGCACCAGCAACGAGAAGCTGGAGCACCTGGGCATGCACAACACCCTGGAAGAAATTGCCGAAGCCCAGCAGCGCGCCCAACTTGCTAGGCTTTCGACGACGCCTCCGGGGCTCACGATCCTAGGGAAGCTAGGCTTTGCTCAAGGAAACATAGAAGAAGACTTTGCGGACCTCCCACGGGACATCCGTGCCAAGATCACGGTACGACCTGTGCCCAGAAACGTACACCCCGAAAAAAAAAACAAGGGCAGACGACAAGCGAGAGGACAATTCCTCCTTAACCAAGCCTCGGCGAACCGCGAACGTTCAGCTTTTGTGGACGCGGCTGCATACGCGCGAAACAAAGCTTTCGCAGTGGCGGTTGTGGACGGCCGCGGATCCACAAGACAGGCAGCCACGGTAATCGCAAGGAAGCCTGAACAGGTCGAACAGGTTGCGATCGCTGTTGCGCTCACCGACGACAATCTTTGCCATATCTACAGCGACTCCATAGCCGCTATCAGAGCTTTCCAAAAGGGCACGGTCTGCGCACAGGCTCTCAGAATTGTTACAAAGAAAGAGATTAAGAAACACGTCATATACTGGTTCCTGGCACACTTAGGACCAAAGGTCGGCGACGTCACAAACCTTGACGAGGCGGCACACGAGACTGCGCGCGCGCTTACAGACCGCGCTGCTTCACCCGACCACTCGGAGAACAAGGACGCCCCCACTACATACAATGAAATCACTAAACTCTACTATCTACAACGTAGAGAGTATAGCACGCCACACCGCACGCTCACTCGAGCTCAAGCGGTTACACTCAGAATGCTACAAACAGACACATACCCTACGCAAAACAGACTACACCATTACATGCCTGAGCTCTACGACAAGTCTTATTGCACCAATTGTAATAGATCCCTTAACGTATATCATTTACTCTGGCCGTGCTCGCAAGCTCACATAAACTACGAACAGGACAAGCGCAAGTTTGAAGAAGTAATCCGGAGCGAAGAACTCGCTCCCCAACTCTGGGCCGTCCAGCAGGTCCACGACACCGCCAGGAAACTCAACCTCACGGTTCCGTCGTGGGAGACGCCCACTCCCTGAGATCCCAGAGCTCTCGTGGCCTGCAGGACCTCGAATAAAGTTGATTTCCTCCCTGCCTTGGAGATATGACCGGTTCACCCATATACCCATGCTGGGTCGTGGGTTCGCGAATGCCTTGGTTAACTTAGCCTTAACTAACACCAAAGGCCGTCTCTTCGACTCGCACCAAAGGTCGTGGGTCCGACTCTCGACCTTAACGATCTCATTTGGAATCCAACTTGGAGATGTGACCGGTTCGCCCACACATCCATGCTGGGTCATGGGTTCGAGTGCCTTAGTTAACTTTGCCTTAACACCAAAGGCCGTCGCTTCGACTACCACCAAAGGTCGTGGGTTTGACTTTCGACCTTCACGATGTCAATTTTTAACCCAACTTGGAAACATCGCCGGTTCGCCCATATTCTTCACATGGGTTCGACTTCCACCAAAGGTCGACGATTCGGCTCGCACTAAAGGTCGTGGTTTCGACTCTCGACCTTCACGATATCGATTTTTAATCAAACTTGAAGATATCGCCGATTCGCCCATATTCTCCAAATGGCTTCGACTTCCACCAAAGGTCGAAAATTCGACTCGCACCAAAGGTCGTGGGTCCGACTCTCGACCTTCACGATGTCAATTGGAATTCAACTTGGAGATATCACTCGTTCGCCCATATTCTCCAAGTGGGTTCGACTTCCACCAAAGGTCGACGATTCGACTCGCACCAAAGGTCGTGGGGGTCCTAATCTCGACCTTCACGATGTTAATTGGAATCCATCTTGGAGATATCCATATTCTCCAAATGGGTTCGACTTCCACCAAAGGTCGAGGGTTAGACTTTCGACCTTCACGATGTCAATTTTTAATCCAACTTGGAAATATCGTCGGTTCGCCCGTATTCTCCAAATGGGTTCGACTTCCACCAAATGTCGTGGGGTCCGAATCTCGACCTTCACGATGTCAAATGGAATCCAACTTGGAGATATCACTGGTTCGCCCATATTCTCCAAATGGGTTTGACTTCCAGCAAAGGTCGAGGGTTCGACTCACGCCAAAGGTCATGGGTTCGACTCTCGACCTTCACTATGTCAATTGGAAGCCAGCTTGGAGATATCACCGGTTCGCCCATATGCTCCACATGGATTCGACTCCCACCGAAGGTCGTGGGTTCCAGGGCCTTAATTACTTACATAGTAATTAACTTTGTCCTAATTAGCTTTACCTTATTTGCACCACAGGTCATGCTGACGCTTCTTCGCCTCGGCTTCACGCTTTCTTATAAAGAAATTGATGACCTAATTCGCGCTAATTAACACCACAGGTCGTCACTTCGCCTCCCACCAAAGGTTGAGGGTTCGACTCGCTCTAAAGGTCGCGGGTTCGACTCTCGACCTTCTCGATGTCAATTGGAATCCAACTTGGAGATATGGCCGACTCGCACATATTCTCCAAATGAGTTCATCAGCATCATCAGCAGCAGCAGCAGCCTGGCTACGCCCACTGCAGGGCAGAGGCCTTTCCCGTACTTCTCCAACTACCCCGGTCATGTGCTAATTGTGGCCATGTCAATGTAAACTTCTTAATCTCATCCACCCACCTAACTTTCTGCCGCCCCCTGCTACGCTTCCCTTCTTTCGGAATCCAGTCCGTAACCCTTAATGACCAAATGGGTTCGACTACCACCAAAGATCGAGGCTTCGACTCGCATCAAAGGTCGAGCGTTCCCGTTCTTTAATTCTATCTTAATTAACTGTGCCTTAATTATCTCTGCCTTAATTAATACCACAGGTCATGCTGACGCTTCTTCGCGTCGTCTTCACGCTTTTTAATAAAAAAATTGATGGCCTAATTCGCCCTAATTAGCCCCACAGGTAGTGGCTTCGGCTCCCACCAAAAGTCGGAGGTTCGACTCCCTACGAATTTTGTTGCCATAACGCCGGACATAGGATTTTTCGACCCATGAGTCACCTGAGGCTTTCGCCTTAATTATCAAATCACGTCCACAACAACGTGCCTAGATCGCCGTGCACAGAGATGTTCCACGTATGCACTACGCGTACGCCACCATTCATGCAGAGGCGTGACAACATGGAGCGTGCGTGAACGACATCGACCACAAAAGCCACCGCCCAAAGCCTTGCGACACCGAAAGGAGCATCGTCACTCACAGGCGTCGTTCCAACATAATTGAGTGCAGTAATATTTGAGCAGTTTTATAACGCAAGCGTAAGCTCTTGTGGTATCTTCATCCAATTCTCTGCACGATGGCTTGCATAACAATTGCGAGGCGCTATGGGATCAGGCCCGCCATGGCACACACTCCCCAGTATAAGCATCCAATCATACCACTGCAGTCTTTGCCCATGACGATCTAAGATTGTCAATGTTTAGATCGCCAATTAAACACGTATTAAGCGTTGACTTGCCGGTTGCAGCCTACAAACATTACAACGACGGCGTGATCAAGACGCGGCAGATCTATATAACTACCAACCGACAAGGAACGACGTCGTAAATGCGTCGCACCGGAAACAAAGCAAGGCCCGTCGTTCCAAAAGCCTCACCGTCACGCGTATCGGAGAACAGCAATCGTGTGCTCCGGGCGTCGCCGGCTATCTTCTGCCGCCAAGCCATGCCAGCACAGCGGCGGCGGTTCGCAGGGAAAATCTGCGCGCTTGACACTAGTAGCGTTGCGAGACGCGCCGTAAATAACGGCTCCGGGGGGGATTTCCCCGTTGCCCGTTCGCCATTAGCGCTACTTCATTTTTATAACGTTCTCTCTTCCGCGGTACGCTGATCGAGCGCCGCCGATAAGTCACGCGCCAGTTGAGGTCACGTCCGCGCGGCACACCCGACCACGGCGACGGACGGATGATCGGCGGCGAGGGCGGACCTTGTCGCTGTTGCGCGCCGTCGCAGCAGCCGCGGGACGCGAAAGAGGTTGCTGCAGCATGAGTCACTGCACCAGGAAACAGCTAGCGTGAGTGTGAACGAGGAAGAGGAGGAGGAGACGTGTGGCCGCGACACAAGAGATGAGAGAAAAAAATAATAAAAAAGGCCGCCCGCTTCTCGACTATCGCTCGCGCTACGCGGGGCGACAGAGCGCAGCGCGCGGTCACACGCGGCTCTGATTTATGGGACGCCTGGCGAAGGGTACAACCAACAGCTGAAACTTCTGCCACGAGGAGGAAGCAACAGTGCCTCCCCCCCCCCCCTCCCCGCTCTGGCTCGGCTCGGCTCGGCTAGGTGAGCGGAAAGGAAAGGCGCGACCGTTGCCGTTCCCACTCGCGCGTCCGGCGGGCCAGCCGAGCCGGCAAATCGACACGTTCGACAGTGACGAGCTCGAAGCCAGCGGAGGAACACAATGAGAGATGCCCCGCCGACAGCACTAGTCCCACGGTGGCCGGGTTTCCTTGACGGTGGTATGTGTCGGCCGGCCTGCCTGGCACCGGATCGCTTGCGTACCACCGCGCCCTCACTCCCCGCTTCTCACCTTGTACCCTACATAGTCAGCAGAAAGGTGTGACGATGTCGCGCCTTCCCCCTCGCTTCTTTCTCTCTCGTCTCGGTCTGGATCGTGTCCAGGTGTACGTATCGTTGACGGGGATAGTATAGAGGCAGAAGGCAACTCCACGAGGATTTAGCAGCACTCTGGTTAGTTCCCTCTCCACCTAGAACTGTTGCGAACGGCTCTCGCCCCCCAACGCCCGGTCCCACGTTCGTTTCAGTTTCACTGACGGCAGACGTTTACCGCGCATGGCAATACGAGGCGGTGAAGAACGTGGCGACGTCGCAAAGCCGTTCAAGCGCGAATAGTGTTTGCTGTCTATGCACGTAAGGCTGGCTCTAAACTGTAGGTTGGCCGTGTGCATTTCCAAGCGTCGCTTCGCAGGTCCTTCTCCTGTTCGCCGGCGATTTCCGCGCTTCACTGGTGTCGGAATTTTGAAACAGACACCTGATCTGCTGCAAAAACACTACGTTATCGAACACTGTCATGTGCAATGCGGCTGAAAGTGATTCATACGTGAGGGGAACTTATCAATAACCCACTGCGTAGCTAACGTATATACTCGATGTTTTTAGAAAATGTCAAACACGCGCCTGCCTTCGCTAACTTAAAAACAGTTGAAGGTTAAAAAAAAATAACGAGAGGAATAATTCTGGAATTTCTAATTAAAGGAACAGTAAATGTAAATACAAAGTCGACGTGGACTGTTTGAATAACATTCCAGAAAACCCTCGACGCCCGCAGCACTACGCGATAACACCAACGCAGCACTACGCGATGACAAAACTACTGAAACGCCAAAGCGTGGGCAACGCAGACTCGAGCGAAAACGAAACCTTTCGACCGACCGCGCCATTGTCAAGGGTAACTTCAATGAGTTCCTTCTCCTAAAAATGAAATAGAACTGGACAAGTAGCATCTTATTTCGTCTTATAATACAATACAAGGGTGTTTTATGCAACGAGTGGTTGAGTATTGGCGACAGAATTTAACTGACGAGTGCTTTCGCCATCGGGCTAATACTAAAATGTCCCAGGGGAGTCTCTAATCGTATCCTGTATTTACCTCAGTTTCTGGATTATTAAGGCGCTGTTCGCGATAATATTGACGCCTTAGAGATTCTCGAGCACTAATCTATCAATTTGGCTTGATTTAATATTTGCCTTTAGTGTCCCTTTAAATTGGGCTCCGTGCTTAGAAATCACAGGCTCCGTCGACAAGCGGGCTTCTGTGGACTTATTACCTCCCTCGCTAGCAGTGATATGCCATGTGACGCACATATCGTACCAGCATGCAGCAGGCCTCGTGCAAGGTTGTAAAACTTAAGTCGGCATAAGTCTTACATTTGGTTGACTAACATAGAATCAATGGCGATGTTTTCGATATCTTTTCTGTCTTAATTTTTTTCAAGGAGGAACACGCTTATAACATCGATGACTGCGGCGTGTGTCATTTTGGTTTGCTTTTACAGAATCTCCAAGGTATTGTGCCGCCATCAGTCTTGTGTCGCATCACATTAACCTGATAGTTTTCAAGAAAATATGAGTAATAAAGGCCTTACGCTCAATTGTTTCTTGTTTCTTAACTGCCATATATGTTCCACCCCAAGATAAATATATTGCGTTTCCGTAAAATAAAATTGTTTCCAACTAGCGTCATGGCCGAGTTATGTCAAGATACAGAAACCAAAGTTATCGCTTTCATTCTGTTTCTTTTTCTGCAAGTAACGTAATAAATGTGGCTTCTAAACACGGAGCCCGATTTGATCAAAACTTCCAGAATTATTCCTCTCGTAACTTTTTTTTTTTTTTAACCTTCAACCGTTTTTGACTTTGCGAAGGCAAGCACGTGCTTGATATTTTATAAAGCATACGCGTGCAAAGGCACTCTCAGGCCGGCGTCGACTTCGTGGCTTTGAATAAACAAGCACTTCATCCGACTTATTTAGGCAAATGCTTCGCCGGAACGCGACAGCTCACATCCCCCCCCGTCTGAATACTGCTACTCCCTGCATGACCAAGAAAGTGTCAGTGAAAGGCGGCTTCTCCACACTAAGGTTCTTGATGCGGAGAAGTCAGCGATGTGCGAGCCGCCCCTAACTTCCGGTTTCATGTTTTTAGCACCCAATATTGCCCAGAGAAACGAAGTATTTTACCTTGCGGGCTGTACCTTGTTCTAAATACATGTTTTCGATGTAATATATATATATATATATATATATATATATATATATATATATATATATATATATATATATATATATAACCATTGCGCACCGATGACAGAGATTGATGATACTAGCCACAATCTTAAAATGGGTGTAATGCGTGTTCGCAACGGCACACCCCAACCACATCACACCGCACCACGCCATACAGTGCACTGGTCCATATGGACGCAGTGGTTTCTTGTCACAGACAGAACATCATTGCAAGTCTCATCTCGGTCAAACAGCCATCCACGCTGCACCTGACGCTACCGGCTTGGACGCTGCTGTCGCCCGCAGAACATGCCACGGAACTCACACACCGCTGGCGTTGAAAAGAACACAGACAACTCTGTCTCAGAGGCAAAGCCAAGTGTATGTATGACAATCAAGTGCATGGTGCCCTGTACCTGCCTTTTGGATGTCGCTATTGGAAATGAGAAATAAAACTTCCGCATACTAGAAGTTACGGCTTGAGTGATATTGTGAACAAACATTAGAAAGAACTCGGAAGCAATATTTTTTTTCTTCTTTGGGAAGTAACTAGCGTATGTAACGCAGTCTTGACTGGTTGCCCGGATGATCCTGTTTTGTTCTCGCAACTTGCCCGGATGTTCTCGTTTGAGTGCCCGGATAACGGCTCCGACTTTTGGCTCATGGTCACTTCAAGGTCGGCGACAACGGGAGCTAAAAGCATTCCATGCTTAAAAAGGCAGAACACATTCTCTGATTTCGTTCCGTGCAACTGAAGCGTCCTTAGTTTTGGGGAACGACGCATTGAAGCACAACACATGGTATGTAACAACTTGCAGGTGTCTATTCACAGATTACAATGTGTCCATGGTTTCGGGTCGTCTCCTTTTTTCTTGTTCCGCAACTGTCTGGATGTTCCGAGGGGGCGTCATTAACAACTGAGAAAAAGGGTCTTCTGCGGTATTCTATATATACATCTGACCGTGACGTAGCCAGAAATTTCTTTCGGGGCGGGGGGAGGGGGGGGGGTTACGTTGCAGCTCGGCATCCTACTTAAGAGGAAGCTTTAGCTCGGGTGCTCCTATCTAAATACATGTAGAAGGGGAACTCGTTTTTCTCGGCAACCGCTGCACCAAATTTGACGAAGTTTGTTGCATTTAAAAGAAAAATTTGGGGGGGGGGGGGAGGGATTTCTAGTTACTGCTGGTTTCGAATTTTTATTTAGAACGTCATTTTTTTATTAAAAATTGGCCAAAATCGCAAATTTTCAGAAAACGAAGCTATCAAGTTTAAAACTCTAATTCAGCCAGGAAAAATGATATCGCAATTCTGTGAATTTCATCTAATAGCACACCTACAGCGGACAAAATTGATATGTTACACATGAATCTAAAAAAAAAAAAAATTAGTATTATGGAAACACGGCTTTTGCAGAATCCCTGTACACAACGTAACCAATTCAGGTAAGATAAAAATTGACATACCAAATTTGTCTGATTTGACTGTTACAATAGAAGCCGTTGACAGAACCGCGATATCTGTTCTTGAGGCAGAGCTGTTAGTTTGTAAACGTTGTGCTCCTATTTTTTTCGAACTTTCAAATTTTTCGAAATATTTTAAACAAAATTCAGGCCCTAAATCGAAATTCCGCTTCCAACAGACACTACAATTTAACTTTCTCTCTCAAATGCAACAAATTTCATTAAAAGCGTTCCAGAGGTTATCTCAGAAAAGCGTTTCTGCGTTTTACATGTATTTGAATACGCCGCGTCGGAGTGGGGCCCGAGCTAAAGATTCCTCTTAAACAATTTGTGGAGGGATCAAATACATGAATAATAATTTCATTGCCATTGCCAAAGATGCTGCAAACGAATTCTTGAACGCTACGCACCGTAAAAACAAGTAAAATATATCATTCTTCATAAAGGAAATTACTCGCATGTGCCAAAAATTGCGTCCAAAATAACTGATATCAATGCTTCCATGTTCTTTGTCTATTTAATAAGTAAAGGAAATATCAGACGAACTTTAGAACTATGTCAGTTCGAAACCAGCAAAGCAGTGAGTGCCGCTGATATGAAAAATGTAAAGGCCATGAAATGAACAAGTTTAGGACAAATATGTTGATGAAACATTGTCATTCAAGAACCGTGTTTACATTCATGTACGTATGCAACGGCCAGTGCAAAATATAAATGACGCTGGAATTTGTTCCAATGTATTACGCAGGAGCAGCTGTCACCGGTCGTGTATCGTGAGTAATTGCACCGAAATTATAGTCGCAACCGGGAGCACGTATAAAAAGCAGTTCTGCAAAATGTACGAGGGCGAGTCAAATGAAAGTGAGCCAATGCGAATATATGACAAACGGGGCACTTTATTTAAAAGTAGTCTCCATGAACATATAGACATTTGTCCCATTGGCTAAGGAGTCGCGTGATTCCGGTCTCATAAAATTCCTTGGGTTGCTGCTTCGAAAAGTCTGCAATTGACTCTTTCACGTCATCGTCCGACACGAATGTGGTTCCCTTGAGCTGTTCTTTTTTTTTTTTTTTTTTCGGTTGCCCCAAAAAGCGGATGTCGCAAGGCGACAGTTCTGGGCCGTGGGGCGGATGTTGCAGCGTTTCCCACTTCAAAGTTGCCAGTTTTGTATCAAATACATCAGCGATGTTGGGACGGGCATTGTCGTGGAACAAGATGACCCCATTCGTCAATTTTCCACATCGTTTCTTCTTGATTGCAACACGCAGCCGTTCCGGCGTTTCACAGTATCGGAAACAATTGATAGTCTCTCAAGACTTAGTAAATTCTATCCGTAATGGTCCCTGACGATAGAAAAAAAAAAAGGCAACAACACCTTTCCGGCGAAAATGATGGCCTTTGCTTTTTTTGGGCGTGGTGAATTCGAATGTTTCCACTGTAAGCTTTGCCGTCGTGTTTCAGGCTCGTAGTAGTGGCACGATGGTTCGTCCCCGATCACAATTGCGGACAAGAAGTCGTCACCTTCATTGTGATACCGGATCAGATCAGTCAAGGCAGCGCCGAACTTCTCCGTCTTCTGGCGGTGGTTCAAAACCTTGGGCATCCATTGCGCACACAAAAGCCGATGACAGGGATGTTCATTAATTGTGGCGTGAAGCGAATCGTGACTGATGTTCAGACGCTCCGCCAGTTCATCGATGCTTATCCTCCATTCTTGTCTCATCACCTCATCAACTTTTGCAATTTTGTTAAGGGTGATTTCACGGTGGCTTTAGTCCCGTCTTGGATCGTCTTTGCAACTTTCCCGTCCTCCTTTGAACCGTTTGCTCAAACGCTTCACAGTGGCCAATGAAATGCGATGTTCAACGTACACGGCAGCCAAACGGCGACTAATCTATTTTTACAAAATACCTTCAGCCATAAAAAACTTCGCGGCGCCACGCTGTTCTACTTTTGGAGCTTCCAATATGTCACTCAACCATGTTTACCGAATGTATGAAAGCATTACAGAACCTTTATCCTCACACATGCGTGTCACTTTGGTAAATGAGACATCCATCTCTTCTACGCACATGCCTCGCAGATAACGAACCGAACCATTACTGCGCGGGGTGGGTAGGCTCACTGGCTGGCTCTGGCAGCCCGCGGGTAGGGTAGCAAGACCAAAAATATTGAAGACGCTCAATGTGTCGTCGCGAATAAAAGTCAAAGTAGGAAAAATAAATAAGAGCGTAGTTACCTTGGCTGGCTTTAGTGTCTTAACATGGATGCTATGGCGTAGGTAAAAACAAAAATTCATATTATGTTATGTGACATGACGGCACAAATGAACCACCACAACGCTTCGTCTCATCGGACCTCGCTGCGTGCTTTGTCAACTTGTCTAATATTGTGTTGATTTTGCTTGTCCCGTTGTATGTTCCAATGCAAAACTTTGGAAAAGTCAATGCACCTTCGGCGTCAAATGTTTATAAAACCATTAGATCCACAAAGTTCCGCAATTGAAAATCTAAAGCACTACTTTGGAAATGTCAATGCACCTTTCACATCGAAAGTTTGAGATTTATACCCATAAAGTTTCGGAATTGATATCCATGCGCTCCGTCGATTCTGCGGCCTCCGCGAGATGCCGCGGTGAGCCCGTTTGTCATCAAAACGCCATTGAAGCTTTGTGCTCGGATGGGGCTGCTTGCGTTATGCGACTCCTGGTGCATGAAATCCAGCCCGAGCTTGCAATTTTCGCAGTGAAATATCTTTTCGAGCATGAAAAAGACATTGTAGACAAAATCCAGAATGATTTCCTGCGCCGGGGGTTGCTTTGGTAGGCGGTGCATTGACAGCACGAAAAATTTTCGGGGGGGGGGGGGGCGCTGAAGCCCTATAAGCCCCGCCCCCCCTAGCTACGCCCCTGACGTCTGATGACGTAAATTACCTCTAACTGGATTGTAGTTCAGAGTACCTTTTGCAAGTTTTTTTGCGAAACAAAACTGCGTTTTCTATTACCGAAAGACCCCATGCTGACGATTTCCGCACGTTTCGCCTGACTGCTACAATGCGCATGCGTCATCCATCACGCGTGTGAACTAACACATGTAGCGCACAGCCTTTAGTGAGACGCCACAGCCGACTGGCGCTGATTAGATATTCAGGAGTTAAAGGTGCAGAAATTGTACAGGATGTGTGGTAAGCCGTATGTAAGCCGATACAAGACTATGTGACGTCAGTCTGCACCTGCTCAGTCCAATAGAGGTCAGAAGAAATGTACACCAAATGCGGGAGTGATGGTAAGAAAGCTTCGTTTTAAAACAGACACCATGCGTCAGACAGTCACTTCTGCATCACACTAGGATTAACTGTGGAGCCAGATTACCTTTCTGGCCGCTAAATTTAGCACGTTACTACAGATTAGCAAACCATGTACCTCTTGCGGTCTGTTTGAAAGCACTGCAACGGTATATGTTGCAACTTGCAAGTACCTATGTGGATGAAGAACGTTCTCCTGTTAAACGACAATTGAACGGTCGCAGCCGTGACGTCGCGTGGGATTACTTAACGTGCACATGACGCGACCCGCCATATAATATCAGATACGTGGCCTCTCTTAATCACGACACCTCTCCATTTCTGTGTTATCAAATATATTTCACTGGTAAGTTGAAAGCTATCAGCCCCGTTATTACGGGAAGCTGCCGACATTATCCTAACAATGCGTATCGCGGCAATGTATGTTTGAAGCGTAGTGAAGCATACGAGCACGAAAATTGGATACGATGGAACTATATAAATACGGCAACATTTCTTTTACCGAGGACAGCTGATAGCGTATAGCAAAAGAGCATGAATCTATTGTAATGCTGATACTAATAAGTTTTATAGGTTTGAAAAACGATGTTACGTACCTTGTTTGACGGACAAACGAAGCCACTGCCCACCGTTGACTTTGGGATGTCTGGCCGTCCTGCCGTTGCACCCGCCATTGCCGCAGTGCTAGAAAACGTGAAGGAGGAGGCGAGTCCTATCCCTCCAAAGGTTTCTAATTGCACAGACAAGACACGATGAAGTCGGAACTCCGCAACACTCATGCTTCGAGAAGCTTCGCTTGTTTCTAACCGCAGCAGCGCTGTTTGGAAACAGCGGCAAACACGCATTCGCGGCCGCGTGACGGTCGCCACAATTTTTTCAGCAGAGCGCGCGCGCCTACGCCCACACACATTTTATCTATTCTGCACAATGCGCGCACTAAGAGCAGAACCCGAACTTCGCTAACGAAGTGAGAAGCATATCGGGCTTTCCTCAGCTAAGCCGTACCAGAATTATACTAAGAAGCAAATGTACAATATTGTCGCAGATTCTCCAGTGAAAGAGTCTTATCTAATCAGATATAGCGCGGCCCCGCGTATGCTGTTGTACATTCTCGAATACGAGCGAGAGCAACCGCGAGATCAGGCACGCAGCTACGCTTTGAAAACGCTTTTGAGTGCTCGTGTTCGCCCGATGCAATGCTCCACAAGTCGAGCTAAGTGGACGCGCACAGTCACGCTCCGCTCAATCGGCTCGGTGGTGGAGCCATGGGCAGCGTTCTGCCTTGCGCTGCTGTCATAAGCGTTGAGCGCAGGCACACTACAGCGTTCCTGTTGAGCTGCTGCGTGTGCACTGGTCTGTGCGGAACGAACAGTAAGCGTCAAGCTAGCGTTAACATAGTAATTCACTGAGCGCTGACAAAAGCCGACGGTTTTCCGTCGGTCTCATCTCGCGCACCAGTTGGTATACGCCTTAAACGCCAGTGGCGGCCATCCTCGCCCCGCCAGCGTAAGGTCCCTAGACAATAATAATAATAAAAAATCACGCAGAAACTCCTCGGGGAGTTGTCTAAGTATGCGTAAGCATTGTACCACTTGCTCATCTCGACACAGTCCGGTGTCATAATCAATGTTGTGAAACTTGATACGACCGGTATAAATGACAGCGCTGCGGCGAATTGATGACGCATACAAACTACTGCAGGTTGTTACGATCGGCCTGCGGGGGTGGCGTCCTTCGGAGAAGCGACCTTCGAACCCTTCCCGGCCGCTGCGACGAGTGGCTTTGGAGAGCCAACAATGCGCGTCTTCGGAGAACTGGTGACGCCAGCAAAGTTAACCGACCAAGCACTTCCTTCGGAGAACTGGAGACCACAGCAAAGTTAATCAACCATGCGCCTCCTTCGGAGAGTCGGCGATGCCAGAAAGGATAGCCACGTCCGGCGGACCAAGTATTCTTACTTGATTAGCTGTCGCCTTCGCGGTCTACTTGCAGCAAGAGAGCTGCTGGAATAGGCGTCTTTTGCGGTGCGTTTTCACGGGCCCCGGAGTTAGTTACAGTCTGCTGACAGTCGTGGCGGCTACCTGAGGAGTCAGCTCTGGAATCAAGAGGTGCCCGCTGGGGTCAAGCGTGACAACCCGTCTATGAGGACCTGCTCAACTCGGTGGGTTCTGGGAATCCAAAGTGCGCATGTGAGTGTGTGAGCCCTCCCCGTCAAAGGCGGGTTGACTATATATACGCCTCCAACGACTGTGGACGGTCCGATTGGACGAAGGTTGGACAGCAGTTTTCCCTCACCTAGGGATCTAGGGATGACAGAGGGTTTTTAAGCAGCAGTTTGTCGGCTGCTAGTGTGCTTAGAGCTTCGTGCCCCATTTCGCAGTCATGTTAGACTTTTGAAATGTATCTCCTGTTTAAATGTAAAAAGTGTAAATAAATCCCGAATTCCTAGTTAGCGATGAGAGCAAGTTTCTGCCTACAACCACGTACCAAGCGTGGGTGAGTTGGACGATGGCATGGGCCAGCTACCACTTATTTCATGCTCGACTAAAACCCGTACAACTGGTTACCAGCGGTGGGAAAAACCATCTCTTCAACGTCTAAATCTGACAAGGTGGCACGCCAGGCACGCTAATGACGTTCCGGTCATTATAAGCTGGTATCGCTCTCTAGCGTGAAAGGAGCCCGCGAATACACGCAGAATGTCTCGGGCGTCAGTCGCGCGGCACTTTTGCGTGTATTCGAGGGCTTGTTTCAAGCTCGGAAAAACTTTTATGTAAAACGTATCGAGCAACAAAGCTGTATCGGGAGTTTTTCATTTTCTACAATTTTCTTGCTGACATTTTTCATCTAATTGTAATATTTGAGCAGTTGATTAATTTTTATTTTATTTGTACATACTGCAGCCCAATAGGGCAATTGCAGGACTGTGGGTGAAAAGCAGAACAATGACCAAATTAAAATGCTAACTACCTGTCCAACAGTCGCTAAAGGAAGACAATGCGTAGGACCATGAAAAGGATCCAGTATTACACAGAAAGAAACTGTATTTAAAAATGACCGTAAGGGCAAAATAAAGCACGATGTTTAGGTGAAGGCGACTTCAGCAGGAGTTAGGTAATTATCTGAAGAAATTCAGCAAGAGGAGTTAATAATGCAAGGCAGAAACTTTATTGATTGCATGCGTAGGCGATCTGAGGGAGGTTGCAAGCCAACGAAGCCAGGATTAATTAATAATTATGTAGTTAGGCGGAATGCAAAAACTAATCTGGATACCTCCAAGCGACGGCAAACATTGCCTTGGCTCTGTCCAGCTACGTGGCATTCGCATGCTTTAAAATCTTGGTGCATGACAGTTGGGACACCCTGTATACACAGGACAAATTTTATATTTTTTAAAGGAAAGGATCTAGCCAACTAACAATTATTTTTAATGTTATGGATACCCTATAGCTAGACAATTAATATGTTGTTGTATGTTTACCTCGCTTTAAACTGCTTTGCGTGCTTTTGACCCTGAAAAGAACATGCAGACTTCATTGACCGCTCCGGCAGAGTCTTTCATCAACGGCGTGTGAAATACATGCGAATGATATGTGTTTCATCTCAGTATTGAATCTCTTTCCAGTAGGAAATACTAACAACTCCCGAAAAAAAAAAAAAGGTCTTCTAATAATTTACAACCTTTATTAGGGATGGAAACATCGCAACTTGCGTGCAGAGGTCGTAAGCATGTATAATTCACTCAGTAATCGAAATGAGGCTAAGCCGAATTCACTCGAAATCAGAATCATAACAAGCACGCTCGGGAGCGCTTATACCCGGACTCACATTCAAAAATAAAAGAGAGAGAGAGAGAGGACTCGCCATCCTAGCCTGGGCCTGCGACAGTGGATGTCCAGTGAAGGTGTTGAAAACCACCACTACAACTACTGAGGGGGATATAAAATGCTTTATTGCGCTACAGTAATAGTAGTAATTGTAATTTAAAGTAATGGGAGAAATGGTAATCTGGAAAGCATGCTGGCGCAGGTCGTATTGCCATTTCTTTTTCTCTTTGCCACTCCTTGTATTCACGCAGCTCCTCAGGAGTCTTAACAATGCGTTGCCTACCCATACCGGTGCTATAACAACAATGAAATCAATTGCTAAGCTGGTTCTTTTATATACGAAAGGCCAGTGATGTCACCCCCACGTTGCAAGCTGCCGTCCCGGCGGATTCTTGCACAACAGTAATCTTTACCGGGAAACGTATTCGAGAAGCACTACGTGCTTCGAATTGTTATCAGGAGCACTTTATCATCAATTGTGTGGTTTGGATGCTTTTGTACTTGTTTTTTATTGAAACAATGCTGTTCTGTATGTTGCATACATTATTAGAAAGAATATATGCACTCTTTGCTTCACTTCTTTCAGTGCTTGAAGCCTGCCTCATCTCCACCGTGGGTCAGCCCGGCATTACAAACCCTCAGAGATCGACCCACATTTTTAAAGACGGATGCAGACACGAAAAATGCCGACCAACGAGCGGCTAATAGCTTCGCTGCAAAAAGTAAGGTTGCAGTTTCACCGGAACGGCTAAGCAGTATTAGTAACAGCTGCACCTGAAGAAAATTTGCGTGATATTAAAGAATTGTTCACTGAAGTGACAGCCTTATATGAGTAGTTACAAGACCTCATACAACCGAGACTGGCGTCTCTTGGTAGTGTAGTCTTACTTTGTGTATATGTCTTATACTTTGCTTATCATTGAATGTTATATATATATATATACATATATATATATATATATATATATATATATATATATATATATATATATATATATATATATATATTGAAATACCACGGCCAGATTTTTTGTCCACTTTCATTTCCATTTTTATCATTTTCTTTAATTTAATTAATAAGTACATGCAATTTCGCCTTCGCTGTCCTTGGTGTCTTCAATGGCTTCGTATGATATGACTAATAAAAGTCAGGCCCTCGGTCTTCTTTCTCGGTCTATACATATATATATATATATATATATATATATACATATATGGTTGGCACCATAAAACTTGAGATGCCTGGTAGCTGCCAGGGCGCGGTTTGCTCTGCCCATTAGAAGTTGCCTTGTGTGTTGTTTTGCGCCAACATTTCACACCTGCATATACATATTACAGCCCTACCGAAGGAGTTCAAACGCATGCAACACTAAACCTCGCAACAGCTGTCAATGTTTCATTCTTTTTTTTTTCCATCCACGTTCATGATGGTACCTCGACAGCAGCGCCGCCGTCGAGAGGCGTACTATCAAGGCACCTCACGCCAGCGTTGCGAGACATCAAATGCTACGTAGCTGGACAGAACAAAGGTAATGTTGTTTGCCCTCATTTGGAGATACTCAGATTATTTTTTTTTGCATTCTGCGTAGTTAGATATTTAGTCTGATTCAACTTCTCAAACACTATAATTAGATGAAGAGGGTCAATGAGAAAATTGTAGAGCAACATGAAAAACTCCCAATACAGCCTTCTGTTGCTCAATACGTGTTTTTCCAAGTGTAAAAAAAGCCCGCAAACGCATGCAAAATTTCAGAGCATGTGTTTGCGGGCTCCTTTCATGCTCGGAAAAGCTTTTACAGTGAAACTGTTAGAACCTCGTTGGGTTTCTCTTGACGTCCGCAGCTTCGCTGAGCTGGGGGCGAGGGAGCTGAGAGAGTGAAGGCAGAGTATAAATAGAGCATCGCGCAGCATAGCGATGCGGCGACGGTGGGTGGAGCCTAGCACGGGAGAAGGAGTGACGCGGCGGTCATGCATTATTCGTCGTTGTCTTTCACAGCTGGCTCGGCGGCGTTTCTTGGTGGCAACGCGCGACGATGAATGCGCAAGTGCCGAGCTGGGGGAGAGCCGAGAGAGAGTGAAATAGCGATGTGGTGAGGGTAGGGGAAGCGTAGCAGGGGAGGGGAAGGAGCGGCGTGACGGCGACACGGGGGCTTTAGCGGACACAGATGGTGTGACGTCATTGCTTTCCGATAAAAACCTGCCCACTCGCTTCAACGGTCCTATTTCTTGCAGTGGAAAAAAAATAAATGCGTGGCTCTGCTCTCGCAACTCCCAGAGACCAGCGGAGCGGGGGCAGCCCAGCAAAAGTTAGATTAACTGTGCAGTTTGGCACAACTTTACTGGCCTTCACCCAACTCTGCTGGTCTCTGATGTTTGCGACATCAGAGCCATGCATAATTTTTATGCAGCACATATCAAGAGAAAGCTGTATTGGGAGTTTTTCATGTTGCTCTAAGTTTTCTCATGGACACTTTTCATCTAATTATAATATTTAAGTTGAAAAAGTTAACTGACTAATTATCTAATTAGGCAGAATGAAAAAAATAATCTGAGTATCTCCAAGCAATGGCAAACATTACCCGAGTTCTGTCCAGTTATGTGGCATTGGCATATTTTTAATGTTCGGTTCAAGTTACATGGAACATCCTGTATACCGCCCATAGGACCCCATTTATACCTATTGTGTGCATCGTGTCACGTGTTACAGACTAGCTGTAGGGCTACTTCCACCGCAAGTAGTCCTACAATGCTTATGCATAAAATAGAGCTATAGCATGTCCAGTATTCCGGTAAATGCAAGCAGACTGGGCGTTTTGTCGTATGGGCGGGGCTATAAACTTGAGCAGCCGAAGCGGTGCAGCCGCCTGGTGGCGCCGTGCTGCACCAGACAAACATGCAGCTAATGTTACTGTAACCAAGTGCATTCTACTTCACCAGTGCTGTAAATTTTCGGCAGTGGCGTAATTGTGAACACGGTTGTGTTTAAACGTTTAAAATGTTCTACACTTGGTTACTGTAATATTAGCTCATATTTGTGTGGTTTAGCTTTGCACCACCACTCCGCTTGCTCACGTTTATGCCCCCGCCCATGTGTCTGTGTTTACTGGACTCACTATAGGTCCCTAATGGCATCGTACGACTCCATTTAATACACTAGACAGATTTACTTCAGAATATTGAAAAAAAAATCGGCAGCGACACTTAAGACTGCTTACGTGTGGGAATGTGAAAGCACTATACCGCTTGCAGACTTTGGAACGTCCTGAACGCGCTCATTTCATACACTCATGACGTGGCGCCACCTCCACCCCACAGCCTGTGCTGTCACGTGCCCTACAACGCATGCAACAGGCCACACCTTTGATCGGCCACATGACTGCGACTTGACATGTGCAATGATGCACGCACTAAGCACACCTTTAGTCCAGGGCGGGGCAGATACTTTACAACTGTATCATGATAGGACACAAGATACTCGGGCAACAAGTATTTGAGATAGCCACAAGATATCACCGCGATTATCATATCCGACACGGCACTTTCCATTTGCATCTTAAGATATTTCGATACATTCGCAAATTTCTTATTATGGATGGATATATTGCAGCAGCAAATGCGTATACACAAAAATGTTTGCTTGCCGTTTTCTTAACTCCAACCAACCTTGTTCTATTTGAATGAAATGTTCGTATCTCAAAATTGTTGTCTTCTTTACTCAAAGTACAACAATTTCATTGCGAAACAATTTATTAGGGTTGCTTCAGCTACTTAACACGAAAGCTCTTAATACGATACGCTGTGAGCAGTTTTTGCTTGTCACTTTTGTAATTGATGGGAGTCGCTGCTCTGCTTGCTGACCAGGTACAGGGTCGCCATCTAATCACAAGGATGTCAGTAAGAAGCCTGTGCATGATGGCATGAATACCACATTCTTGCATTCTTCAGACTTCGTAACAAAGCACCATTCAAAAGAAACTTTGATAACGACACAACAGCGGCATCAGAATTTGCACGAAAGATGCCGCACGCTTAGCACACGTAGCACAGTATGGTGGCTATGAGGAAATGTCATGGTACCAATGCAAGAAAGTACAAAAAGTCAAGAAAAGAAAAGGTTGACTGTGTGCAGACGTTCGCATGCTTTTTTTTTTTGGCAAGATAGCGAGAGAGCCCCCCCCCCCCACCCCATGAATCTGCTCCACCAATAGGGACGCACAGACCTCATCGCCTGCCCTCGCTGGAACGCTTTGGCGGAAAGATAAAAAGAATGTCGCTGCCTTTAGTTTTATTCAGGTGGCTAGTGACTGCAGTATCATTTTGAGAAGCAGAGTTCAGTCAACGTTTATAGTTCCGCACGGTGAGGTTGCTATAGCCCCCTCTCCCAATCTCTTGTATCTTTAAATACACTATACATTTTTTCATGTATCGGAAATACAGATACTGATGCATGTCTTGCCAGACATATCACGATACAGATAAAGGATCCCCAAAGAGTATCTAAGATAGTATCTAAATACATGTATCTTCGATACTGCCCAGCACTGCTTTAGTCAACCAGAACTGCAAAGCTGCCATGCTGTCAGGGAAGCATACTTGTCTCGTACCCTAGAGGCCTGGGTTCCATTCCCCTCCAGACCAAAATGTACCACACTTTCTTTCCAAGGCCACCAATTTACTTTGTTTACAGGTACCTCTCCGAGAAAAATTAGATATGAATCCGAGCATTTTTGACATTTTTACTCCTTGCGCCGTATATAATGCTTTTGCATAAAAAAGTACCTACTGTTGATCACTTTTTATGACATTTACTTCAGGGGAAAATCTGCTGTTTCTCCATACCAAGCCATGAAAATATGCATAGCAAAACTAGGAACAGTGGGGGGGGGGGGGGGGGAGGGAAATAAAATATTGTATTACATATTAAATTATAAAATGTTTAACATAAAGAGTCCAGAATATGGCAATAAACAAATGGAAGAAATAAGTGAGGCTGTGTATTACAGTAAAACAACGCCTCAGAAAAATACTATTTCGTTTATTTGCTATACAAGCCATTTCAATTATTTCACTGAACAGTGTAAAGATGGATCCACAGAGCCACAATGCAACAGTAGCAATAAGAAAAAGAAAGGTCTGCAAAAAAGGAAATCGGTGTTTTTTCGCTACGCGCTTCAAGAACTCCCAAAAGCTGTAGACACGAACCAAACAAAGACAAGTATAAAAAGCAGCTTCTTTAATTCACTGAGTAGTCCTGCATGCAGAGCTGCCCTGACAATGCCTCTGGAAACACCATAAGGTGCACACTCTGACACCATGCACGCTATGTACACCATGAGCACAGCCCAGGAGAGTGAAGCTCACAAGAATTTTCACCTACAGACTCAAGCCAGTGCCACCTGTGCGGGCAGCATTCTTCTGTCGGAAGAACTTCTTGCCGAACTCGTACGTGCTGATCATAATGGCACATGCGGGGGCCACCTTTGATACACGTGGCACAATACCAGCAAACAGGCTGCGCAGGCCCTGGGTTTGATAAAGTTCTCTCATCACAGCCAGTGTGCTTGAAGGCTTCTTCTCTGAAGGTACAAAAAAAGAAGACATTGTACTAACTGTTAGTTTCAATGCAAATGATGCATGCTTTTGTTTGAAATGGATGTTGCAGTGATGATGAAACAGTGTGTATATACATTCTCCGCTAAATTTGAGTACTGTGAGCTGTTACTCCACACTCCCACAGGCACGACTATGCTGTTATCATTGTCTTTCTTAGATAGTGTTGGCAAGCAGGTTTAGGTTTTCGCACTTGTTCTAAAACAACTTTCTGTGGGTGCGCGCGCGCACTCACACACACACGCGCACACACACGCACACACACAACACACACACAACACACACACACACACACACACACACACACACACACACACACACACACACACACAGACACACACACACAAAGCAATTTCAATTAGCTTAGCTTGTGTAATGCATTCCAGCTTTGATTTGGAATTTTTTGCTTGAGGGCACTTTCTCTGCAAACAGTGGAGGCCTGTAGTTTGCAGCCGACAGACAGTAGCAAGGTGCAGTATTCCAGTGTAATGTGAGGTGCTGCTCATCTTGCACATGCTACATCTCCACACAAAAGGAAGCACTGTGATATGGAAGCTAGCATAAACAGATGCAGCATTCTAGCGCCCACACAGTTCCCTATGGTCCTGTACTGTGAAGCTCAACAAACTTGAAAAAAGATTAACAGCTCATCTCTCATTTGTTTGCTCCTTTAATGATGTGGGCTGAACCTGGATCCCTATCCATGCAATACATACTAATAGTTCCAACCTGGAAAACACAACTCCCGCCATACAGTGCTATTACTTATTGCCATCAAACGTTTTCTCTCCGACTGTACTAAAGAGTGTGTTACGATAAACGATAAGACAGTGCCTGTTGCTGTTTGATGCAGGGTGCTCACTGCCTCATGAGAACGCTGGACAACCTTATACTGCGTATAGAATCTAGCTGAAGCTAAACTTAGTGATGACATCACGACTTTATTTTCCCATGTTCTGGAGAAAGCTCTTCCTCCCCTCAGCACCATGCAGAAGACGCCTCCACACCATCTTCAGACAAATGTCACCTCACTATGCATATTATTCTTAAAAGTGGTAGGAACTCTGATCTAAGTGCAAGAGCCAAATATCACACAAACTCGAGAAGGCAGAAACAAAGGTATGCACATTAGTTAGCCCTAAATTGATGTGTTTCAATTTGCAAGTGAGGTACATCAGCTCAGATCACATTAATTGGAATGTCGTTCCTCCCTTCATCACTTTCGCTTATACAGTATAATATTGCAGTTTAATGCATCACTGGTCAGATTCCGTTTTTTCTTATCTCAGGCAATGCTCCCTCATCCTCCTTCGATGCCATGTACCTTACTACTTCCACGCCTCCGAATGCCTGATCTTTCACACCACTTTGCTTCACAAGTAACCTAGGTCTCTCACAAACAAGCTGGGCCAGTAAGATGCAGTTTAGGCCATTATGCCACTATGGTGAAGAAAACTGTCTTGTTTCATCATGACCTGGTGACAAAGTCTATGGACCCCAGCTCGCACCCATGGCTCATGTGAAAAATGTCTTCCTTGATTTATTCGTCCATATGTCATCAATGACCAAACTTCTGTCATAAACTATCATGTCGCCCCACATTAGCTGTAACTACGCCTTCACATAGGAAAAATAAATGTCCCAAAATGACGCGGCAACATTGCAATAGTCATTAAGACTGTGCACATACAACACAACCTCACGGTGATACCGTAAAACTTAGAAATTTTGCAGCCGCAACTGTTCACCAATCAGGAACTTTGAGCATATTTATGGCTAAAATTGGTTATTTCGGGCTGGTGCCATAATGCTCATCTGGGCCGCAAAGGCTCCTTGGGTTTCTTTTTTCACCTTTCTGCCTACTTGAAACAGTGTAGTTTGTTTTTTCTATGTGGCACCTCAGCCACAGTGCCATCTGCTGCATGCCAGCACCATTGTCAGTTACTTCTGCTGAATAGTTACTACTGCTGAGGATCGACGGCTGGCCGTCGATCCTCAGCAAGAGCTATCCAAGCAATGAGCGTTGTAAGCCCTCTGTCGCAGCACCGGGTGTGTCTGGTATTCTGGTAAACGCAGGTGAGCTGGGCGTTTTGACGAATGGGTGGAGGCATAAACGTGAGCGGCCTTCAAGACATAGAAACCTGGTGATGCACAGCTCAACCAGACCAACAAAGAGCTAATATTACTGTAACCAAGTGTAAAACATCTAAAACCTTCATTTCTTTACTTTATTTATGACATACTGCAGGCCGTGAGGTCCAAGCAGGAGTGGAATACAAAAATATAACAATGTTAAATTGCAACGTCCAAATTCAAGCAACACGAGCAGTAGGAAATAACTCGTAGCGATACTAACATCAGCCAAACAACATGGTCAATGTCAATAGAATCCACACAGTAAGCCGGCAAAGAGTTCCAATCAGTGATTGGCTGAGGAAAGAAAGAATGCTGAAATAAATTAGTCTTAGCAAAGTACGGGGCAAAAGAACGGTGGTGGGAACGTCTGGGTTGTCTAGTTGTCGACAATGCTACTTACGGTGAGGAATTTAATCCAAGTTTCTGGTTAATTAACGAATATAAACATTTCAAACAAAAAAATTTGTGGCGGGACTGAAGGTTTGGGATTAAATTCGACTGCATTAGTGCTGAGACAGAAACGGTTCGGCTGTAGTGCGAAAAAATGAAGCGGACAACTTTCCTTTGCATTTCCTAAAGTACCTTTACGTTAGTGGTAGTATGTGGGTCCCAGACAATGCACACATATTCCAATTTAGGCCCTATAAAGGTTTTGTATGCTAGTCTTTTAACCTGGATTGGTGTATCCTTTAGTTTATGGCACAACAAGCAAAGTTTACGCAAGGCAGAGGGAGCAAGTATTAATGTGCGTGTTCCAGCTTAAGTTGCTTGCTATTGTCACACCAAGCTACTTATATTCATTTACTTCTGTAATTAGTCCTGAACCCAAAGAAAAAGAATTTAAATGGTTTGAGTTTTCTGGTAACGCGTAGTAGAACTGTCTTTTATAAGTTTAGTTTCATACCCCATCTATTGCTCCACATGAGAATTTCGTTAAGGGCCATGCTTAGTACAACCTGATCACCGGCTGACCAGATCTCATAGAAGATAATGCAGTCATCTGCATAAATGCGGATCTGCACAGGTTTATTAATCACACGGACAATGTCGTTACAGTAGAACAGAAATAGCAGTGGCCCAAGCACACTGCGCCGAGGGACACCAGGTGTGACAGGAAGGGCACAACAATCTTCACCGTTTATAGATACATATTGCGTATGCTGTTTTAAACACGTTGAAACCCAGGCAATAAGAAATTCGGGCAGTTTTATAATCTGAAGTGAAAAAGACAATATGTTCATAATTATGCTGCTGCCAAAAATTTACACTAGCAGCAAAGTAGAATACGCTTGGTTACTGCTATATTAGCTCCGTAACTGTCTGGTTGAGCTCTGTGCCATCAGGTGGCTGCACCCTACAGGCTGCTCACATTAGCACTTCCGCGAACCAAGAAAAATGCCCAGTCCACCTGTATTTACCGGAATGCTGAACACGTTAAAACTCTCTATTGTGGTAGTAATTCTCCGGAGTGAAGTGACGGCCGTAAATACGCAGGTCCTGGTGCCAATCAGATACTGACAGCTCGGTGCCCTGCAGTAACTCCGCTTGCCTGTTGCCTTGCAAAGGGACAGGATGTCCCAGCTTGATGTGTCACCAATCGCTAGAATCGCAGCCCACAACACAACAAGGGCGATTCATGGTGCTCGCAGAAAGGAACCTCGACACCAACACTGACTGCACAGCTCACGTCAGCATGGAGCATGCTGTAACACATCCAGATTACACTTGCTGTGTACTGGAAGTGTTTGAGTGTAGTGATAAATTGTCACTGTGTATTCTTTTTCTGTTACTTTTTTTAAACACACACATTAACCATTCCAACTATTACGAACAATGTGTGTTCGCCATATAGTTGAAAAATTATCGATGATGGAATGTGGGTAGCTAACTGGATAGCTCGCCCCACTGATGTCATGTGCGCCTGCTGCGTAGATGCTGACAGGTCGGCTGAAAACTCAGGAGAATAGCACTGCTGCGATCGGTAGCGATGCACATTTGTAAAATCTTGTAAGAAATTACACTTTACACGGAGCGCATAAATATGTCAATGATCAGAATGTCCTATCCTAACAACTCAGTGTGCTTATACGAAATCGTAAAAATTGTTTCAGGGTCCCTTTAAAGAAGCCCATGTGGTCAAGATTAATCTGGAATCCAGCATTGCGACCTATCTCATAGCCCCAATGTCGCTTTGTGGCTTCAAGCCCATGAATAAATAAACGAAAAATTCCCAGTTGTCATAATGTGGACTTCTGAATTTTTAACACTTTGCACAGGCCTAATCATTCGCAAGTAAAAGTGCAAACAACAGTTTTGTCAGTGCTGCTGACATATCCCAAAGACATGTTTGATGAAAGGTGCAAGTTGATCCCATAGCTTGGCTTTAAAGTTCTCCTGGCTACCTCTGCTGTATCAATGCTTCCATTGCAGGAATCATCTGTTCCTCCACATGAATCTTTGAGAACACTCACATGATTTAAACTTCTCTAGGGGCATTCTCATGCATTAAGTGATGTTGCTGGCTTTTCACTATATCACCTCAACACTTCTCAGAGGCAGCTGCACTGTTCAGCAACAAAATTTGTGACCCTGTGCATTGTGACCCTGTGCATAAGTCCAACCCAAGAAGCCACGGTAACACTCACAAAAGTCTTCATAGTCAGGCTCATGCTTTAAACAAACACCACTTGCTGCCTTTGCCATGTGCAGATTCTCAGCTCATTCACATCGAGGCGTTAAGCAGTGGCAGGATTTCCAAGCCACTCAGCCATGAAAATCAATCTCCTTTTGAAGCAGCCATCATACTGAACATGATTTATTGCCATCATGTAGAGGTGAATAGTTAAGAGAAGCAAGAATCATAGTAAACAATGCCACGAGAATCAACATGAAATGACAGAAACAAATCAAAACAAATTACGTTTTGACTTTAGATGGAGCTTGACATGGATTCAATAGTGCAAATAACATTTTGTCAACATCAGACCACAAAAATGCAGGAATTCAAAGCGAGTGAGTTACTTCAATATAGGTGTACTACTGCCCTGCTATTGCTAACCAAATCCAGTACGGTATATGCTCGTTACAACGGACCTGTGTACAACAGACTTTCGGATATAACGGACCATATTTCAACCTTAGTTTGGTCTGCCTATTTTATGAATGCAACAAAGTTCGCTTTTAACAGACCACGCTACAACGAGCTACCAGCTACAGCGGATGAAATTAGCGGCAATTTCTGTCAAAATCGGGCGTATAAAATGGACTTTTGACGTGTTGGCATGGGCTGGCAACTGACATGCGAGGGTCAGCCGACGATCGCGGCTCAATATCTTGCGCGCGAGGGAGGGAAGAAAGTGGGGCAGAAGCGCGCTGTCTTTCACATGCTAGGCACGGGGGGGCGGGCAAGGGAAAGTGGGGGGGGGGGGTGTCTCTACTCCGGTGGCTGCTGCTAATGACGTGGCTGCGCAGGCGTTGTACCTTGAAAGTGATCTGCGATGTGGACAAAGTGCGCCCAGTGCCGGTAGCTTTGTATGCGCTGTGCTTTCAACCTTTACGTCGTGTTGAAGTGAGAGACAGCACAAAGGTCAATTTGCTCGCTGCTGCTGCCGCTCTTATCTTGCTTAATTTGCTTTGCAATCAACGCTTTGCCTTTCAGGATAAACTGCGACTTTTTTGTTTGTTTTTTACTTTGGATGTTCATCACCCACTCTTTGCAGTAAGGTTTTTAGACACTGCGACAAAAGTTTCGGAATTGAGGCATCTCGGATATTAAGGACTATTACGGATAAAAGGGACATTTTTTGTTGGATTATCAGGGTCCATTGAAATGAGATTAAACTGTATTTGATTATATAGCTAAACCTCAAAAAAATGTACCTGCCTGAAACATATTAACGGCTAAGACGCAGTTTCGATGGACTGCTGACCTAGTATCCATAGCACCTAATGTACTGGCTTACCGGTTAGTCACAGCGGCTCATCGTAGGCCTATCAGCTGAAACATACCATGATCACTTTCTGTTATGTAGAGGCTAAATATAGCACCTCGACTCAGCTTGTAGCTAATGCTGTACTGCACTCCTGAAGATATTATACCTTTATGTACACCTCAGAGTCTGCCTTCAGTGCGGGTGCTGTGATGCATATGCAAAGGTGCGCAGTGTTGAGTACATATAAATTGGCAGTAAGTCTACTGCTGGTCGCAAGCTAGTAATTTCTTCGGCACAAGCACTGAGGATGTGCTGTCTCTCTTGCCTGAAGGCCTAATCCACCCCCTAAGACAAAGCCTGTTCTTCTAACAAGAATGCTTCTGCCTTTACAGCCTATACAGATAAGCATCAGAAATGCATGGAGGTGTGGTGGCAGCCACATCAAAACTGCAGCCACTGGCGAGTGCAGCTATATCGTATATCCTACTGTGATAAGCATCTTCACTTGTTTGCCTGGCAGTGCGTGTGGCAGAGTTCTTAACAGTGTTAGAAGTGTACTGCATAATTTTGTCACCTCTATGATTGGGACTAATCCAAATGTGCACGGCTTACAGAAATGAAAGCAGCTCCCACTTGCTACATTGGCTCGACAAGCTATGAGCTACACTTCTATATCACATGCATGTGCAAGAGTGGCGTGGGTACAAAAACTGCTTACTACACTACACGAATGCTTGAATGAAACACAGGAGCAGTCAGTCGGCCAACAAACATGTGTACAGCAATTGTGCTAGCAAAAGAAACTGTGTGCTTAGTACATGATGTGCACACCAACTACACAGGATGATCGGCACGGCTAGGCAGTGGGTATCCCATTGCAAAGAAGTGCCAGTTCTCACTCTCCAGTAGGTTTTGGTACAAAAACGCACACATGTGCATTGAGAAAAGCTCGACAAGTTGAAGCATTGTCCGCCCTATCACTGTTCTCCTTGCCGAAGTTTCAAACTGCTTATTGCCTGACCTCTATTCACCTCTGCGAAAGAGCTGGAAATGTTTTACACTACTTAGGAAAAACAAAACCTCTCAGTGATTATTTTACACAATGCTTACTGTGGCGTAGCATTTGTTTTGGGGGAAAGTTTTGGCAATGACACACGTGAGGAGACGCAAATTGGTACCCGCCAGTTAGAGCATTTAGTGCCTAGTTATGTTGCATTCCTGCAACATCAAGGTTCTACTTAAAGGAAGGAATGACATACTAGATATAAAAAAATTAACTTGCATAAAATATTTGCCTGAAAAAATTACATGCACTACCTGATTTTCAAAATTCAACAAATTAACTTTTTAATTGATTACTTTTGGGCAGATGCTGCAACCTAAACTAAAGGCTGTCACTGCTCAAGGCGTGTCTATTTAGTAGAAATCATGAGACAAGTACAAAAGTTTTGAGAGATTTGTCTCCAAACTGTACTATGAAATATATTGGCATTCCGAGAGTTTTGTTCAGCTATGCAAGAAAAGCCTCAGGAGAAGCTCACCTTTCAATATTTCCATTTCACCGAGCTCTATCTGCCTGTGAGTCTTGACAACATCAAATGGCAAAGTGACCAAAGCAGCAGCCTGGGGGAAAAGACAGAAGCAAGAACAAAGGTAAGTTAGAATAAAAAATTACATAATGAGTTTGCCCCCACAAGTTGCTCCCACAAAATGCCCACCTTAATGATAGAAAAATACCAAGTTGTGCATTTCTTAGGACTAAGTTTGACAACTTATAACTTTGCTTCAAAATGGCCTAGAACAATTTATAGCTTATGATGCACTATGAACATTCAGAATCGATTCAGTGTGCTGTATGTTACCATGTAAGTTGCTGTTAATTAGCTAATTAGTCCCTAAACAAAGAACATCCTGTTTTGGATATCATAAAGAATATGTATCACAGAAAAAAATTATTTCATTTTCGAGATCAGTTGGTGAAAATACATTAACTGTGCAAATTTTATTCAAATTGCTAAAAAAATAAAAGTTTCTTGAAATGCCTCGTCCCCCTTAAAGGGGCCCTAAAACACTTTTTTACTAGTCATAAGATGGCCTCACTAATTATGGACGTCGTCTCCTGAATCTCATGCAGCAAGAATTTTTTAAATCCTTCAACTTATAAGTGGAGTTATCCCACTGAAATCTGACGTTATCTTTATTTCTGCTTCTAATAGCACGCTGGTGGCTACACAGTGGAGTAGCCTAGAGGGCAACGGCATGCCCAAAGGTTGAGTGTTGCGGCATCGAAAAGGTTCATCTCGACACACTGCGGGGGACAGGTAGACTACACTACGCAGCATGCTGCTGCTATTTCGGAGGCAATGGACACCAGATACAGCTATGCACAATTGCCGTGCGTAGACTGGCCATGCAAAGATGAAAAGCTTTTCAGCCTTTTTGAGGTCGCAGACATATGTGTGTTTAACTTATTGATCTCAAAATCAGTAATTATGTATTACTGGTCTGTATTACATATGCTTTACATATTACTACCATCTATGCTTTCGTCCTGTCCTTTGCACTGCTTTTACCTCCTTCATCACGAACCGACCAGCCCAATTCAGCACACTCCTACTGAGAATGCTTTGCGATCAGGAAATCAACCAATAGCGTTGGTAGGTCCAGCTGCTAGCTATGAGATTGCATGACGACGTGGAAGCAAGAACAAGTGATCTTTCGTTGCTTTTGACGAGCGATTATAAATTTTCTGCTGCATGCAGGGCAGTAATATTTAGCTCACATGTTCACGGCAGCCTCTATGACAGATCGTCAACACTTTCTTACTACGTCAAAAAGTGTTTTAGGGCCCCTTTAAGCCATAATTAGTGCTCATATACCGAAAGAGTGGGGCCTTGGCTCATTGGAATAATAAGGCATTTGCCTAAGTGCAAGTTTGCCAACAATTACCAACGCTCGTACTTCCCCTGGCGGACAAGTGCGAGTTTGCCAACAATTACCAATGCCCGTACTTCCCCCGGCAGACAGTGGTATCATGTATCAGGTCACCAGCACCATAAGGCACTCGCGATGCCTGCAACATCTGCAAGATTGCTCCTCGCTCGCCATCGTTTTGTGATGGTTCGGCGGTCAGGTAGCCAAGGTGTCCAGTACTCTTGCATGGTGAACTGCCACAACAGTGACAAAAACACTTGGGGCCTGCAGCCGGCTTCCTAGTTTTAGCTTCCTGGGTAAAGGGTACGAAAGGGAACGTAGGCAAGCAAGGATAACCGCCGTCCGCAGAATTAGGTAAGTCGGAATGCGAAAGCTTGTCGTTTGCGGCACCGTTACTGCTTCACTTTCTGGCTCAGACACAACATTTGACATGGTTTTAGTGATGCAATGATCACCGCGCGACACACACTGTGCATTCTTGTGTTTATATGACAGCGCATGCTTGATTGCTAACATTTCTGTAGTAGCAAGTTGCAAGTAGCTGAACGCTTTAGCACAGGTGTATGATTAGGTAGCCCAATTCTAAAAAGCATGCGGACAGTACTGCATGGCATCTTGATTCCGTGAGTCGTGTTGCAAGAGTAGGGCAGCAGCGGTTTGAATCGCTTTAACTCTTGGTCGTTCTTTAATACTGGTGCAACACGGGCACTTTCGATTGTGATCAAGCCTGATACGGATAAAAATTTTTGTTCACAGTCAAGAATGGTAGCTGTTGCATGGTCTAACAATCCGGATCAAGTTAGTTGAGCTCACTCAGCATTATGCTGCACACGACAGCCTATGATCGTGATCTACTGGATCTGAATAACGAGAATTTGTGGTCAAAAGTGCCTGGCGTGGAAGCACTCAATTTGGATTTACTTGACAGCACTTCAAAGTGCTCGAGTGACAGAGGTATAAATTCATCATGGGTTTAGAGACCTCAGGGAAGCGATAGTAAAATTGTCTCTCTTGGTACTTGTGAGGCAGCTTCACACGTGAGCTTCCTCACGCTATTTTTTTAGTTTTGAATCCTTTGCTTCCTTCTTTTTTTGTTCTTAATGTGCATCCTCATATCGCATCACATCACGCGACTCGCTGCACCTGCACAAAGCTGCCACTCCTGCTGATGCTCAGCAGTGGCACTCAGAGGAGGTTATGAGCCCTAATGTCCCCTTTACCGTAATTACTTTCTTTTTAATTATTTTCTTTCATGACTTTCGTTGCTTGAACTCAACCCTCGCGTTACATTCAAATAACGGCAAAATTCGCAATTTTAAAAGAAATATCTTAAATTCCACACATTTTAGTGTTATGATGACAACTTGTACCTTTATGTTACGACCCAATCCATAGACAAGTCAACCGATGTCACAACTGGTTTTTTTGTTTGAATCGATGCCATTTTCATTGTACTTGTGAATGGTGTTATGGTTACGGTGCTGCAGTACCCTGTGGCCTTTCACACTTCAACTCCGCTTATTTGTGACATTATGGCGACATACTGCATTCGATATGACGCCCGCTTCGTGAGACAGGTAACTTTAATGGCTGCGAAGGTGGGAAACTCCGCCATGGCTTGGTGGCTCGATGTCAACAATTTGCAGATGGCAGTTTCGCGATATCTGCAAATGACTTCATCACATCATGTCATCTACGAGCTTGTTTGAAATTAAGTACTTGTTAAGAGGCCGCATAACCATTTCATTCGTGGACGGTACCAGGCAACAAGGTCCACAGAGCCCTTCTGAACGGCCTTGCATTCGCAAATTGATGATGTTGAGCCGCCAAGCAGTGAAACTCAGCTCGTCCCGGCAATGAACCTTTCGAAGTATACAGCTGATAGTACTTTTGGCACTAATAAAGAGCTTGGCGCAGCGCTAAAGACACTTGTGAACGTTTTCGGTGCAGAGTCACGCGAAAGTTAACAAAAGTGACACTATTTCCGAAAGGAAACGCTTAAGAACACCACCCAAGGAAAGCTGTCTCCACCTCAGACAATGACAATAAGTGAAAAGAACTTGCTTCCGAATTGCGAGTTCTTGAATAAATGTATCATTTCTTCTTTCATTCATTTCATGTTACATTCCCGGTTTTTATTGTTATTTTACATGACTTGAAAGTAGACCCTGGCGTTACAATCGCAGTCGTGTTACATTTGAGTAAATATGGTAATAATGGACCATCTTTACATGTGAGAGCCTCCTCACTGATCACATGATGCGGATAAATATTTTTCATGTGAAAACGTTACATAAATAGTTATGTGAAAGTGAACAAGCGTGACTTACCGTAAAAACCCATGTATAATACGAGGTTTTTTTTCCTATTATTAGCATCCCAAATTTTCGCCTTGTACTATATGCAGATCCGAACAAAAATTTCAGTCAGAAATTTGGGCTAGAAGTTTTGGTTTCGTTATTGCTGCGTGGCTATGGCTTGACTTCGTTATTCCTGCATGGCTACGGCTTGGTTTTATTATTGCTGCGTGACTACAGCATCGCATTGAAGGACCAAGATGTCCGGACCACAAAAACAGTACTCGGCTGCTTTCAAGAGAAAGGTTATTTTAGCCACACAGGACATCGGCAACAGTGCAGCTGGGGGGCAGTTTGGCGTCAACGAGGGAAGCTTTCGCGGGTGGCGTCGACAGAAGGAAGCCCTTTTCACGTGCAGGGGAACGCGAAGAAGCTCGAAGAGTGGGACATTCCCTGAAATCTAACTCGCCTTGACGGAGTTCGTACGCCAACAGCGAGCTGCGCATCTAGCTGTGAGTGTGAAGCTTATGAAGACAAAAGCTAAGGAGCTTGCAAGAGAGAAAGGGCTACCAAGCTCCGCCTTCAAAGCAAGCAAGCACTGGATTTATCGCTACATGTCCCGTGCTGGATTTTCCTTATGCCGTTGAACTTTGATTTCGCAAAAGCTGCCAGAATCGTTCGAAGAACTGCTTGTGGCTTTCCAGCACCACGTTATTACATTGCATAAATCCAAGAACTTCCAGCTAGGACAAATTGGCAATGCTGACCAAATGCCAGCTTATCTGGACATGCCATTGCCCCTCACCGTGTGCAGAAAGGGCTCTAAACAAGTTTATGTCTGGCCCACTGGCAACGAGAAAACGCGAGTTACCATCATGTTGTCGTGCATGGAAGATGGACGCAAGCGCCCGCGCTATGTCGTCTTCAAGTGCAAGACAGTGTGTAAAAGTGAGGAGCTGCCAAAAAATGTGGTCGTGAGATGCCATGAGAAAGGCTGGATGAACGAGAATCTTGTGCTCGACTGGATAAAGTCCATCTGGTGTAGGCGGCCCGGCACATTGTTGTCGTTCCCGTTCATCCTCGTGCTGGATGCATTTCGTTGCTATTTGGCTGACTCAGTGAAGAGGCTGTTGCGCAAATCCTAAACTGAACTCGTCGTTATGCCGGGTGGGATGACGTTTCAGCTGCAGCCTTTAGATGTTTGCGTGAACAAGCCGTTCAAGGATGCGGTCAAGCAGTGCTACGCAGATTGGATGCGATAAGGTGAGCCTACAATGACGCCGACCGGGCGGCTGAAGCGGGCTTCGCCAGCCACGCTATGCAAGTGGATTGTGGACGCATGGACCAGCATACCAGAGGACCTTGTGCGTCACGCATTCATGAAGTGCAGCATCTCGAACGCGCTCGATGGCACAGAGGATGAGTACCTATGGGAAGATATGTCTGACAAGGAACTATCCGAAGAGAGCGCAGCTGAGGAAGAAAGTGATCGAAGTGCGGAGTGCAAATTAAATAAACGTTTTCTTCGAGTTTTCCTAACTCATATTATACGCGGATAAAACTTTTTTTTTCCATTTCGCCTCCCAAAAATGTCACCTCGTACTATTGCAGGTTTGGGTTATACACAGGTTTTTACGGTACCTGATTCTGCAAACAACAGCTGTGGTGCACACTTGTATCCTTTATTGCACTACCTGCCCGGAAATATGTAGAATTTTACGGGTGGGTGTCAGTCATTCATGTTTTCTAGGCTGCTGTGGCACTGAAAGGCAGGCTTGCGCACAATCTCGCAACCCGTAATCCTGTACACAACATGCTTACACAACTGCACTACCTAGTGACTTTCTCATTTGCTCCCGCGAGTGGCACTGCTCAGTAACATCTTTCGCTCCACCAAGACCAGATTGGGAACTGTATAATCCAGTTTCTACTTATGAGGCATCAGCGATCAGAATGCACCTGCATGTGATACTTGTGCTGCTGTGAACATCTAAAAAACACTACGGAAGAGTTTATCTACACATAACAGCTTTGCATCTGACCATTCAACCTACTGTCAACACTAGCTTTTAGGTGTGTCAGAGTCCCCTTGGCATAAACAAAGAAGTTGTGCGTACTATTTGTACAATTGTTTACTGTTACAGATAGTTGAAAACGAACTGAATGAAGCTGTGAGAAATGTGTAGTGTAGTACTCACAGTCCCTGCAGCCGCACCAGCTGTGAAGCTAAACAAGAAGGTTGGCTGCTCCTGGTTGCATCGCAGCTTCAAGTTTTCATAGCAGGTCCAGTAGAAACCTAGCCGAAAACGCACAACAAGCTGTGAGCATATTATTATGAGCAGGCGGCAAAAGACTTGCCCAATTGTTCAGCACCATAAAATTATACTAAGGCACGAAACCTGCACGAAATATTGTACAAAAATAAAGCAAAGTTGAGCCCCTTCTATAATATTCTTGACCTCTCAACATATAGAAGGGGCTCACTTCATCTTGTTTCACGTATGCAACAATGACAGGGAATAAAGCAGCTGTAGACTGTCGTTACATCAACTCCAGCAAATTAAATTTTAGGTTAATTTGATCCTGACCGGAGGTTCTGCATAGTCTACATAAATTTTTCTATGGGGCGTAACTTATGCACACTTGAATTTCGTTAATTCAAACATGCTTAATTGCAACTTCCGGTTTATTCGAACTGACACTTTGATCTCGTTAAAGTTATGTGTACAGTAAAACCTCATTAAACCGTACCCCTTTAAACGGTAGTTTCATTTTAAAAGCAGTAAAGTCAAATCCCCAACTCAGCGGCCATTAAACACAATGCGTTTTGTATCCGCATAAACCGAACCAGCTTATTGCGTACGTATCGGTTAACACGTAGTGTTTTCACATTTCGTCACGCAAACACGACAGTGCGTCGTCTTTATCGGGCGGCCCAGCAGAACAACAAGCCTCAGAGATCAGAACAGCCTCCAAGCGCCCTGTGCATTTGCGCGTGAAGCCACATCAACATCAACATCATTTCGGTGCCGTGGCAGAGAGCCAAGACAGCATTGTGGCGTCGTGCAAACAAGGACTCGTGTCGTACCAAAACTCGGATAAAAGAAGACGCCGGGTGCTCAGAAGAGAATAAAGATTAGACATTGTTCATGCTATCGAACGTGACACGAAGTCGGCGCTTGCATGCGACAGGGATCTACTGTTGACCACGGGGTGTGGCATTTGGAATGCAAAGCAGTTCCTCGGCAACACTGCTGCGACCCTGAAGAGATGTTGGCTACAATGTTTGACTTTTCACCATCGTTGCCTCTGTTGTTGCCAAGTGTAGCCTAGCGACAGTGGCCCTGCAGTGGCAGAAGCTGCACGTTACGTCAGCCTCATGAATGCAATCGTCGCGACGAGAACAGCATCCCACTATGAGAAAGGTGCCCCGCGACTTCTGCAGCGCTACCGCCTGCGTGCACGGAGAACATGCAATGCCAACGAGGAATCTGCCATGCGAGTGTTTGCCGAGAAAAGGGGGCTGGCTGAAAAGCTGGTTCGCGGTGTCAGCAAGTTTGAGGTCGCTGTCGTCGCTGCCAGGCAGCCGCGGCATCAAATGAAAATAATGCATAAATAACACACAAAAATAAATAACACACAAATAACACACAAAAATAACAAATAAAATGCAGCAACAGAACTATTCCTTTTGTAGCGAAGAGAGACGCTAGTGGGTTCAGCGCTACTGGCTCTAAACGGTAGTGGGTCGAGCGCTCCTGCTCAGCAACGGCTCTCGTGCTTGGAAGCTGTGACTGCCCTGCCCGTCGACGTTGCGCGGCTCCGAGCTCTGCCTAATAAACACCTTTAGACTTTACGCAATTTCCTTTTCTTATTCCTCAGTGGCAGCGTTACACACCAAATACAAATAAGACCTCCCAGTCATTTAACTGATTGACCCCAATGTAGCCAGGCATCACCAATCATGCTGCGTGTGATAGTGTCAAAAACAAGCTGCTCACGGTGCAAATTGGTGGTGTTGGGTTGCAACCCACTCCATTTGCAAAATGAATGCATTTTGGCCTGTCATGCCATAACGCCCGAATGCAAAGCTTACATCAAATAAAGAGAGCTTGATGTGGCTAAGACAGTTCTAGGAACTCATTTCTTTCCATGTACATAGCCTCCAGATGGCTGGCTAGTAAAGCTCAACATTCCCCCTCTAACTCGTGGTCATTTCAAAAGCAGCACATGACGTGCGCGAGAAAAGCTAAGGGGTGGTTTGGTAGCGGATGACATGCAGAATCCACCTTTGCACCGTTCATGCACGCGCTGGTGTTTGGTGCTGCGCTGAGCGTGAGTCACAGGCTTGCCTGTTACTGCTAACAGTACACCCACCTGTATATAGATATCAAGATATACAGTACGGTCCACTCTTATTAATCTTAACTCGTGCCAACACCGATTACAGCTCAGTTCTAGTATATGAAGGTGAGGAAAATATTTTTATCAATAGAACTTTTGCTCAATAAAATCAAGTACTTTCTTTCCTCTGAAACTAATGAATTAGTGAAGTTCTGTTGTACTGTATAACAATGATGTTGTGTCTAAAAGTGAACCCTTGTTTTACGACAATCTTTTATTTATTGCATAGAAAGCTTTGCTTTCCTGTTTTACTCCAAAATACAGAAGGGCTATCTCAACGTTATGGCAGGTGGGTTATTGGTGTGACAGACGAAAGCACCGTGCACCACATGATGCGATCACCACTCCACATGGATGGTAAAGAGCAGATACCACCTGCGCTGTTTCAAGGTCAGGTTCAGCATGAGTTGCCACCTGCCAAAGATTCCAAAATCTGGAGGGACATGCCAGATTACTAGCCAGCCTTCTTGCAGCCAAGCAGAGAAAAAATCCAGAAAAAACTTGGACAATTATCAATGATGCAATGAGACAGGGAAACGTGAATCACAGTTTTCGGGAAATAACTGTGATCAATGCAAAGGTGTCGGACATCCTTTGAACTGAGTGTTTCAATAAACACTTCGCAAACATGATGGAATCATCAGACAATGTGGTCAGCGGCATTGCTGTTAAGAGATGTATGCATAGCATTTTTCATGAGCCAATTGACGATGCTGAAATTAGTCGTACATTTTTGAGCTTAAAAAACAGCAATGCTGTTGATGCAGACGGCATTCAAATCAGACCTATAAAATGTGTAATTGATGTCATCAAAGTCCATCTTGCATTTGTGTTTAAATTTGTTCTGGAATCTGGCCATTTTCCAACAGCTATGAAGAAAGCAAGGGTGTCAGTTATTTTCAAAGGTGGTAACCGAAATGACCTAGGGAACTATAGGCCTAGTATTTCAATTTTATCTGCATTTTCTAAGGGGTTAAATAAGCTGATTACTGCTCGTATTAAAGATTTCTTTGCGAAGCATGACATTCTGTCTGATTGTCAACACGGATTCCGCTTGAGCAGGTCAAGCGAAACAGCTTTGTTACGTTAAAAAGCTCTAATAATTAATAACACTGAGGCAGGAAAACTAACATTCAGTATTTTTATTGATGATAGCAATGCATTTGATCATTTAAGTCATGAAACTTTAATACGTAAACTAGAAGGATATGGTATCCGTGGCGTAGCGAGTCGGTTTCAATCTTATCTGTCTGGGTGGACGCAGTGCTTTGCTATCGAAAAAGAGTGCTTTTCCTATGGGGAAATTAAATCAGGGATGCCCCAGGGTAGCATTTTGGGTCCGATTTTGTTTAATATCTATGTAAACTATACTGCTGAAATAATAAGTGACGCATCCATTGTACTATACACTGACGATACGAGCCTGTTTGTCTTCAGCAATGATCTTGACGATCTGTTACAGAGACCTCGCAGTACGTATCCTTTGCAATTTGTCGTATTGGTCTCGTAATAATGCTCTAACAATTAATAGCTCCAAATCAAAGGCCATATTATTCAAAGCAAGAGGCAGGCAATCTTATTTAAATCTAGAATTATTCTTGGATGGCGCGCCCATTGAAACTCTGACCAAATACAAGATATTGGGCGTTACGTTTTCAGAAGATATGAGCTGAACATACTACATAGAACTAGTTATGAAATCATTCTTATCTGCCACAGGTGTATTATCCTGTCGCCATCATTTTTTTCCGGAGAAAGTAAAGTTGCAGATATATGCCTTGTTTGAATCACATCTGAATTATTGTGTGCTTGTGTGGGCTACCACCATAAAACATAATCTTCATGCACTTCTTAACTTCTACAACGAGCACATCGACATGTAGTGAATGTACCTTATTTCCATTCTACTGTGCAACTTTTTGATAAATATAACATAATACGAGCAACTCACAATTATGAATACCGACTACTTTTCTTACAGCTCCAGAAATTGTAGAATCTTTTTAAAACACACATCGCCATTTGTATGCGAAAGAAGTGATGCGGGTACCCGCAGCGAGGACAGGTGGTTAGTACCATACAGACGCCCAAATTATCTCATGCAGTCGCTAAGACACACACTACCTTCCCTGTTAAATAAATTGGAGAAAGAAAATGTTGTCTAAAGTACCTTGACTCAAAAACAAATTAGAGCGTATTTTTGTAAACTTGACTGAATACACAATAAAGAGAAATGCAATTTATATATCACATTCGTTATTGTATGTAATACCCATTTGCGCACAGTATTTTCATAATCCAATGTATCATAACACTTGTACATCCAAGACATGTTGCCTGTGGTGCTTATTTTCGAAAGGTGATCGCTTGGAATGTACAGTGAAACCTTGTTAAACTGTAATTGGCCGGAGCTCGAGAAAAGTACATACTAAACGGTAGTACTGCTTAACTGAAATAGCGTGAGATCACTCACTTACTTGTCAAAAATGCAACTATGAGAAAGTGAGATGAAAGGACAGAAAACATGCAGTATTCACTTCGCGCGACAAAAGTATGTTATTTTCATTTGATGCCGCGATGGGCTAGCAGTGACAACGGTGGCCTCCCACTTGCTCACGCTGCGAGCCGGCTTTTCTGCCAGTCCCCTCTTCTCAGCAAACACCCGCACGAGGCTGACATAACGCGCAGCATCTGCCACTATTGGGCCTGAATCGCCTATGCTGTCACTTTCCATGTCATCCTCATTAGTGTCGTTAGGCAACACTTCGGTAATAACAGAGGCAATGATGGCGAAAAGTCGAACCTCGTAGCCAACGCATTTTTGTAGTCGCAGCAGCGTTGCCGACCAACTTCTCCTTCGCATTCCGAATGCCACACGCCGTAGTCAACGGTATATCCCACTCACGTGCCATCACCAACTTCTTCATGCCATGTTCGACAGCACGAACGATGTCCAATTTTTCTTCTATGTTTTTTTTTATTTATTTACAAATACTGCAGGCCCTATTCGGGCCCAAGCAGGAGTGGGTACATACAACAATGTAAATTACAACTGCCAATTAGTAATTAAGAACACAACAAAACACGTACATACATCATTGTACACTATACGTAACAGAAATAAACATGAACATACAACAGTGCAATACGTAAACAAAATAACAATGAAAAAGCGTAACGCAAAAGAAACTGCTTTCATTGCGGCAATTTAGAGGTCAAAGAAAAGGTTATTTGAAAGGTGAACGAACGATTCTGTTGTATTAGCGTTAACAACTTCTTCGGGTAATTTATTCCATAGTGAAATTGCATGGGGAAAAAGAGAATATTGATGGATGTTAAGGTTACTAAATGGTTGCTTAATTGTTTTGTTGTGGTTTGTACGAGCAGAGCGCATGGGGGGCTGAGGTAAATAACATTCACACGCTATTTTGTAGTGACCATGGTACAGCTGATATAAAAATTTGATGCGAGATACAATTCTGCGATGAGCTAGTTTTTTCAATTTCGCCCTGTCGCGAAGAACGGACACGCTAGAAAAACGCGAGTATGTGGAGTATATAAACCGCAAAGCTAAATTTTGCACTCTTTCTATTTTCTTGATTAAATATTTTTGATGAGGGCTCCAGATCAAATCCACATATTCTAATTTTGGTCTGACAAGAGCTTTGTATGCTGTTAACTTAACGGTCGATGAAGTATGGCGCAATTTCCGTTTAAAAAATGCCAGCTCTTTTAGCGCGTTGCTGCAAACGTTTTCTATATGGGGTTCCTAACTTAAATTGCTTGTGAGTGTAACACCTAAATACTTCACTCGCTGGGTTTTATGTATATAAGAATTATTAATAATATAAGCAAAATCGAAGGGTTCTTTCTTGTTGGTAAATGTAGTAGCTGCCGTCTTCGAAGTGTTTAGCTTCAGTCCCCATGTTTCACACCATACGCTAATTGAGTGCAACGCGTCATTAAGTCTTACTTGGTCGGCGTGATGATTTACACTAGTATAAATAACACAATCGTCCGCAAACAACCGGATCTTCACAGGCGATTGAACAGATAAATAGATGTCATTGATATAAACTAAGAACAACAAAGGACCGAGAACTGACCCCTGTGGCACCCCTGAGTGCACTTCCAGTGTACCAGAAACGCAGTCTTTAACAGCAACGTATTGCTTTCTTGAGGACAAATAAGATTCTATCCAACGAATGATATTGCGTTCAATGCCCATTGAGAGCAGTTTAGTTACTAAATCGGCATGCGGAACTACATCGAACGCTTTGGAAAAGTCCAAAAACACTGCATCGATTTGACCCCTCATATTCAGCGCATTCATAAAATCATCCGTTATCTCAGCTAACTGCGTTATTGTGGATAAACCAGCCCTAAATCCATGTTGATTTGCATGAAGTAAATGATTATTCTCTAAATGTGTTATAATCGCTTTAAATAAAATGTGTTCTAGCAGTTTACAAGTTGTGGATGTTAAGGAAACTGGTCTGTAATTATTTAGTTCTAAAGGGGATCCAGATTTGTGAATTGGAACTATCCTTGCAAGGCGCCAGTCATCTGGTATCACACAGGATTCTAACAATGTTTTATATATTACATACAAGTACTCTGCTACCCAGATTGCGTATCTGTTGAGGAAAACATTAGATATTTTGTCAGGACCTGATGACTTTTTTATGTCTAGATTACGCAATAGACTAAGGATGCCGTTTTTGCTTAAATCTACTTCGGGCATCGGATTACGAAGAGTGTAAGGTTGCAAGTGCGCGTGCGATGCGTCTATGGTAAACACCGATTGAAAAAAGGCGTTAAATTCATTAGCAATGGTCAAAGGATCGTCAATGCTTGTGCCAGATGTTCTGATCTCTGTGATGCCGCTTTTATCTTTAGATAAATATTGCCAGACTTTCCTTGGTTGCTCCGACATGAAAGAAGTTAAAGTGGAAGAAAAGAACTGATCTCTTGCAGCGCGCACTTTATCTTTGAAAGTGCGTACTAGACTTGTAAGTTGTTTCCTGTCACCACGTTTTCGAGAGCGTTTTATTTTGCGTTTCAGATGTATCAGATTACGATCCATCCACGGGTACTCCCTGTTGATGCGCTCTTTCGTTAAAGGCACATAGGTGCTTTCACAGTGCATGACAATGTCTTTAAACTTTGACCACAGCACATTAACGTCATTTGTCTCATTAAAGGAAGGGAATAAAGATTCCATACAACTAATAATTCCGTCATCATCAGCATGCGTATAGTCTCTTACAAATGTGTCAGAAGGTTTAACATACGATCGCAAGCCCGAAATAGGACACGAACAAGTAACTGATGATCAGATATACCGTCCTTGACACTGACTGAGCAGTCTGGAAGCGAGCTACTTGCAAACGCAAGGTCAAGTACAGCAGAGCTGGGAATTCTTGTAGCATCCAAAACCAACTGGGTTAACGAAAATGTAAATGCAGTTAGTAGTAATGATTCAGCATTTTTGGAATCTTTGCCGTCATGAGAAAGGCTGCACCAGTTAATTCCTGGAAGGTTAAAATCTCCTGTTATAAGGATGTTGGAACGCGAATTTGTATGTTGCAGCAACTAATCATATAAGGAATCTAAGTATTCCTGAGGAGCATTTGGAGGCCGATAGACCCCTCCTAGTAATATAGTATTTCCAAAAAACTTTATTTTGCACCATATACTTTCATGATCATTGATGCCGTTTAAGCGTGTGAATTTAATGTTATTCTTTATTGCAATTGCAACTCCGCCACCCCTTGATCCTCTGTCCTTACGGATAAGCGTGTACGAAGGAGGCATTATTTCTGAATTTTGCACATCGGAATGCAGCCAGGTTTCAGTTACCACTAGGACGTGTGGTTGATCGGTCATAATTATATCTTCAAGGCTCTGGATCTTATTCAGTACACTGCATGCGTTCAACGAGACAAGCCGTAGCGTCTTGACGGATTCCCGTGATTTGTTATCTAGCTTACGCGTGTTCGCACGTGTGGGTCGATGAGAGGACGTTTCGGGTTGGGCAGGCGCAGATGATTTGGTCAACTCTATTCTGCGATTGCGCGTTACGTCCCATACGTACAGCCTGTCATCAACTTTGAGCTTATCGAAACGAAGGGAAACCTTAGAACCATTGCTCTTTTCTTCAGCCGCTGAACGCCATAATTTTGCACGAATATCCCGAATGTTTTTTGAAAAATCATCCGATATAGCTATTTTCGTGTCCTTTAATTTGAAGCAGGATGACATAACCTTAGTTTTGTCTACGTAGTTAAAAAATCTCAAAATGATCGGACGATGTCGCTGTGCATGTTTTAGGCCAATTCGGTGAATACGCTCTATTGAGTTTACTTCAACACCTAGAATCTTTTTAAAAATTTCTTCGTTAACTTTCCGCTCTAGTTCTTCTGAGTCCTCCTCCGGATCTTCCTTTACTCCATATATTACGATATTGTTGCGACGACTTCTGTTTTCGAGATCATCTACCTTTTTGGTTAACTCAAGAACTAGTTTGTTCGTGTTATTGCAAGCTTCGTCCACTTTCTCCAACCTTCGCTCACATTTCTCAATTCGGCACAGTTCTCCCTCAATTTTGGTAATCCTGGTTTGAATATTCTCGACTGTCGATTCTACCTGTTTCAGATTATTAGTCAAGCGAAGCCAGAGTCTTATTAGTCTTTGTTTGCTCTTTCAAAATTTTCTTAAGTAATTGGTTGTTTAACTGTGTCTCAGACTCTGAATCAGAAGTAGGACCAGGATTTAGCTCTATGTCTCCGGATGTTAGTAGCAATAACCTGATCACATGCAAACAGTCACATAATAGACCAAACAAACACTGTGAGCTTGGCAACACCGTCAATATGACTTTGGAATGTTGCCCTAGCTTGTGCGACGTGGGCCACAACGCTCCGACTGTGGCCAAGTTTACACTGATACGTTAGAAGTGTACCCTATTCGTATGCCAACGCTTGTAACGCAGCTAAAATATTCACTCACCCTTAGCGGAAACGTGCCGTGTTAGGATAGCAGTGAAAACAAATGCCGCAGTTTCCACAGGATGCCCGTCACATGTTTCTACGTCACTGGCAGCTAAGCGCGCCCATCTCTGTTTCTAGAAGTCCCCTCAAAGTGGACATGGCTACGTTATTGTCACAAGCTTGCCGATATTAACGATAATATTCATTACTGATACGGAAGAAACTGTTTTAATGCGAGTAATGTACTCACGCGAAAAAAAAAAATCGCGTTCGGCTTGCTCCTCCAGCCGCCATTTCTGTTTTGGTGTCCTGCACTGACAGTGGCAGCCGCCTGCTTGTCATCCCGCAGCAAATGCGGGATGAAAAAAGGAACTGTTTCTTTTCGTGGGAAATTTAACCTGCCTAATAATCGCGCCCCTGAATTTGCGTCAATTTTTTTGACAAGGAAGTGCGATGCTCACTAGTTGATTCGATTTGGTGTTGATCAGGCATTCGCACATCTCTAGTTTGTGGCGCTCAAAGCTAGAGTGCAACGTATGCACACTCCAGTCACGCAAAAAGAGAGAAAGAGAGATGCTGTACGTAATGAAAATCTGGAGATGTCTGCCTGGCTGACAACCTGGCATCATCACCAGGTGTTAGATGAAAAATAGTGATTACGCATACACAAACAATACACAACCGCAGATACAAGCACAGACTAAAACTGTTTATAAAGTCTCATTAAGTTCTGCAATTCTAAAAAATATTAGCTGTTCCATCATTACATGCAATTGCAAAGAAGTGTTCTCCCCGGGCCAGGAATGTCTCGCAGATTCAAGCTAGAGTTGCGCTACAAATGCAGCAGAGCATTTAGAGGTTGTCTGTCTGATGAGAGATTAGCAACAACTACAGTTACATAAAACATGCTGCGAGTCCACAGGTCCATTGCACACTGAACACATCGGTGGGTCTAAGAACTGAAGTTTTCATTTGAAGTAGTTCGTGTAAGCCCCACTGAGCTTGATGTGGTGAAGATATGCCTGGACCTTGCCCATTTTATAAAGAGGGTCAATATGGAACATTCGCATCACGCCCCACAGAACAATCGTGAACGCCATGCAACAGCAGAGAGCAAAGTGACAGCATCTTTGAAAAATATGATTTAAACTGACTCCATTGAACTGCCATGCGCAGTTCTCGCAAGGCAGTCAGCACGAACATTGCCTTGCGTGTGAAAGGACGACAGAATAGAGAATTGTTTGTTATGCACATTCCTTATCTAGCACTTACAAGAGAAAGGAACATCCCTCAGAAGTGTTGGCCCAAGGCCTACGTAGAGTGATAGTAAACCCCTGGTCTTGACGAGGTTCTTCACAGCTTGTCCTATTTCTGCAGAAAACAGCGAAATATGAATGAGAAAGTGACACATTGTCATTCCCAACAAATAATTAATTTGCCAAAAAAATCCAATGACCAACAAGTACGACGACTGAGAGTGCCTTGAACCACACTGAAACTTGCACTGTACTGTGTTAGAGCCGTTGCTCACTACTAAGTAGAGTTGCAACCTCGCAGAATTTTCACTAGGTCAGGCAGTCTTAAAGCTTGTTCAGGGGCAAAGATGAAAGATTAAAGCAATGAAAGCTTTCTTTAGCCAATTTCTTACTCAGCTTTAAAACTACTGAACAAACTCTAATGGATTTTGAATCCTTTTTTTGTCCAAAATCTTTGCAATTCAACATGGCCATGGTAATTTTCAGAGTTCATCATTGTTCACAGGATTTTTCTGATTTGTGAATGTAAACAAATGCCACAACATAATGCCTTAGACATATACCTCTATTGTATCCAGCAATGTCTTGAACACATGCGCTAATTAGAAGTGCCTGTAGCCTATGTTTGACTACAACACTTATCAAAATCTTTGGAAGCAGATTTTTAAATAATAAAATTAACAGGTTGATTCACAAAAAGACATTTATTGAAATCTAGAAGGTTTCCAGTGGCACTTTAGTGCAACCTTTAACACACAAAAAAAATGCAACACTGTTTTCTATAAACCCTGCTTTCTTCTGCTCCTATCCATGTTATGTGTCATATGGGGCTGTTGCCTTGTTGATGCATACTATAAGTAACATTAATATACTATTTTTCATTTCTAGGCCCAAAGGTCTTTATCCAATCTATCTTGCATGTTGTTTTAAGGCAAACCTATTTTCCTGTGCTAGCAATAATCTTTAAGACTAAGAATGTGTGCAATTATGATTTCTCAGAAACAGTACCTTGGCATCTTTAGCTTTTAAAAATATGTCTTCCAAAGATCCTGAAGTATGATGGTTAATCACATAAGAAATTCAGTCATTCAGCACTACACAAGTAGTTTCAACATGCAAAAGTGGTGAATCTGCAACCGTCAAATGGAGCCAGCCCCCTCAAATTTTGCTACCTTGACCTTCTTAGAAAACTGCCTTAAATGCCGATCAACCAGGTCATACATACTAAAGTTGCATAAAGAACCATTAGCAACGCTACTGTAGTTGGCTCTGAGTTAATTTCCATCATTCTTTAACCATCAGCTAAATCTAAGGTACACCTGTGCTTTTGCATTCTGTTGCTGCTGGAATGTTATCATCACAAGCCGGAATTGATTTTTTACTACTCCATACACTGCCCAGCGTTCTAGGCTTTCTCAATTTTTTTTTTTTCAAAGCATGATTTCAGTACATGATTGGACAATTAGCACATGTGAAACATGACAGACCAAAACATGCATTTGGGATTGTGACATGACAGCCCTGTCTGCTAAGGCATCGTCATTCATATGAACCTTTACTTAGAAACTCCAGAGGAACCACTACGTAGGAACATTTGCTCGCAACATGTACCAACAAAGCTTATATGAAAACATAACATTATTCGCACTACTGAGTCGTAGGAGCCTCCGTTTAATGAAATGATTTCCAGTTTTGTTAATTTGATATCCCTACCATTTAATGCTTCTTCTCCAATTAAATAAGGAAACAGAAAAACAATGCACAAACCCATATAGCTAAGCTTCTTGGATTGCATTTTTGTACGAATCATCTCCAGGGGACTTATCACAGTGGCGGAAAACACTGCAACGAGAAAAGAAAACACAACCGTTAAAACCACCTCACACATGAGAAACATATTAACAGTGCTATAATGAATCCTACAAAGAACACACAGTAAACATGACAAATGCCCATCCGGGGTACTCCAAGGCCTTGTCTTGTTATTTCAGTCCTATGAAAAGGCGTGTTCCACCATGCCAGTCACCCAGCCTTCAGCAAGAACACATAAGAAAATACAGCACATATGTACTGCTGCTCTGAATCCAACAAACTTGTCACTCTTATGATAGCACCCACCCTGCTTGAGCTGGATCCACCCAACAGAAAAAATCACTGTTATGGAGCAGTCACCAGGCTTTGCAAGCGCATATTTCTGGTTTTATTTATTTCTGAAAGAAAATACAGATGGAATTCTTCACCGTATGTGGGCTGGGTTTGGTTGGCTGAAGAAAACAAATGTCAATTCAGCCAAGACTTTTCCAAAAAGACACTGGTGCAGTAAGGCATGTTCTATCATCATCACCACCACACCACCACCACCACCACCACCACCACCACCACCATCATCATCATCATCATCACCACAACCACCACCACGACCTGCCTATTTTATGTCTATAGCAGAATGAAGGCCTCTACAAGTGATCTCTCTCGCACCAGCTGACTCTACCCAATGCCTGCAAGTTTGCCAGTCCCAGCACCTAGCTGTCTACCGTCCTCGACAGCATTTCCGTTCCCTTGACACCCATTCTGTTGCTCTTATAGACCACCAGTTATCTGCTCTAGAGATTACATGACCTGCCCAGCACCATTTCTTCCACTAATCTCAAAGAAGGACGTGCTATTGCTCTGATCTACGTTGCTGTTTTCATGTCTCTTAGAGGAGAAAGCATATTTAGCGCCAGCAAACAAGGACGGAAGGGAGATGACAACACAATGCGCTGTGTGTCGTCTCCCTTCCGTCCTTGTTTGCTGGCGCTAAATATGCTTTCAATTTACGAACATGCCCAACAAATGGCAATGCTACTCTTAGAGGAGTACTGACACAAACTTTCGAAGTTGAAATATTTTAGATTGATTTCTGTGCACACAAACACACATCTACAAAAAAATTACTAGCGAGTGTGGCTTGCAGCATATTCAAATTCAATTTTAAAGCAAGTGCAGCCAGTCCACTGCAATGTGCAGCACCATGTGACATCTACATCAACATGACTGTGTTGTAAACACTGGAGGCATAAATAACAACAATGTTACATCCCAAGTTTTTGTTGCAATAGAGAGTTATAGCTCAGTGGGTTTAGGGGACAGCGGGCCCAGCCGGCGAGCGGAAATGCCACTGTGCATGTGCTGGGGCAGCCAGCGTGTTTATGGAGCGAGCCGCTCACTCGCTGGTACCCTCTCCCCAGCGTAGCGTGCACAGCGAACCAACTTTGTGAAGCGAACATGGTGACCACCCGCACAAACAATGGCATGTCGTCGTTGGTGTCTTCAAAGGCGGCACTGGCTCGCCTGCAGGCGAGAAAGCCTCGGAGGTGTTTCACCACTGAACAGGACCACTACATCCTGCAAGAGATTTCAGCAACGAGGCTGCTTAGTGATGATTTGAAGTGGATGACCACGATTGAGAACCTGAAGTGATTGTATTGATTTTTTCACAGTAACTCCAACCTTGTTCGTCACATGGCACAGCTAGGCACTCCACTCTACTCTGCTCGATCGAGCGAGGGATCGCTGAGCTATAGATCACCCTTTCATGCGACGCTCTGTTGCTGTCTCCACTCGCCTACTGGGCTCACTGGCCTGTAAACTCGCTCAGCTATAGCTCTCTAATTATGCCTACCCTGCTACGAGCAGACCGTGCTGCTTATACGTTTGCTTGACCTGGGAGTGGGACTATGGTCACCACGGTGATGTGCGCCTACGCCGGCTGCGCTGCCAGTCTTCCTCAGCTGTCACTTGTGGTAAAATGCTGTCCATGTCAAACTCATGCGTTTACCACTTAAGGGTAGAAAATCAAATTTTATGCTAACCTCTGCTCTTTTCTTACTGAAAATTAGCGGAAGGTAGCATTTTATTGTCCAGATGGTTCAATATAATATAAATATCACTTGGCACTCTTACTTCCTGGTTTTTAAGAAGAAATAAATTTTGAAATTTCCTTCATCTATGCGGAAGCCAGCTGTTGCCAAGGTGGCTTTAGCACAGACTTGTGTCGCTGTCTATTGGCAGCTGCTGAAAGCAAAGCAGCCATTTTGGCAGGGTTGCCATACGAGAAAGGCGGTTTGTTTAAAGATCCTTACACCTTAAAGTGATTGGCCATGTCTGCGATTCTTACCTGCAAGAAATCGTTGCCATGGCAAGGACATCGCGCAGCACATGTACATGTAGATGGAGAAAAACAACTAGCAATAACAAGTCTCATGCGCCGGCATGTGCGGCAGTATTGTACGACACAGGACCAGCTGTGTTTACAAAACAGTCCACGAAGTTACGCCCCTCCCAGTGCTCTCTGAAATCAGAACGTGAACTGGTCGGCATAAACAAGGCTCGAAATATGTAACAGTAGCTCACTGAAGCAAACAAGGTTTCGTGCTGCGATTATTGGTTCATTAGCAATTTATTTCAGCAGAAAAGGCAAGATCCAATATATCTGTGTCAGTAGTTCTTTAATATTATGCCTATAATTTTTCAATTCATCGCTGAGTGTGCAATCCTTGGCTTCTTTTCGATCTTGTTTGTTACTCTTAACCCTCTAAAGGTTTTTGCCGTACATGTACGGCAGCGGTTTTCTGTCCCGCAAGGTCTTTGCCGTACGGGTACGGTTTCGACCCTCTGTTTCAAATTTCGCGCCATAATGACGATGCGTGCTCACTGGGAGGCGCTGCCACCTCTTAGGACTTATAAGAAGCGTTTGAAATGTGTGCTGCCTTCTTGGGGAGATAAACGGAACTGATTTCTAGCTTCAGCGCGTCGTGCAGACTGTGGCAACACCCCTTTTGCGGTTTCGGTTTCGTCGCGTGATCGCAACGGAGGCACGTGAAACATCATTTTTCTTTTTGTCGGCACTCTCGTGCAGAGGCGGTGGAAGTTGATTTCTATCTTGATTGGCGCTGCTCTTAGCTTGTTTATAACCGCCATTCGCGAGGTATTCTCGCTCTTAGCACTAACGCGCTTTCGCGGTTTCGGTTCCTCCGCGTGATTGCAACAGAGCCGCGCGAAACGTGATTTTTCTCTTTGTCGTCACGCTATCGCAGGGGCGGCGGAAGTTGACTTCTATCTTGATTGGCGCTGCTCTTAGCTTGTTTATCACCGGCAATGCACATACGCGAGAGGGTGCCTCAGACCTCTGCCCAAGGCAGCAGCACGCAGAGAAGATGTCATGTGTGCGCCAACACAACTCGTCGCTCCAAGAGAAGAACATACATGCATTTTAGGTGTGCAGACTGCGATAAGGCGCTGTGCAGAGACCCGTGTTTCAAGGAGTACCACACTCTGAAATACTATTGAACATTTTGCAGTTCTGAGTGATGCCGACACCAAAATACTGTTCCTATTTTTTTTTTTACTATTTAGTATTCCCGACTTTATACATCTTGTACATTCAAGATACACAATAAAGTAATTTGACCACCTGGGAAAGTTTCTTTCAAAATAATTTGACCCTCAAAGGGTTAAAGTCTCTAATAAGCCCTATAGGTGAGCACTAAGTACCATAACTCCCACCCGACAAATTTTTGTCTGTTGTAGTGTTCAATCTATCATAAAGCCTAATCCATTCAGTGCGAAATTGTTTTCGTTGTTATTATGGCCTACCAAACACATCATCACATATAGTCCATTATATCCAAAAGTCTGTTATATGCGGATCCATAGCATTGTGGATGGTTTGCATTTTCTACGAGTGGCAATTCCGCATAGCACCAAAACGAAAAAAAATTTCAGGTGCTTTCACAGGCAATAAATCTAGCACATCGCAACACTTGCCTACTGCCTTCATGCCCATAAACGTAACCTTATGCAGGCCAAAATAATGGTTAAAATTGCAGAGGTAGTACCTATGTTCCATTGTTAAAGCATAGCACTATGCACATAAGAGCTGCATGGTGGGACTGGCAAAGGAATTTTTCGCCAGCTGCTATTCTGTGCTCAGATTCATTAAATCATGCGAACATACGGCTATGCCATCTGCTAATAACCACTGTTGCCATCGGCGAGAGAACAAGCATGCGCTGCAGAAACCAAACATGTGGTCAGACTGCTTCCATCCCGTGAAGGATATTCTGCAAAAACCTTAATATAACATGAGGGGTAATTTTAGGATGGCCCGAAGGGGGGAACAAAAAGAAAAAAGGAAGAAAAAAAGAAAGAAATAGACTCTGCATATGATATGTATCACAAACATTTAGCGCATTTCCATGGCACAGCTTTGTTAAGGCCACTCTGCCTGTTCATTCACTCTCACTTTCCCTAAATGAAGCATTGTCAGAGAGGTTCACCTAGAGGTGTTCATCTATGTTGTTCAAAGCATCTGATATTCTGCACTTCTTAAGTGTGCCGACATAATGAGAAGCCAGCACAGCTCATAAAGTGGGTAATGCAGTGCCTACTGGCCTTAGGCACTCATCTTAATGCTGTGATGCTCTAGACGAACGAGCAAAAAAGTGCATTAAAAGACACAGAAGTAATCCACATGTTCCATACCATAAGTACTGGAAACGTGCTAGATGTAGCTCACTTGTGGTGAATGAACGGAATGCACAAATGGACGGCGGTGGAGATAGACACAGGTGATGTTGTGTCCTTGTGTATATAGCATTGTTATATGCACATTGTGCAAAATGCAGCCAGGATCCATCTATGTGGTGTCATCTTTATGTATTTACAAATTATTATGATCACCACTGCTCCTGAATAGCGATCTCCATCACATCTTGCTGCAGCAGCTAAATGTCTACTTCAAGGTGCAGAGAGCATCGACACTATATGTAGGCATAGGCTGCCAAGTCTGCCTCAATCTCTGTAAAGGATTCTTTCTTGTGACCTCGGAAACTCGGTCTCTCCCAACAGCATGCAAAAAGCCCTTATTTTTTGCCACCACCAGCCCGAGCTGCTCCCTGTGGTGACTGAACTGCTGAGCCACAGTAGTTTCAGCAGCCTAAATTACTCTCCACCTGTTGCCTTTGTGGAGCACGGCAACAGGGAAATGGAGCAATGGTGGGCATGTTCAGTGGAATGGTATGCAGACCGCAGCAAATGTTTTGGCCCGACAGGCACAATCATATGTTGAATTCCAATGGCAGAGTCGGGGTGGCCGATGGACTCCGCAAGCGAGCAACGAGCAGCGAGCGGCGAGCATAGAGCAGCGCCTCCAAATCCATGAGTGGAACACAAGCTGCGCCGCCGGATCAAGACGGAAACGGAACTTCTATCGCCGAGTTACCCAGGATACCTTGCGTGTTGTCCTTTCCTTCCGCTGTTTGCTGCCAGCACCGTCACACCGGTCACTCGTCTCCTCAGCGCCGTTCACCTGTTGTTTTCTTAAAAGTGCGGAATGGATATCTCGTCAAGCGTGCAACAACTTTTGCTTCCTCACGAGTCGTGACCGGTGGCGTCTCACAGCGGACAAATGTGGTAAAGAAAATATGTCACGCAGAGTTCCGGTCCACTCCGCCGATTTTGGCGAAGCATCTTTCTCTGCTCCATGGAGTGACTCCTACTTTGAATCCACTCCGCCTCTCTCATTGGAACACCTTACTCCCGCCCTAACTCTGCCATTGGAATGCAACAATAGTTTCGGTGGAGACGAAGATTATGAGCCGAAAATTATGCATGTCCAATTTAAGGAAAACAAGATTTTTTTTATTATAAGTGGCTTGATGCCAGTGTAGGGGCCGATAATGATACAAATCCAGCTGGATGATGAAGAGCTTCCGGCAAATACTTCATCTGCAACTGCTGACCAACCTGGGTGCCCCAGCTGTCCAATGCAATGGTCGGTGCATGAGGTGGGCCCTTTTCAACTATTCGGCAATGTCACTAACAACTGGCAGCAACAGCGAAACAAAATTTTTAGTTGGCCGAAGAGCCAACAGCTATCACAGCAAACTTTAAAAAGCCATACCTCGAGCAAGGCCACCTGACAGGGCAGGGGCCCAAATAGTCTTGTGTCCGGAGAGACGGTTATTGAAGAACTCACGGATCTGGTCATAGACTGTGAAGTAGATAACAGTGGCAGGCACAGCCATCACCCTGTATAAAAGAGTTGTTATAAACTATTAGCCAAAATCACATAATCATTAAAACAGAAAATGTTTGCTGCATCAAAGCATCTGAATGCATGACTTTAAGAGTTAGCACTAAGCACATTTGCATGATGGTGGTTTATTGGTTGCGTGCAATACACAAGGAAATGCAAGCTGAATATGCTGGAAGCAGACAGTGCACTAGATATGGCAGTAGCTAAACTCTAAACTTCATTTGCTTTTAAATGGGTGTGAAAACATTGCCGCTACATTATTAACCGAGGAGAAGGGAAGAAAATGTAAAATTAAAATTTCTGCTTTTCTATAAAAAAAAGCAAACGTGAATTCCCCTGGTGGCATCAAACTGCTTGGGTCTGCCAAAATGCGTAAAATGTGGCCGTAACTCTGCAACTCTGTCATGTGTTCAAGTTGAATTTGTCACAGAGAACAATACCAAACTTCCTGTCCAAGCACATATTATCTTTAGACTATAGAAAGTATAAAAGTAATGATTCATACCTCAAAGAACTTCGCTCAAGAGTTTTCAAGGTAAATGGAGATAAATGCAATCAGAAAAAGTATAAAGAATTGTCACATTTGCTTATGATTACAAAATCAGGAATTTTGCTGAACTGGAAGTACATTTAGCACTTGTTACATAAAACTGGCACAATAAAAAATATTAAATCTTGCATTATAGTACTTGCAATGACTAAAGTTCACAGACGGTAAAGCCAGTCATTATGAACTTATAGTGTTAAGTGCTGCCTAACATATGGTATGCACAAAGCATACTATTTACAAGCTCTAACAGGAGCTCACTTTTATTATTTCAATATTACAAATGCTCATTACCATCCTCATCATTGTAGTAAGAAATGAAAAAAAAAAAAAACATGAATCAGTAACTAAACTTTCTATTCGGACAATAAGAGCCAATAAGTTAGCTTGATAAGATCTTTACAAAAGACCTGCGTCAACTAATAACTCACAAGGTTGGAGGCAAGCCACTCCATAGAGAGGTGACACCTTCGTTTCTTGCTATCTTTATGAATGCATCCTGCAAGTTAGGGACACATTGGCAACAGCTCTCTACAGCTTACGTAGTACATTCCTAACCCACATTAACCGAGATGGTTAAGGCGACCTGGACCTGCAAGAAACTGCATGGCACGAAGGACAGTTTCACAAGAGAGTGAAAAAAAAAATGGCAAGGAAGGCACGTTAGAAAATACAAGTGTGTAGTAACATAACAGCACATACAAAAAGCTGGTAGTATGCCATCCTAAAGAATGAATGAGACTGAGCAGCAAAGAAGTGCTGCACCTAACCTATGCGTTCACTCCTTAGTTACGGTGGTCAAGGATATTTACCTGCTGTATCACAGATCTAAGGCATCACTCTAGTCATAGGGCTTTATATCCAATGCCCAAGCCAAACCCAACTATATAAAGGTGGCTTAGGAAGGAAGTTTTAATGTGCAGGGTAGCTGACTTGGGTATTTAAACAAGTGCCCTGTCACTAATATAATGCCTTGTGATCTGCACAACAGGGTAAATCTGAAATTTAATCCTTTAGACGGACAGATGACGAGGAAATTGATGGTGCTACGAAGTGAAAGCAAATTCTCATTTGAAATTCCTGTTCTTTTTGTGGCAGTTATACAAGGTGTAATATTTTACGCAGATACCTTGAAAGTGTTAACAATGCGCCAGCATTCTTTGTTCGCAATGTCCTAGAGATATCAGGAGCCCTTCAACAATAATTTATTCATCTAGAAGCAGATAGCATACACCTATTTCTTTGTTCTTTGTGTTATGATTAGTAAATGTGAGATCTGGTTACACTTTTATTATTATTATTTGTCTCATGGCACATGTTTCAACAGTGGCACCAGATTTTTAATATTCACATTGAATTGCTGTCACAAGACAGAAAGATGTTCCCCGTAACCTTCTTTTGCGATGTGGCAAGGCAGGCGTCTGGAAAACAACTAACTGGAATGCCAACACATTACTATGCAAGTCTGGAGAGTGATATATCTTGCAACTGGTGCTATTCTCATGATTCCTACTAGGTAAGCAGACCTTAAGCACTCACCAGTTTTCATTTTGCAATAGCAACTTGTGCCATAAAGTAACAAAGTAAAGGGTTAACAAATTTTGCACATTCATCTACTTAATCCGTGATTATTACCTCCACTGCCAAACAAAATTTTTGCTCTTTTCATATAAGTGCATGATCTAAACAAGAAAATGAAATCAAAGCCCAGACAACCTGTCCTCTCAGAAGCTATGCATTCCAGGCTTTTAAAGGTGATATATCACTAGAGAAAGTCTGCAAAAAAACTGCAATGAGAATTAATAATAACGAAGTTGTACATTTTCACTTCAAGTTCCTCCAGACCTCGCCCAATTGGGCAGTTGGCCAATTTGTTTGTATAACCCCTGTACATATTTGGCAAAAAGAGAAAAAAAGTGAGCAGTAAACTTCTTATGCATTCAAAACATTAGAACTTGATGGAAAAAACAGAAGGCAGGAATTTTAATACTAACCAATGTGCCATTAAAATGTCCAGGTCTTTTGTACCACTGGCTTTGTGGTCCCATGATGTGGTGTCCATTCTGGCCATTGCCATTGCCATTGCCATTTAGACAGTAGCACATGTGCTCCATCAGGCCATTACAGTATAGGAAGCACTTGTTTCTAACAAGCTGCTTCCGCTGTGCTTGAAGCCGTATCTTGACCACATCCAAAGGTGTGACTGTTGAGTACATCAAGAGCAATTCATAGGGATTAAAGCAAGCAGAGGAGTTTAAGAAACACAATTATGACAGTATTCTTTCTAAATAACTTGTGCTTGTGTTATTTATTTCCAGACACTTCAGGCCAGGCTTGGGGCCTTGCAGGAGTAGATGGAAATGTAACAACACATAAAATAACATCAAAGAATAACAAAATAAATTTCTATAAATATTCCCTTTCTCAGCAATGCTCCAACTTAAGGGGCTTGTGATCTACTAGTAAACAAATAAATAAAAAGAATTCAGAGTGGATCAAGAACATTGCTATAGAACTTTAGCCTGGGTTGTTCAGTTTGATATATTGAGTACATAAACAGCATGGAAAAAGACAAGGACATGGATATAAGGACATATAAAACACATGATATCTATAGGTGCATTTTTTTTGTGTTCATTATACTCTAGTCAGCTTTTCTTGCACTGCTTACACATTCATTACAGGTAGAGAGCTTGAAAATGTGAACTAATTTATTATGTTCTTTGCGTGTTCATTTAACATGAGAAATGAGATATTATACAGGGGTTATACAAACAACCTGCAACAACATTAGACTGATCCAAGACCAGTATGTTGTCCTTTTAAAACCCTCTCACTGCATCAACAAGAATAACCACTCCTATGCAGATGTCACTAGTATTCAGGTTGCAACAGGAGCTTATATTTATGAATGCACGCAGACTGGTCTTTCCTAAGCTGAATGTGGGAATGTAGGAAAAACGTGGAAGTTATAGTGGGCTGAATACTAATGTGATGTTTCCCCCAATCGTGGATGACTCTGAACAGCTAAAAAAAACTATATTTTAGCGGAATAAAACTGTAACTGAATGACATGCATCTTATATACTGGGTGATCATTTTTAAGTTTTACTGAATTTTTATAAAACGTCTGTGGCAGATAGCATAATTCTTGTCACTGAGCTGAATTATTTGAAGAGGCAGACATTACCAGCACGAGAAATCAAAACATATATTCAGCTAATTAACAAAAGTTGACTAATTAACTTCTTAATAATTACTTTAAAACACATATTGCAATTTGCAAATGGTAGCAAGTGAGTTGGCATGCATCCACTCGAAATTTCAGGACGACACCAGTTTCGAGATATTATTTGCCGAAGTGTGGGATGAAGTACATGGGTGTTCCAGTTACTTTTGTGCTTCAATGCATGAAGAGCGTTTTGTTTAATAAGGACATGGAACAATGGTGCATTTTCATGGCGAGTTTGACGGCACATATCTCCAAACTTGTGCCATTCTGGAAATCCATTCTAAGTGGTTATGCCTGACAAACTTAATGGCTACAATCCTAAACTGCAATGTGCACCTTAAAGGAATTAATAAATGATTTAGTTAGTAAATTACTGTTCATTGAATATGCATTTCGATTTTTCATGCAAGTAATATTCGCCTCTCTGAATAATCCAGCCCAAGGGCTAGAATTATGTTATGTGCAATAGGTGATTTTTAAAAGTTTTATACAACTTAAAAATGATCACCCCATATGTGCACTACTACAATGATGACATCATTGCTACGATGTCAATTATTTTGCTGCTTGAAGAAGCAACGTTCCATCTATCAATATCACAGGATTACACAAACTGCACTATGCTGTGGCATGACAATGGTAGCTGTGATAGACCTCACTAGAGCTACCACCAGCATAGCAGCAATGCACTACAATTCAGCTATATGTACCAAGCAGAAGCAAGGTGCAGCTCCACAGTCGTTGATGGGCCACACCAAAATACAAGGCCAAATTAAAGTTCAGTTGCTTAAAGATGAGGCTTCTCTTAACTCCCTGCAATGTTTCCTATATTGACAATTTTTTTCTTTAACGTCCTGCATATGTATGGGTGCGCACTAAGCTTACAGCAAAACCAATAAATGTGGTGTGGCTGAACTCTATTCTATTTTTTACAGTGCTGAATTCGTTTTTCTAATAAACAACCATTCAACTTGCCTGAGCAAGTTCTTGCCAGAACCTGTGAAGCCAGAAGCTTTGGATATTTAAACGAAATGAAGGAGCAGGTTTGGAAATTTAAATGTGGTATTGCAGCCAGTCTCTCACTTTTATATCTTCCTGCTTGATAATTTTTCAATCAGGAAAAGTGACACATGTGCTATTTCAGAAATTCAATCTGCCTGACTTAACATTTTCCTTTCATGGCCTTCAATGCCACATCCAAAACCAAATGCACAGAGCAAAGAGCTGCAGTAGTGTATGGCCAAACACACATTTTGTTGAAGCAAGGTGTATTTGAAGAGTGTGATGAACATTAAACACTAGGAAGTGTGCTAGAGCAAATTTATTAACTGTATCGGAAAATATTCCTGGAGAAGTTTGTGCATATAAGTGACTGTACTATCTAAACCATCTATTTAATCTTGTGTTCCTTTCACTTCATGCCAGCATTAGAAATAAAAATTAAATAACGTACTACAGCAATGTGAAGAGAGGAAATATTACACAAAAAATAAATGTAGCCGTTAGCATGTGTCCATGGTATTTGACCAAGAAAAAGACTAGCTACAAGAGAAAACAAAAGGCTGCACGGCATTACTGCCATTTTTTCAGCAAGGACACAATTTTCAAAACGATGCTAAGCTTTGCTAGAAGAAGCAATAATTTATGCACAAGAAATTAATGAGGCAAAGGTGACCGCTACGCCATGTTAATGAAAGAAACAGCAGACAGCAAAATTTTCAGTGGATACCTTATACAACTGGGGGTATTTTCGTTCCCATAGAAACGCTTGCCTTGCTTGTGATTATGACAGGGTACACTTAGGAACAGGCCTTTCCTTCTTTTTAATTTGCCAGCTGAATGGGCGCCAAGATAATCTCTGCGCCTGGTCACCATACAGCCTGATTTGGCATACGCACAGATGAACGAAAGTTAACTGGTCGGACAGAAAGTAAAGCCAACTGTACGCACCGAATGAGCGGTTATATTGCTGATTGCACGCACGTCCGACTGAATTTTTAATTCTTTTTCCTTGAATTACTGACTTCATCGTGGACATTCCCGGCGATGAAACAGTGTGAAAAACACAAAAACAGAATAAAAAAGCTCTGCAATCTGCTTGTTCAAAATAACAGGTCTGCTTCAATTATTCAGCTCCGTCCTTGAGGGCCGAGCACGTCGCCTTGAGTTAGTCTCGAGGAGCCCTGCCAAAGAGAATACGTATGAGGTGCCAAACTGAGTGGCCTTTGACGTTCCTCTCATCGTAGCAGGCATCCGTGTTTGAAGTGCACTGTAAACAACAGTAGAGAACGACGGCCTTTAGCCTATCTTGTCGACTACGCCCAAACAAACTCTCAGAGCGCGCACGTTCCGCTTTCGCACACAATGCAGCGCACTTGGCACGCACATTGCAGGCGGCAGGCGTTTGGCTGAAACAGGATACTCTCGCTAAACACTACCACCAAACAACGGGGTACTACTTGCAAATACTTTGAGAGCGAGCAGAGCCTTCACAGCACCTAAGCGGGTCACAATCCGAAACCCGTGTAAAACGCAAGACAACACACATCACAAGCAATCACTCAAGTCGACGAGGGCTGACGTTATACATCAGCTCTATTATCGCTTACTGTGTTCTGAGTGAAATGACAACACACCAGGGGAAAAGCCGCTCAGTACAATAAGTCCTGTACTTCACAGTGATCACCACAATGGTTTCGCACAACGCGCAAGCAAATGTAAGCTGAACACATTCAAAGCATACAGAGCAACCTAGTGCATTAGTACGGCGGCATCTAAATTTGATGAGCTTTGAACGTTATTGTGAGTGCGGCGCGAAAGTTTCGGCAGAGACGACGGAACGAACGCTCAGTTCCATGTCGAAGGAAACGCAATGTAAGGAGTTGCGGCCTCACAACGGCGGTGTGACTCTACCTACAGTGACGTTTTTAGCATGTGTTCACGCACCGTGACTGAACTTCTGATTTTGTTTACGACCAATAAACTTTTGGGACAAGATACTCACCGAAAAATGATGTCGTCAATGCGCCCGTGCATGAACATATCATGCGCTGTGATGCCGTGATGTTGTCGTGTTGTGCCATCGCTGCTTCTCGAAAGGCGTGAGACTGAACAAGCCAAGCACTCCTAGTATTAGCACAGATAAGTAGATCATAAGGAAAAAGTACATGAACCTGAATAGAAGCGGCAAACAGCTTCAACGGAGCAACAGGAGCAGCACATGGCTAATGTAAATGGCACTCCAAGGAGAGACAAGACGTCGCACGCTTTGCCGACGAACAATGTTGCCAGCGTCAACTCCTAGAGCCGCCCATCTTAGCCGTTACTCAGCGTATGGTAGCAAGTTTCGGTTTTCGTTATTCTACAGCGTAGCCTATGATATTGTGCTAGGAGGCTATGACTACAGCCACCAACTGCCGTCTTAAATACGAAGTTGCGTTGTGTTTTGTTGTGGATTAATAAACATATTAGACGACATATCGCGGTTAATGGTTATTAATTTAAGAATAGCACAGCAACAATGACTGATTTTCTAAGCATTTTTCTTGTGTGAAGATGGCAAATGAAAGCAACTGTAGGTTTGTTGCTGAGTATATAGTCCTGAGTACGAAGTCTATACGCTCCGAAAAACGAGGAAGTATGCTTTGTAAGTCCGTCAACGACAAACGTCGGTCATCGATACACTCATGAATACATTCATGGATACACCCAAGAACACATACACTGGCGGCACTTGGACCATGATTGTGGTTGAACTAGAACATGTGGTCAGAGTGGGCATATAATTAATCATAGGCGATTATGAGAAGCTGTTACCTTCAAGTTGTTATTTCATTTACTTTTAGTTGGCATTTTACCAGCATAGCTTGGGCTTGCCGCGGCGTAGTAAGTCATTGTACTTTTTATTTACTTACAGTATATTTTGCTTGAAAGTGACTTCAAGTATAAATGAGTTTTGCAGGGTTTCATTATCTGTGACAATCGTTCCTTATTATGTTGATTCTTATCGTTTTTTTTTTTTTGTCTTCGCCTCTTTGTACCAGACACCTGGCTATAACTGAAGTCGAGTCTTTGAAGTAGCATGTGGTTCTAACTTTTTTAGCCATTTCGTCTGTATATGGACGTGACGTCACATTAACCACTGAATTACACGAATGAAATTTGTTTCCCGCTACCAGCAGGAAGTTTCATTAACTACAGTTAACAGAAATGTTCTATTCTGTGTTGAAAACGAGAGTGCAGCCGTTGAAGGTTTTGTAGAGATATAGTGAAGTTCGCCGCTCTTGTTCACCGTGAGTCCGTGATCCTGGGTGTTGCTTTCCATTTTATTTGGTCTAATATGGATCTTCGCGACAGGTCATTGCAAACATCTATTGCCAGGCTTTTCACTCGCGTATTTGATCGTTGGTGACATTGCAGATGATCGGCGATGACCTTGCAGATACTTTTTTGTGATCCTCCAGGTCCTAGAGGCTCAAAAACCTGAGATCCGCGGAGACCAGAACTGTAAAACGTGTTTTAATTTCGTGTATCCGGAGTTCTGCTTGGCTTATCTAATAGACATGATTTCTTTCCGGGAGAGAGAGAGAGAGAAAAGAAAAAAGAAGAAAGAACTGTACATATTCCCAAGAAGCTACACGCAATTTTACAGATCCAGCAAGGCTTCTGTACCTAAGTTTCTTTACACTCATACGGTAAACTTAGGACAGTGACAGCCGTTGCCAAAGGTTGCTCTTGCACTAAAGAACAAAGATATTTTTCTTCTGAGAAAGGTGGCGCACGTGTCAAGCGAGAGTGGCTAAAACCGCACGAGGATGGCTGCTTTGACTGGTTGGTGAAATATTACTTCAGACAAGGAAAACCCTTTTCAGTGTGCAAAATGTTGAAGGAAAAGAAGACGACAGGACAAAGCGCACAAAGCTGTCCTGTCGCCTTCTTTTCCTTCAGCGCGTTGCTTACTAAAAAGGGCTTTCCTTGACTGAACAAAAATTGTAATTTTACCAAAAATTCGCATTTTTAGATTTATGTTTTAAATTTCTCAACTGATAAAGAAGCTTCTCACCAAGTTTGGTTACTATGTACGCCGTATAAAATAAGAAAGTTGCCTTCTTTTCACGCGACGGTGCCGCTAGCTTGGCTATGCTTGCCGTCGTGAGCACTCGTGAACACTGTTGTCAAAACGCGGCCATGGAGCACGAGAGAAACTTAATGCAGAATCCATGCCCTCGTTCGAAAGATAGTTCTTTCCACTTTTTAGTCATGAGAGAAAAGGTGCCAGAAAGAAAACACAATATTTTCGGCTGTGGCAAGCCGGAATTGAGCGGCAAATCAAGCATGGAACTCTGTTTAGCAGGAAAACAACAAATATGGCATATTTTCAACACGGCGAATGTAAGATTGACTGGCAAACCAACACTTAAACTCGTATCGGTGGATTACAATTGAATTACGATTGGTCCATACCCGGAGTACAATTGGCATAAAGCCGAGGTTGATGCCAAAAAGCCGTCTGTGCTGCTAGAACCCACCGTCCAGCCTTCAGTAGAGACGTTGCAAAAGAGCTAGTGTGCTTGTGCAACAGCTGGAATAAGCCAGTTCTCCTTGCATGATGATGTCCAGCAAACAGCTAAGTATTTCACGAGCACAGACAAGGACGCTTGACAACTCTAAAGCAGAAAAAAGAAGAAAAGACAAATAGCTTGAAGCGACTGCCACCGATCAGTGTCGTGTTGAAGATGGGAGCCGAACTTATGTTAGTTAGGAGCCTTTAATTACAATACAGGGTTCTTGTTATGCTTCTGAAGTTCTTCTAGCAGAATGAAAATATGATATTTGACCATATGGCGGCAACAGAAATATCAAACTTGATTTTCAAGTGGCAGAATTTTTACAGAAACGGCATAAGAAATTGACTACCCTCATTCTGTATTATAGGCCACCTAGTAAGTATCTATTCAAAAATAATTATTATATCTCTATTATTTTTGAAATGATACTTTTCCTAAGCTGACACACTTATCTGCTCAACATGATGAGCACAACTTTGCGCCAAGGTGATGAAATTTTAAATGTGTTTTAATGACAAGAAGATAAATCATCCGACAAAAAGTGCCTTTAAAACGTGGGTACAGATGTAATATATAAGTATAACGGAATATTCTTTATTTTTGAACGAATATACCTTCGAAATAGCCCGTTACGTACGTTTTCTTGTATATGAGGATAGCAACCCAGGCACTGCACATTCCAATCACGGACGTTGTGCTTCCATTGGCTGCTTGGAGGTTAGGTGACTCGGCAGGTGTCGTGACTTTACGGAGATAGCTGCAGTGATCTGAGCGCATTACTCAAGCTTGAGCTTGAGTATCAATAAGAGCTTGAAAGAGTTCACCATGCATCAACAATATCATCCGAGGTCCCACGTGCCTTTGTTCGAATTGATCGCGGATTTGCCCACGATAAGTTGCTTGTCTCCTTGTGAGAGGGAGCTGGAGGGAGATAGCTCTTAATTGAAATACAGAGGATCCTGTCAGCGTATATGTAGCGCTTGCTTGCTACTCCGCATAGGGAAGGAAAATGGGGACAGAAAGACCCTAGGAGGAGGAGGGCGAAAAAAAAGGAAACAAGAAAAAATAAGCTCCTGGTATGTAGAAGTGAGACAAAAGTGACTGTGTACATGCAAACACCTTAGAGCTTATCAATTAAGCCAGTGTCTCCAAGGCATATGAAAAGAAGATTTAAAGTTTACCATTACTTTGTAGGACTTTGTACATTTACCTCGCGGTAATAACGCACTTGACCTGGTCTTTGTTTCCAAGCCAGAGCAAGTTCATTCAGTGTCTTGTGTCGATGGTATTAGCGAACACAGGATTGTCTTATTCAACATATCACTTGATGTTCCCGTGCGCCAACTGTAAAAAAAAAATACATACAAAAGTGCTTACAAGATTGTTCAAGTTCTGAATTCGCGACTACCGAAACGCCAATATATGCTGGCCATTAATTCAGAACTTGAACAATTTTGTAAGTACTTTTCCCAGTCTGCGCTAACTAGATCAGATGACCAAAATTGGTTGCTCTGCAAACAAAAAATACTAACTTTAATAGACAAGCACGTACCCCTGATCCGCATTCGAAGTGATTTAAATAAGCCTTGATATTCAAACATGATCAGATCATTACCGAAAAGAAAAAAAATCGTCTTTGCCGCACAGCCAAAACGTCACTGACGATAACTAAATGGAAACAATGTTTAGCAGATCTACACAAATATACTTAACTCGTAAAACGCTCTAAAAAGACATTTTTTTATACGGACATGTTACATATTGTGCGCGTTAACCTCCCAAAATTTTGGAATATTCTAAACCAAAAAAATCGCTCTTTTAATATGTGTTTAACCAATCCTGGTGGGTCACATGTTCCTCATGAGGAATGCTCAGATGTAATGAATGCGCACTTCACATCAGTTTATACTTGCGAGCCAAATGGTGGTGCACCTGTGGTACCGAGATCGGGATTTACCCAAATGCCTCCTGTCGCTGTTACTTCCACTGGTATATTTAATTTAATTAACCAACTTGAAATATAATGTACTCCCGGACCTGACAATATTCCTGCCCAAAATTCTAAAGGCTACTAATCCCGTTTCTAGTGGCATCCTAAAGGTAATATTTACGCAGTCTATCTTTCAGGGTTCTGTTCCAAAGGACTGGATCCCTGCGAATGTCATACCAGTATTCAAAACCGGGAATCGTTGTGATCCTTCTAACTATCGCCCTATTTCACTAACTAGTATAGCCTGCAAGCTTCTGGAGCACATCATATATTCACACCATAGCACAACACTTCCACAATAACTAATTTTTTTTATCCAAAACAACATGGTTTTCGTCCCGGGTTATCCTGTGAAACGCCGCTTTTTGAATTTACTACGGACCTTCATCTTAACTTTGATTCTTTGTTTCAGGCCGACGTCATTTACATCGATTTCTCGAAAGCATTTGATCGCGCCGCTCACAAAAGATTTATCAATAAACTCGCCCCTGCACTCAGCCTCGATCCATTAATCTTATCGTGGATAAACTGCTTCTTAACAGTGTTACGTTTCGCCTACGACGCGCGGTTTAGCCGGCGCGACTGCAACAAAGCGGCAGACATTTTGGCCCGTTCGGCGTCGCCGCTACGCTCCCCGCCAAGCGCGTCCAGGCATGTTCCGATGCCCCGTGCCTTCATGTGCGTGTGTGAGTGCATGTGCCATTGTGCCCGACCGGAGGCGCTACGAGAGTAGAAGTCACCTTCTCCTCCCAGCCATTGTGCCCGACCAGAGGCGCTACGAGAGTAGAATAATAATAATAATATTTGGGGTTTTACGTGCCAAAACCACTTTCTGATTATGAGGCACGCCGTAGTGGAGGACTCCGGAAATTTTGACCACCTGGGGTTCTTTAACGTGCACCTAAATCTAAGCACACGGGTGTTTTCGCATTTCGCCCCCATCGAAATGCGGCCGCCGTGGCCGGGATTCGATCCCGCGACCTCGTGCTCAGCAGCCCAACACCATAGCCACTGAGCAACCACGGCGGTTCTCCTTCTCTCCCAGCCTTCTCCTCCCAGCCATTGTGCCCGACCAGAGGCGCTACGAGAGTAGAAGTTACCTTCTCCTCCCAGTCTTTGTGCCCGACCAGCGGCGCTACGACAGTATGCGTCACCTTATCTCATTGTACAATCACGTGCTCGTCTATTGAGGGGTTCCTTCTTGCCCTCAACTGCGAGAGTATAAAAGCAGCTGCCCCCGGACGCCAAAGGAGGGCTCCGATTTCTTCTGTTGAGTAAAGTGCTCTCCCGTCTCTCCACTTCGGTCAACCTGACCGCCAACTCTTTGCGATGTTAAAATAAACAAGTTGTTTTGTTGTTACCAGTCGACTCATGCTTTGCCGGGACCTTCGGATGCTTCCAGTTGTACCCCAGGCCGCCAGGCCAGCGCTACCCTTGGGGCTTGCGACCCAGGTGCAACCACGGGCGTCAGCGCCGAGTTCCCAACCGATCGCACCAGCGGTGCGACCACAACAACCGTTGCCATCGGTGGGATTCAAACAACTGGTGGCAGCGGTGGGATTCAAACAACTGTCTGCCAGCGGTGAGATCGCGACAACGGAGGCCAGCAGCGAAGAGATGCAGTTGACTGTATGCTGAGCAGCTCATCGACGATCCGGGAGCAGTGCAACGAGCCCTGTGTGATGACTGGTGGCCTGCAGCGGAACGACTGCGCTGAACTCTTGGCTGCGAGGTTTGGTGAGTGCGGGACTTTCTTCTTCTGAGCTTTGCCAGGCTTTTGTTAGTGTCAGAAACAGAGCTGGTAATTGTGGTTGTCGTTGCTGCCGGGTTAGTTTGCGGCAAGACAATAGTAAGCAGTAGAGAAAGCAGCATTCGGAGCAGCCATAGATTTGAAGTCGTTGCGCAAACCGAAATTGCTGGAGCTTGCAAGAGAGTTGGGTCTGGATGTCTCAGACAAACTCAGAAAACCTGAACTGCTAAAGGCTATTCTGGAGTTAGAAGCTGAGGATGACGAGCTGTCGGAATGCCTTGAGACCATTGAAGAGAGGGAGACTGCAAAAAGACAGGAGCGCGAACTTAAAGAACAGAAAGAAAAAGAAGAGCGTGAACGTAAAGAACAGAAAGAGCGAGAGCAACAAGAGCGTGACCGTCAACACGCTTTGGAAATGAAGCGTCTTGAGGTAGAGATGGAACGCGCTCGTAATGGCAGTCAGGCACACGGTGCAGGAGAACGCGTATTGTTCAAAATGACTGACCTGATGCGGCCGTTTAAGCTTGGAGAGGACATTGGTTTGTTCCTGGTTAACTTTGAGCGAACGTGCGAGAAGCAGGGGTTCTCTCGGGAAACGTGGCCACAGCGCTTGCTCACTTTGTTACTCGGCGAGGCGGCCGACGTAGTCGCTCGCTTGGATAGAGAGGAGGCAGAGGATTTCGACAAAGTAAAATCGAGTCTGCTAAAAAAGTACAGGCTGTCAGCGGAGGCGTTCCGTCGGAAGTTTCGGGAAAATGAGAAAGGCAGAAGTGAGTCATACACAGAGTTTGCGTACAGGCTTATGTCAAACATGCAGGAGTGGCTCAAAGAAGAGAAAGCGTTTGGTGACCACGATAAAGTTCTGCAGTGTTTCGGGCTGGAACAGTTTTATAGTCGGTTACGTGAGAACGTGAGGTACTGGGTCTTGGATAGGCCAGACGTTTGTACGGTGGCTAAAGCCGCTGAGCTAGCCGAGGAGTTTGTGACGCGTCGGGCTCGCGGAGCTAAGGACGGTCAAAAGGGTGAATTTGGCCCCAAGTTTGAGAGGCCGAAGTTCACGCCCATGAGATTAAAGGGGGACACGCGTAGTGCGGATGCGAGTGAAAGCAGTCCGACAGAACGTAAGGAGACGGCGGCAGCCAAACGCAGAAAGCGGTTCGAGATGAGGCGAGCGCGCGTGTGTTATACGTGCCAGAAGCCGGGTCACATTTCGGCGCAGTGTCCGGAAACAACACCAAAAGTTGTGTTTTTTTCATTAGGCAGCACTGACGAGAACATGAAGCTTCTCGAGCCTTACATGCGAGACCTCGTCGTGAACGGGAAAGAGTGCCGAGTGCTTCGCGATTCCGCAGCTACGATGGATGTAGTTCACCCGTCTTATGTAGAACCCCATATGTTCACGGGCGAGTGCGCATGGATCAAGCAAGCCGTGGAAGCTCATAGCGTGTGTCTGCCGGTAGCAAAAGTGCTTATTGAAGGACCTTTCGGAGCACTTGAAACGGAGGCGGCAGTGTCATCTATGCTGCCCCCCCAGTACCCGTACCTATTTTCGAACAGGTCCGATCTCCTCCTGCGCGAGAAGGGGCTTTTGTTTGGTGAGGCTAGCGTTCAGGCCTTAACCAGGTCGAAGGTTCGGGAGCTCGCTGCAAAGGCGGTACTTGCGGGGCCGACGTTATCAAACAATGAAAAAGGGTCAGAGGCGCAGCAAGCCGATATTCAGAGCACGCCTGAACTGAATAAAATTGAGTATGTAACGTTATAGGCACCAGATACTGGAGAGGAAAATCCCGATGCGGAAAAGCTAAAAGAGCTATCTGCAGATTTGCTCATCGCGCCTACGTCAGATGGACTTGATAGGTTGCTAAAAGTCAGCCGGTCGGCTTTGATAGCCGAGCAAAAGAAGGATGGTAGCCTAGAAAACGTGCGCTGCAATGTCAAGGAAGGTATCGCCCGGAAAAATGCGCGTTTTGTGGAAAGAGGTGGAGTCCTGTACCGGAAGTATCTAGACCGCCGAGGAGTGGAGTTCGATCAGCTGATCGTTCCTCAATGCTATCGTCAGGATCTGTTGCGCTTGTCACATGGGGGTTCGTGGTCCGGACACCTAGGAGTTAAGAAAACTAAGGACCGTCTCTTGCAAGAGTACTATTGGCCAGGGTGTTTTCGGGACGCAGACCATTTCGTAAGGTCATGTGACACCTGTCAGCGGGTGGGCAAACCAGGGGACAAATCGAGGGCGCCGTTGAAATTGGTACCTATCATTACGGAGCCTTTTAGACGGCTCGTTATTGATACAGTGGGACCTCTGCCGGTAACAGCCACGGGGTACAGACACATTTTGACTGTGATCTGCCCAGCGACAAAGTTCCCTGAAGCAGTGCCGCTTAAAGAACTCAGCTCAGTTGAGATAGTCAATGCACTACTGTCTATATTTGCGCGAGTTGGTTTTCCTGCGGAAATCCAATCAGATCAGGGCACAGTGTTTACTAGCGCTTTGACGACAACTTTTCTCGAAAGGTGTGGGGTAAAGCTGCTACACAGCTCAGTGTACCACCCACAGTCGAATTCCGTTGAGAAGCTCCACTCCGTCATGAAGCGCGTGTTGAGAGCCTTGTGTTGTGAACATCGAACTGACTGGGAGCTGTGTCTGCCTGGGGTGATGTTTGCATTAAGGACCGCGCCGCATGCGGCTACGGGGTTTTCGCCAGCTGAGCTGGTGTACGGTCGCTCGCTTCGGTCTCCGCTTCGCATGCTTCGAGAATCGTGGGAAGGCAGGGGCGACGACCCAGTCGTGGTGGAGTACGTGCTTAAGCTCCTCGAACGCTTAAGAAGGGCACAGGAGTTGTCAGGTGAAGCAATGACAAAGGCCCAGCAGAGGGCCAAGGTTTATTATGATCGGACAGCCAGGGCCCGTCGTTTTGAGGTGGGCGATGAGGTCATGATATTGCGCACATCGCTAGACAACAACCTAGACGTGCAGTGGGAGGGCCCAGCACGAATTGTTCAGAAACTGTCGGACGTTAACTACGTGGTGAGTCTGCCAGGAAAGCGGAAAGCACAGCAAGTTTACCACTGTAATCTGCTCAAACCTTATAGACAAAGGGAAGCAGTGGTGTGCATGATGGTAAACGTTCCTGAAGAGCTTCCGGTCGAGCTTCCGGGACTAGGCTCAGTGACGAACAGGGAAGACACCGGTCAAGTCATTAGTGACCTTATCAGTAAAGCACCGCTGTCGCCTGAGCAGAAAACCGAACTACACCAGCTCTTACAAGAGTTTCAAGGTCTGTTCTCTGAGAGGCCTGGTAGGACTTCTGTACTTACTCATGATATAGAACTTACCTCCCCAGAGCCAGTACGATCCAAGGCGTATCGGGTGTCACCCCGCCAGAGCGATATTATGGAGGCTGAGGTAAAGAAAATGCTACAGCTCGGTGTTATTGAGGCAGGTGAGAGTGATTATACCTCCCCTTTGATTTTAGTTGAGGTACCGGGCAAGGAACCTCGTCCTTGCGTCGACTACCGCAGGCTTAATTCCATCACTAAGGATCAAATTTATCCGATCCCTAACATCGAGGAGCGCCTTGAGAAAGTTAGTAGCGCTCAGTTTATTTCCACCCTAGATCTTGTCAGGGGTTATTGGCAGGTTCCACTTACAGAAGAGGCTAGTAGGTATGCGGCGTTCATTTCACCAATGGGAACATTCCGTCCTAAAGTGTTGAGTTTTGGTTTGAAGAACGCGCCATACTGTTTTTCAAGCCTCATGGATAAAGTGTTGCGGGGACAGCAAGAATTCGCTTTACCGTATCTAGACGACGTAGCGATATTCTCCGCATCCTGGTCTGAGCATATGGCACACTTGCGGGCAGTGCTAACCCGCCTGCGCGAAGCGGGCTTGACAGTAAAGGCTCCTAAGTGCCAGTTAGCACAGGCCGAGGTTGTCTACCTCGGTCACGTGATTGGTCAGGGTCGTCGCCGCCCCTCTGAAATAAAAGTGGCCGCTGTGCGAGACTTTCCGCAACCGCGCACGAAGACCGATATTCGGTCGTTCTTAGGTGTCGCCGGCTACTATCAGAGGTACATCCCCAGGTACTCTGATATCGCGGCTCCCCTGACGGATGCTCTAAGAAAAACAGAGCCTCAAACAGTCGTCTGGGACGAGACAAAGGAAAGAGCTTTTAGCGCCCTAAAGAGTGCCCTAACAAGCCAGCCTGTGCTACGATCGCCAGACTATACAAAAGGGTTCGTTGTTCAGTGCGATGCTAGTGAGCGAGGCATGGGCGTTGTACTGTGCCAACGGGAAAATGGAGAAGTAGAACACCCCGTCCTGTATGCTAGTCGTAAGCTGACCAGTCGTGAGCAGGCGTATAGCGCCACCGAGAAAGAGTGTGCATGTCTCGTGTGGGCCGTTCAGAAATTGTCATGCTATCTAGCCGGCTCGAGGTTTATCATTGAGACGGATCACTGCCCTCTCCAATGGCTGCAGACCATCTCTCCCAAAAATGGCCGCCTCCTGCGCTGGAGCCTCGCTTTGCAGCAATATTCCTTTGAGGTGCGTTACAAAAAGGGGAGTCTCAACGGTAACGCCGATGGCTTAAGTCGAAGCCCCTAACGTAGGAATCAGCCTCAAAATTGTTTGTTACTGATGTTTTTCTTCCTGAGGCAGGATTTTTTTTAACATATTGCTTTTGTTTAGTGTTTCAAAGTGATGACATGCTTTCTAGTGCAATTTTCCAATTTGTGGACGCGTTCTAAGTGCTGCTAGACTACTGTAAGGAACTAGGCAGTGGTATAGAAGGGGAAAGAGCCTGGCAGGGCTTAGTGAGGGTTGTGCCGTGCTTGCTGACTGAGCGGTTGAGTTTCAGCGTAGTTCTAACGCTTGCCGGGAACGAGAACAAGAATGTGAACTCTCCCGAAGTCACTTTGCAGTGTCCCGTGCGAACCTGAACGAGAGAACGAGGCCTTCTCTGTGCGCTGCGCTCAAGAAACGTCGAGGGACGCCCCACTTCGGTTATGAGCATCATCGAGCGACATCCCTCCGGACAGCGGATGCAGTCCCCTGTCCATCGGGATCTCCTTCCCCCGGCGGGGCGGTCTGTTACGTTTCGCCTACGACGCGCGGTTTAGCCGGCGCGACTGCAACAAAGCGGCAGACATTGTGGCCCGTTCGGCGTCGCCGCTACGCTCCCCGCCAAGCGCGTCCAGGCATGTTCCGATGCCACGTGCCTTCATGTGCGTGTGTGAGTGTATGTGCCATTGTGCCCGACCGGAGGCGCTACGAGAGTAGAAGTCACCTTCTCCTCCCAGCCATTGTGCCCGACCAGAGGCGCTACGAGAGTAGAAGTCACCTTCTCCTCCCAGCCATTGTGCCCGACCAGAGGAGCTACGAGAGTAGAAGTTACCTTCTCCTCCTAGTCTTTGTGCCCGACCAGCGGCGCTACGACAGTATGCGTCACCTTATCTCATTGTACAATCACGTGCTCGTCTATTGAGGGGTTCCTTCTTGCCCTCAACTGCGAGAGTATAAAAGCAGCTGCCCCCGGACGCCAAAGGAGGGCTCCGATTTCTTCTGTTGAGTAAAGTGCTCTCCCGTCTCTCCACTTCGGTCAACCTGACCGCCAACTCTTTGCGATATTAAAATAAACAAGTTGTTTTGTTGTTACCAGTCGACTCATGCTTTGCCGGGACCTTCGGATGCTTCCAGTTGTACCCCAGGCCGCCAGGCCAGCGCTACCCTTGGGGCTTGCGACCCAGGTGCAACCACGGGCGTCAGCGCCGAGTTCCCAACCGATCGCACCAGCGGTGCGACCACAACAACCGTTGCCATCGGTGGGATTCAAACAACAGACTGAGTGCAGTTTGCTGTTATAGGAGGTCAGCGTTCTTTGACAACAAAAGTAACATCCAGTGTCCCCCAAGGCTCGATTCTTGGCCTGCTACTTTTCTTAATATTCATCAACGACATACATAATGGAATTTCATCTACAACGTACCCGTCTATTCGCAGACGACTGCGTACTTTGCCGCCGCGCCAATAACCACCAAGATCACATACATCTGCAGAATGACTTAAACCTCATTGAAAACTGGTGCTCAAAGTGGATGATGAAGCTTAATGTTTCGAAATGTAAACTTATGCACGTGTCTCGAAAACACTTTAACTCCATTTATATGTACTCGTTGCAGTCGACACCGGTATCGCAAGTGCAGGAATATCGGTACCGTGGCGTCTTAATTATGACAAAACTAACTTGCGCAGAACACATAATAAAGGTTGGAACAGACGCGTCGAGGTCACTGGGATTTATCAGAAGAAATCTTTGTCACCGCCTTCTGTTAGACAACTACCCTACGAAACATATGTACGCACAAAGCTTGAATATGCTTCGTGTATTTGGAACCCCCATCAAATTTACCTCATTAACACCATTGAAGCAGTCCAAACCGCGCAGCACGATTTATATGTTCAAATTATGACTACAAGCACAGCATCAGTAAAATAAAGAACTCCCTCAGTCTTTCTTCTCTAGCATACTGACGTCAAATTGCCCTGTTCGTTTCACAAAATATACTACACATTTCCGCATTTACATGGTACGCTCCTTCTCCCGCCGATCCGCACTTCTACTCGTCTTTTCAATTCCTTGAGCGTTCAGCGTCTTCAGGGTTCTACTAACGCCTTTAACAACTCGTTCTTGCGTATACTGCTATAGCGGAATGGAATAAACTGTATCCGAATTCTCGTGCTCGAACGTGATCATGGAAAATCTCGTGATTTATTATCCCCACAGCCTATGTAATCCTTGTATTAACTACAGTTCACCTTTGTTGTGTTCATTTCAATCATGCTTTGTTTTTCAATTTTGCTTCTCTGTACCAAGCGTGCCTGATTTGTCTTTCGCTCCGCCATGTGTATGCTGTGTAATATTCTTTTTCTAGTATGAGTGATCCCTGTTTGACCTTGTGAATCCTCTTGTTTTTTTACTGATTCTATTCATTCAATGACTTCTCACGTTTCCCCCCACTTTCTATTACTGACCAATTTTAGTATATTCTGTAAATGTACTCCTCCCCCCCCCCCCCCCTATGTAATACCCCAAGCAGGGGCCTTTAAGGGAATAATAAATGATGATGATGATGAGAAGGCACGGGACCGAGTATTCTTCATAAATATAGTGGTTAGTTGGAAACAGAGCCCACTCTACTGAAATAACAAGATCTCTTGTCTGTAAGCTGGACGTTCCAACAAAATGCGTCCCACAGTTTTTAAAGCGTGACATTTACCACAATACAGGTTGACATGGGGTCCGTGCAAGGCGGTAGAATTGAATGCGACGTTCAGACGAAGTTAATGAAGTATATTATCAAGGGGACGGGGAAACTGATGGGGAAGTATTGATTTTAGGACGGAGTTTACTGGGTGGAGAAAGGGGTGTTGAAGCGATAGATTCCACAGATGATTCTTTTGTGCTAGGGCATATTTCTTTGCTATTGTTGAGGCGTCAGATTTTGTAAAATATATTAGACGGAAATTTGTTCCCGTCTTGGAGCATACCTCGATCCTTATTTGGCTGGCTCTTCACATGAAGGTTCTTAATGCCGGTCCATCATGAAGCATTTTAAATATTTTACTTTTAAAATAGGTATGTCGCTTTTAAATAATTAGTCGCCGCTCGGTCAAAGCAATGAACAACAATTAAGTATCGCAAAGCTGTATACAGTTACCTACAGCCAACATCATCCACCTCCTTCCCATTCCAATCTTGCCTTATTCACTGGGCTGATTGGTCTTGAAGAAAGAGCCGCGATACAAATTTAATCTCTCGCACAAGCGACCCCGTTCGATAGCGTTAAATACTTCCCCCATCTTGTTTCACAGCTTGTCAAGCCAATACCAGAACGTACCGAACCACCAAAGCACGTCTTCACTTGATAACAACGCTATCGCAATATGCAGCACATGGAAATGGCAGGCTGTTTGACTGGTACAGTCTCTTTCTAAAGTTCTCGGGCCACTCCATGTGTGGCTATAAATTTACTGCGCGGATGTAGAGTGGTCCATTTGTCACACATGCCGCCACTTAAAATTCCCAAGCGCCAATGTGAGCGTAATTTTCAGTTTCGATAGCTTTTGCAGAGCTTAACGTACACTATGAGATTTATTTTTTCAAGGGGACACAGTAGTAGAAGGCCCGATGCTTAATTACATGTTACATTGGAAGTTACAAAATTAAGCAGACTCGACTGCAGTGGACGTCTACGTAATGCGAAGCATGCTTGGTTTGGTAGAGAATTGTTGTTATGAATCATGTAAGTCATATACATGTCTGGGCTGCAATCCGCATAATTTAACATAACACATGTTTCACCAGCCTGTTCTATATATAGGAGCAAGCCGAGCAGAGCGGGGCCGTACTCGAGCGGATCCTCACACTATAAGTGCGACCTCAGATGTAGATCAAGGGGTGTCCGGCCTTTGATGCAAATCAGCTTCTCAAGATTTTAATTATGCAGTTCTACGCACTTCCTTTCGGAGCACAAAACGATTAATTCGGGAAGAAGCCATGTACGATGAATGTACGAGCAGTGGTTTCTTTACTTTTGTTGGTTGATTTCTTTTAGACTGCACTATTTTCGAGATCGGCCAAGGCGAACGGCCAGATACACGACAAAAACTGGGTTGACTCGGGCAAGATGGCCCCGTATCAATACCTTGGTTGTAGATAAACACCCGTCCCGCCTACTTGTGCGTTCTGCTTCCTGTGTTGCACTGCTATGGCAAAATAAACACGCTCTGTCTAGTCCAGCAGTCAACCATTCTTCGTGCAGCAGATACTTCCTAATACACGCATCCCGTGCAGTGTCACCTTTGCTGGGTTGATCAGTCGGGAGCATTTGACATATAAGCACAGATAGCACGGCACATCATCATGGACGTGTGAATTTAACTGGCTTACCTTTGTTTGCTGCAGTGAAAATTTTCTAAATGGTAACCCTAAATCAGGCTATAGAGGAGAATCCAGCGTTGCAACACTTGACGGCAGTGGCGCCGCCCTGGCGTCACCTTTTGTTGAGTTTGAGAAAGCTGGGAAGAAATCGTTGAGGGCACGAACAAGAGCACGTGCGCGTGGGAGCACCCGACCCCGTGCCAGTTTCCATCAGGCGAAATAAGCAAGAGCGAAACGGGCGAATGTACTTCACTCTGCGTACACCCCGGCAAGAGAGAGAGCGAACAAACAAAACGAACGAACGAACGAACGAACGAACGAACGAACGAACGAACGAACGAACGAACGATAGATAGATAGATAGATAGATAGATAGATAGATAGATAGATAGATAGATAGATAGATAGATAGATAGATAGATAGATAGATAGATAGATAGATAGATAGCAACAGTCATGGCTTCGAATTACAGCTTTAATGCGTCCTATGCAAACTAAAATAGTGGCACGCATCGACAAAGAATGCCAGTAACGATGTTTCACACAACCTATAACCAAACTCGGTTCAACAACGACGTAACTAGCAAACCTTCGATTGACGACGAGCAGCAGCGGGTTATGGCTTTCTAAATAGCATGACCGTTGAACTCTCTCACAAACAACTAAACAATAAAGTGTTATTGGCAACGTAAACTTGAAGAAGGCATTCTAAAACTCAACACTCACAAAAATGCGAATAATCTTTGACACGTGAGCGAAGCTGATTTCACATTATTCACATATTTACAATGCCGCGAGAGTGTTCCATGCACTGCAGCGTACTGGAAGCTTGACTTGAGCACGCATAATCTTTATATTAGTATTCAGGCAGGACTCACTAGGACTATCAGTAAGAGGTAGAGCTGACAGACGCACCAGAATATACGCTTCATATACTACACCTTGAATGCGGCATTTAATTTTTTTCCCCCAACGTATATTCGTCAAGGTTATCATCGCGCGTGATTCATTGAAACAAAAGATAATGCGGATATTTGTCTGCGTTAAGGTACACGTACATTCGGAAAGAGCTTACACAGCAGGTGAAACGTAAGAATCTTCTGGACTATCTCTACCGTTCACCCGACATTCAGATATAAAATCGTGCAGGTCTAACCTAACATGTGCAAGGGAAAAAATAATTTTGTATCCATCATTAAAGACAGGTATGTTTTGTCACTGCTTGAATGCTAAAGGTCATCAACGAACAACTAGAAATGAATGGATGACGTACTTATAAGCACGTTTTCGGGGCTGCCAAGTGACCGTACTTCTCGATAAGCGATAACAAAAGGTTGTTCTTTTTCTATGATTCTACACTTACGGAAGGGATTCAGACGCGGGAAAAGGGAAAAACCCTGATGGCAAACACATATAGGGTGTTTCAGCGAACACTTTCAAAAATTCTTAAATGTAGCCTGTGACAGATAGCCCGGTTCTAGCTCATGAGGTGGTCTACTCGAAGTGGTGGACACTACTTGCACAAAAATTTAAATGCATGATCGACTAATTAACGTAAAACCACTGATTAAGTTTTTAACTAGTCACCTTAGGGCTCATATTGCAATCTAAAAATTCAAGCCGCGGAGTTCGCAAGGCGGATCAACTTGGGGCAAATACTCAGGATGACACCAGTTTCGAGATATTAATTCCCGAACTTTGCGAAAAAATGCATCAGCGTTCCAGTTACTTTTCTATCAAAACGTCGTTTTATGCGTCCAAGCACAAAATTAACTGGAACGCCAGTCCATTTCTCCGCAAAGTTCGGGAATTTATTTTATCTAGAAACTGGGTCATCCTGAGTATTCGCCCCAAGTGGATCCGCCTTGCGAACTCCGTGGCTTGAATTTTTAGATTGCAATATGAGCCCTAAGGTAACTAGTTAAAAACTTAATTAGTAGATTTTCGTTAATTAGTCGATTATGCATTTAAATTTTTTGTACAAGTAGTGTCCCCCACTTCGAGTAGACCACCTCATGAGCTAGAATCGTGCTATCTGTCACAGGCGATTTTTAAAGTTTTCGAAAGTGTTCGCTGAAACACCTGGTATACGTTCTTTTCGATGCACAAATTCTTAGGCCACCAATTTTCTTTCGAATGCCTGATAGAACCTCGGGCGTGTCGAACGCTGATCTCAGATAGTGTTCATAACTACGCTTTCTATGAAAGTCCTGTACGGCATGTTGTACTATAGCCACAGAAAGTATTGCGCCATTGGTCGTTCATTGAAGAACGAAAGAGTGCAAACGGATTGCTTTGAAAGCTGTGGCAAGTCCAGATGAAGACCAGAATGTGTACGATTGCGAAGGCTGCGTGGGCAATATAATGCACGTATATAGTGACTCTATTCAGCGGCCGTATTTTGTAAGGAGCCAGTTAATTTTCTATTGTTATCATCCTTAGTTATTAGCACGGTCGCCAGAATCTGCTACTCGTGGTGACGGTTAATAAGGACTTAAAATTGGAAAATTAAATGAATCTTTACAAGATAAGGCCACTGCGCTGCATACGTCGCTGCTTGTAAAGCGTGTCGTACATGTTCCTGCTGTAGGAAGCGCTGCTATCATATAGAATACTTCCACTTCATCAAATATAAGTGGTCCGTGTAATAGAGTCACATCCACATGCGTTAGAGTCTTGCACGCGCGCAGGTCTCCGATGTTTCTACAAATAGCAAGTTCTCCGCCGGTTTTGCTAAACACACCACACACAGAAGGCACTGGAAACTTGATTTTCTTGCAGTCTCACAGAACGCACAAGAGCTAGCGGCGTCAACGTGAGTTATCCGCCTCCTTTGCTAAGCGCATGCGGAATAATCACTGGTGGCTTGGTTCTTACGCAGTCTCACAGCGAACAAACACACACAGCAGCGTCGTCGCAATGGAGCGCCATCACCGGTGGTCGACGTCGCTCTCGTATGTCCCGAAGTAGGCCGTAGACCGCGACATGGTGTTGTACATGGAGGGTGGGCCCATCATCTTCGAGCCCGGATGGTACGCGAGGGGCACCGCGTACGGCGGGAAGCAGGTGCACGTGCTAGGCGGCGGCTTGAGGCACGTGCACTTTGCCGGGTGCCCATTAACAATGGGCATGGGCCCCGTAGTGGACGCGTAGTGGCCGTGCGGCCGCGAGCGCCTCAATCGCACGATGCAGATCACCATGATCAGAATGCACACGAAGGCGACCACGCCCGCCACGATGCCGATTATCATCGTGTCCACCTTGGTAAGCACGCTCTGGCCGCTCGACTGGCGGGGACGCGCTGTCGTTGGCGCCTCGAAGATGATGTCGGGCTCCTTCCGATGGGGAGGCGAGGTCTTGCGGACGATGTTGTTGTTGCTCGGCGTGGTGGAGGTCCGCGTCGTTGGCACACCTCCAGCTGTGGTTACCTTACTGAGTCGGCTGGACGTGGCCGACATCTCCTCGTTCTCCTCCTCATTGGCTTCATCGTCGCAGAAGAGGTCGTCCATCTGCAGGTTTACAACGAGGATCTTGTTCAGGTGGTGAGGCTCGGCGCACGCCAGGTCGATGAGCGCTGCGTTGTTGCCCTCGTCGTCGTCTTCGCGCGTCGTCTTGTGATCTTGGATCCATCGCCAGAGTGGAATCAGATTGCAGTCACACGTGATAGGGTTCTGCTGGATTCCTTCGATCTTCAACAAGGCCTGCTTGCTGGACAGCGCAGTCAGCAACTGAGGATTGATCCGCTTGATCTGGTTGTAGTTCACGTTCACAAAGCGTTTAGTGGACAGCGGCAGAGGCAGGAATATCGTCGTCGGCAGGTCGGCGATGCTCGTGTCGGAGATGGTGACCCGCAACTCGCGGCCGCGTATCCCGGCAAATGCACTCGAGGACAGCCCGTTTATGGTTTTTCCAGTCACATAAAGGTGACTCAAGCGAGGGCTGTACACTTTCTGGAGCTGATCCTTGAAAAAGTTGTCCTTAATTTCTATGCCGAGGCTCTCAAGGCCTTCGAAAGGCTCTAGACACTTTCGAGTCTTCAGAGCCTGTAAGTTCCCGTACCCATATAGATTTAGCTTATTCAGCCTGGACAAAGGATTCAGAGCTTCGCACTCGATGTGGTTTAGTCTTGGAAGCCGCGAGAAGTTAAACTCGTCAAGGTTCTTCAGGTCTTGAAGGTCTCCGTTTACCAAATATGATATGGGATTGTCGGAAAGGTCTAATTTTCTCAGTTTTCTCAGATTCGACCAAGCACCAGCTGTGGCAATGCTGAGATTTGGTATTCCGTTGCCAGACAAGTCTAGAACTTCTAGGAGGGTAGTTTTTTGAAAGTTATTGGGCGATAGCGCTGATATTCTGTTTCCGGACAAGTTGAGAAGCCTCAAGAACGGGCTTTCAATCAGCGGCAAGCTCCGTATGCCGGTATTCGCCAGGTGTAGAAAACGCACGCTTTTGGGCTCGGCGAGTAAAACGTGGTGAGCGTTTGTAGTAAGAGGATTGTTCGACACATCGAGCTCTTTGATATTTACGAGAACATCTGCATTCGAAGGGAAGTCTTCAATGTGGTTGTTGGAGAAGTTAGCCTTTTCTAAGAACGAATACTGTTTTCTCAAAGCTACAGTTGGGAAGGTGCTAAACTCATTATGGGCCAGGTTGATGCTTTCGAGCTTAAAGTCTCGAAGTCGACTAAATACGTCGGGAGAAAGCGAGCTCATGTGGTTGTAGCTGAGATCAAGGTTCAGCTGGCTGATTCCTTGAAACAGTCTATCACCAAGGTGCGAGATCTGGTTATGCTGAAGCTCAAGATAGCGTAACTGGGTCGAATTCTGGAAGGCCCTATCACCTACGCTACCTATTTGGTTATGTTCAAGATCCAAATGCCTGAGCCTAGGCAAGTCAGCAAAATCCGAATCTTCAAGCGTGTGAAGCTTGTTGTATCCGAGTTTGAGAACTTCCAAAGACCAAATCGAACGAATTATTTCGCTCGGAAAAAAAGACAGTTTGTTGTGGCTGATGTCCAGCTTGCGAAGCCTTGGGTGCATAGTAAAGGAATCGGGGTAAAGGTAAGCTATTTGGTTATGGCTTAAGTTGAGGTCTTCTATATAAGTTTCTTTAGCGAAAAGCTCAGCTTTGAAAGAGTTTAAAACGTTGTTGTTGATCTTAAGCCTCCTTAGCGCGGGGAGTTGATCAAAAGTGCCAGTTCGTATTCCAGTCAACCTGTTGTAACTCAAATCCAACGTCTTCAGACGCGTAAGGTTAAGAAAGGCCATGGTGTTCATGTCCTTGATGAAATTACTCTTGAGCGTAAGTTCTTGAAGTTCGACGAGGTTATTCAACGCCCCTATCTTCACGTCCGTCAAGCTGTTGTAGGCCAGATCGAGAAACTGCAGTTCGCGGAGTGCCGCCAAGGGACCCGCAGGAAGGTAGCGAATCTGGTTGTTACTCAAGTCCACTCTCTTGAGCTTCTTGAGAGCAGAGAATGCGTTTGCTGGTAGGGAGGTCAACTTGTTCTTGCCGAGGCTTAATAACTGTAAGTTTGGGAACTCGAGCTTCAGGTCCTCCGAGACAATTACGTTGTCACCGAGGTCCAACGCCATCAGAGAGTTCCGCAGTCCGTCTAAGCTTCCAGAAGAAATTGTACTCAATTTGTTGCCCCGAAGATTGAGCGTCTCGAGGAACTGTAGGTCCCTGAAGGTGCCGTTGGGAATCTCTGTGATCAGATTGTACGCAAGCGACAGCTCTCGGATGCTGACACCAGCGCTGAGTACTCCGGGCGAGAGCACAGCTATCCGATTGTAGTCCAGGTGAAGCTTCTGAAGTCGTGGCAGAGAGCCGAGCAATGCAGAGGGAAAGACTAGAAGCTGGTTGTCTTCCAGGTAGATGGCCTCGAGGCTCACCAGACCTCTGAAGGTTGCGACGTCCACCTTTCGAATCTGGTTCACGCCAAGCCTCAGTGCCCTGAGGCTCTTCATTCCGTCGAAGCTGCCCGGCTCGATCTGCGATATTTCATTGCGGCTCAGGTCGAGGTACTCGAGCCCCTTGAGGTCGGACGGCGCCGCTCCGCTGAACGAACGAATCTTGTTTGAACTCATCGTAAGCATCTTTAGAGCGGGCAACCGACGCAGAGTCGTGGTGGGAATGTGGACCATAAAATTGTTGGAAAGATCGAGCGTGGTCAAACGCTGCAGCCCGTCGAAGGCACCGGCTGGAAGGTTCTTTATTCTGTTGGAGCCCAAGTAGAGGACCTGTACTCTGGGGATGTTGGTAAAGGCGCCTTCTTCGATTTGGGATATCCTGTTTTTGGTCAGGTTCAATGTCTGCAGCGCCTCCAAAGGTGGAAACGAGTCCTTGGTGAGCTCGGGTATGCGGTTTCCGTCGAGACTGAGCCATGTGAGGGCGGGAAGGTCGACCAGACTCGATGCCGGTACTTCTTCGAAGTCATTGTCATTGATGTTCAGCACCTGCACAATAAAAAGACGAGACACAAGACATGAAGTAATTTCTAGCAGCCAATTTTTGGTCCTGTGTAGCAAAATGTGTGGCAGGGCACATGTGAAACTTTCAGGAGTGAATTAGCGGCAAATCTTACGAAACTATTTGCTGCATGATATATACTTTACGAGTAGGTCACGAATCTAGCCATGTATTACTCGGATATAACGAATACTACGAACGTCCGATAATTTGCTAAAAAAATAATTGCTGCTTATATCTATATAGCTATAAATCTAAAGCCAGAGTCCGTCTACAGTGTGCGATAACAGCGCTTGGACGCTAACTCCTGGAGAAATGAAAACAAATGTATATACGACATTCGTCCTACGTAAGCACACACATAGTCTTCTCGAATATATGGTGCCACTATGCGCCTTTGAAACGAGCGGCCCAGTCAGGCGCCGCATGTCTCTCTTCCAATGTGGCAATATGCACTGTGTGGATGAGAACAAAGCCCCGCAATTGGATTCCACGCTGAAAAGTATGCTGCAGCAATGCAAGTATTGCGCTTAAGGCATGCGTGTGCATGTGAGTGGGACCTTTATGCTGAGCAACATCGCTTGTTTTTAGGGTTGGCAGGAATTCTGCTGCAGTGATATGTTTGGGCGCCTATATGCGTTATCTACATGCTGGCATGCATGCATGCGCAAAGACACGTACGCAAGTACTTAAACTCAAGTAAGTCACACTTTGAAGTTTCTGCATACCCATATGCGCATATGCAATCAGGTATTTATCATATACGAATACAATCATACCATACCGTGTTTATCACTGTACCTGTACTTATATCAGTGTGCTTATATCATAATCATCATTCAGCACCTGGAGTAGCATGTCAGCCGAAGAGCCAGACTGACATCTAGAGCATATAATCAAAGTTTGTTTCTAGCTCTCTCTCTCTCCAACATGTAATCATATTGTAAAACACAATGTGCACATAGTAAAATACACTATGCAACCTCTACATGTCCGCATGCACATTTCTAATCAATAATACACACTCTGCAATTACAACCATACCAGCACAAATGTAGCGTTGAACGTAGGAGGTAACATGCTTATTTGCACTAATTATCTACAACAATAAGTTACAGAATTAGCAGACCAACAATTTGGGCTGAAACGCAGCTTCTGATTTAGCATGACCCGCAGACTTCAACGGTTCAGCAATCAGAAGACTTAGCGGTTCGTCCGGCGATGAACCCATTTCCTGTAACAGCATCGCAACCTCTCATATCGAACGGTCACCGTACCCAGAAACGAGGAACGAATGAAAGCCCACATTGCTGACACTTCTTAAGCGTTTAATTTCTCGTGCATAAAGATTAGTTTCTTGCGTTACATTACGAGACGTGATAGTCTAGCCAAGATTACTGGTAATGTTAAGTGTGGCTATTCTACGCGAGTCCATATAGCAAATCAGAACCCTCATTTTCTTAAGTTAATTCTTCGTGAAACCAAAGTCACTTATGCTTTATACAATGAAATAAAGGCTAGTAAAGTGCCCCTGAACACAATATAAACTGAGAGTGGACGTCATGCAGATAGTGTGGGATACTCAGGGAGCCCAGCTAGGCTTGTCTAACGATTACGTTCAAGACAGAGTTACGGAGTCACGCTATGGTAGTTAAACCAGTTTTTTCTTGCCAAAACGACTTCGAGTCTGCACAGAAAAAGGCCGCGGTGACGGCAAAAATCGCAAGGCCGCAGGTCGCTCGCTCGCAAAAGTGGATTATGCAAAGTCCGGCCGATAGGAAACCGAGCTGCATGCATACGAGGCGAACGCGTCCCTCCAAGCGATTTGCAGCGGAGGCCAATGCATCGGCTGGCTATTGAGTCGCACTTATCGCGTGGAGGTCGCCTGCAAGGAGATCGCGGAAGGATTGTGTTGCAGAGAAGAGCTTTAGAAACTGAAGCCGATGTTAGGAAGCGTCGGGCCAGATGTATCTAGGACTTAGTACATGAAATGAACCACCAGTCCGGACAAACGTAAGATAAACACACTCGAGTAGGCGTGTTACTTTATTTATTGTTTTTAACCTGCAACAAAAAGACACTATACTGGTGGCTTTTGCAGTTTGGAACGAGAATAAATGCCAGTAAAGGGAAAATACGCGCGATCTTAAACTAACGTGGAATGGTGGTACAGTGATTAAGAGAGAGAGAGAGAGAGAGAGAGAGAGAGGAAATAAGAGATGAAAGGCCGCTCTGAGGTACTAGTGTAACTGTTCGGTTGGCTACTTTGCACTTGCGAGAAAGAGAATATATAGGTAAGGAAAGATGAGGGGAAAAAAGGACATAAAATGAATCTGTGCGCCCAAGCATGATAAAGGCAGCTGACAATGATTAGTCCTCCAATAAGTGAATAATTGCTGTTTTGCACGTTGACCAAAATATCTTGGACAATATAACAGGATGCAAAAAGGCCAACTTTATTCGAGCATATTGGGCAGTCATAAGTTTTGCGTTGAAACTTTAGTAATTAGATATACCAACGAACAACCTTGTACCAGGGTCGTTTGTCCATGATGTATTTACGAATTATGCGTTATAACGGTGACGTCAGCTCTACATAACATAAAACATAAAATAGAGCGACCTAGTACTACGGAAAACTCACGCGAACGTTTCTCGAGCTGACTGTTGCCCCACCGAGGTTATGATTGTATGAATTCAAAGAGGCGAAAAGGAACTTCGAGATTGGTTAACTATTTTACCCTGCGCGAACATTTCGTCGCGGAAGTGCAAATACATCAAGCTTCTGTAAACTCCTATTTCTGTGCACTTTGGTTCTAAGAGATGAGTCTAAGAGAGAGAGAGAGAGAGAGAGAAGTAAATTCTGAGGTTTTACGTGCCAAAACCGCGATCTGATTTTGAGCCATGCCGTAGAGGGGGGCGCCGCGATTTATATTTTGGCCGCCTAGAGTTCTTCAACGTACACCCAATGCACAGTAAACAATTGTTTTTGTACTTCGCGCCCACCCCCCACGCCGGAATGCGGTCGGCGCTGCCTGGATCAAACCCGCGACCTCGTGCTCAGCAGCGCAATGCCATAGTCACTTGGATACCGCGACGGGTAGGAGCGAGACAGAGCAAGAACGGACTGTACGTGTGAAAATATACTCAGAGAGACCAATGAAAGCACATCGGACAGCTTGGGCACACCTGCCAGAACATAAGCGATTATCCTGTCGTCAAGAAAAATAGTGCATGCTCGCTCGAACGGTGAGACCGAGTGCACAAGAGCCAAGTGTTTAGGTACGTCATGGGAGCCAATTGCCGAGTGAAAAAGTGGAGCAAGGCATTGTGGCAAGTGAACGCGTCGATGCATCGATCGCGTGGACAGCGCAGGTCAACGGGTCGGCCATCTTACTGTCGCGAGCTCGGACACCCTCTTTTCGAGGAAGATAATCGCCTGTCGCCGCCATCCTGCCTTGCGAGAACGTCTTGCGATGCAAGAAAGGGGAATCGGCTGGACCGTTGTGCGCTGAGTCTCAAGAGAGCGACATCACAAAGACCTTTGGCAGCGTTTTTTTTTCTGTATCATGAACGTATGTTCCCTCTCGTATGCGCATGTAGCGTCGCAGTCGGTTGAATGACCTCACCTACATGCACAGTGCGAACAGCCGCCGTGTTGAGGCCTTCTGCGAAGCCGCCAGACCAAGACACTTCCCCAGTCATGTTGGGCCTTTTGGGTTGCAATATATGGCGTGTTCCTTATTTAAAATTTCAACTTTCATGTTCCTTATTTAAGATTTTATAAAGTGGAGCAGGGTTGCTTGATTTTTAGAGCGTAAAGGAAGATGACACCTCCTCAAGGTGGTCAACAATGCACACGTTTAGCTTGCTGCCTTACACCGAGGAAAGGGCGATAAGTACACAAAAATGAAGAGAGTGAGAAAGAGAGAGAAAGAGAAAGGAATACTAGCTGCGTGCACATGCCGGTGTGCGCATCAGCTCTTGAAACAGTCACTGAGGTCAGTTTACTTTCAGGAACTGGAGAAATGCGCACGTTCGCCAATGAACCAACAGCCAACGGTAGAAGCTGTATACTTGATATACATTTTCCGGACAACAGGCGCGGTAATCCGTGTACAAAGCTAAGCAGGCACTATTATTCAGTCGCGTGCCAGTAGTGACGTGAGCTTATGCGAGCTCACGCAACGAAACTTACGCTTTGTGAAACCATATGGGACAGGAAGTTGGCGAGAGGACTAAACATGAAACACCTCCGCGTCAGAAATCGCCTTCCCGAGTGGGAAATGGCTCCCAACCGCATCAAATAGCCACACACATACACAAATATTAAATGTGAAGTTACTTTAGCAGGACATAAAATTGGGCCGGGTGGTATCGACTGAGCATAATGTACTGTAGCGCGATATACGTGACACAAGACGAAGGAAACACACAGGCGAGGCACTAATTAAACCTGCAGCTAAAGTTTATACTGAAAAAAATCTAACACTTACGCTCGCGAGTGATGCCGGGTATGTGCTACGTCATCTTATTTAAATCATTCTTAAAGATATACTTGTCTTTCCCGCGCTCTCGTGTGTATGTTGAAAGTTCAGCTCGTATACTCTAAGCAAAAAAAAAACATTTTTTTCTTTTAGACGAACGTTCCAAAGGCTAAAGAGATTCGTTTTCCGTGGCAAGTACAAAGCAAAGCTGTGTGTGCATTCGCAGCAGAGTGAACGGTGAATGTGTATAGCTGGCGAGCAGCGTGCGTGGCCCAGTGTTTGGGACGATGAAACCAGGCCGGCGACGTGAGCGCAAGAACAAAAAGATCTTCCCGCCCCTAGCTACCGGCGCCCGTTAACGACGCAAAGTGCTGCGCGTGG